>NW_026571556.1:0-25000 GCF_026225935.1 Boleophthalmus pectinirostris
GGGACCACCTGACCAACAAACGCGTCGAGGGCACGCGTAGGCTTCTCGGTCAACTCTTTTACTCAACAATTTCAAGTTCTTTGGAGCCTGCATAATGTTAATGGCATATGAAATTAATTTCTACACACATATTCCTACATTTGTTAACTGTGATGATTTTAAAGTCGGTGGCTGTCGTGAGCTGCAGGTTGTTGAACTTACCGACCGACGCCAACCCTATGTCAGGAGAGAGACCTTGTGGGACGTGAATGCAACTCCTTCCCGGCGTCGCTGCTTCGTACTTTGAGTGAAAATGTTGGGGATAAAACCTCCAGATCATGCAGTAACGTGAACTGGTCACTTTTAAGACACAGTTCGGCTCCGGGGCACGAAACGCGCTGTGTCTCCTCCAGCGAAAGCCCCTTTGTACTTGTCCGCTCCAGCAGCAAGTTGTTAAATCGCTGTCATGCGCAGTCCACGTCTCCAGAGCCGCTCACTCCGCGCGCCCGAGGCCCACGGGAAGGTCACTGTGCTTATCCAGGTGAGTTTACCTTTGCAATGTGTAACCCACTCTTGATGGTTGCAGGCACATTGTAGCATAAGGCACTGGGTAGGCATTTTCATTTGCTTAGGGTAAATTTGGGCAAACTATCAACTACCAAAAAGGCGTGTTAGCTAAGTGCTATTTCAGCTTGATCAGACCTGCACATTTGTGAGAAAGAAAAGTAGTAGAATAAAAGTTATCTAAGCATTTACCACGTATTGGTTAAGTTATTGAGTTATTGTGTGTGTAAAACTAGGCTGTACATAACATAAATAAACTCGAACAAAAGCAAGATTTGCAAATACATTTTTACTCACTGTGGCCTTGCAGTTGAGACAACTATACTGTCCAATCGCCCCATCTGCTGGTTAAAGTTTAAACACCACCCACTTCAAGTTGCAATCAGCCCACCACAATACAATGCTAGGCCTGTTGTTGGAAGATGTTTATGACCAAAATGATTTAAAGTGCATTTAGGTTTATTGTTTATTTGAGATTTTTAACCAAATAAAAGATAGACGTCGTGCTAAGCATTTAAACGTATCTAGGCTGTAGTTAAGCCTATTCAAATCTTATTCATGGCCCTATTCCCTTACTATTCCACAAGTGTCCTAGTGACTGTAGAAAAGACTCATGATTGGCATTACTTTAACGCTTTAATTCATAATATCGTGGTGTTCCTGATTAACTCGATTGTAACTGTATTTTAAGACCACAATTCTTTTTTACTCAACTCAACTCGACAATCGCGGAGTTTTGAAATCTTTTAAAATGTAAACAGACTCCTTTGCGTAAAACTATTGCATCTTAGGTATGCCCAGAGTCCATTCTTCTGGTCACATCCCTTTTCTAAGGTTATTATCTCCATCAGACCATTGTGTACAAAGCGCTGTGTCCGGCGTTGAGCCACGCCTCTTACGAACTTTAGGATTGGCTCTAGTCTCCGAACTCCCTTCAGCGTGTTCCGTGTTGTACTGCATTTAAACTTGTGCAGCCTTTTCTCGGTCCGTATTGCAAGGCTGCACCATCCGCCACCATGTCCGACCAGGGGACCTTCGACACCAACGTGGTCACCGTGACCCGTTTTGTGATGGAGGAAGGCAGAAAGGCAAAAGGCACGGGAGAACTGACAACTCTTCTGAACTCTATTTGCACAGCAGTTAAAGCCATCTCAAGCGCCGTGCGTAAAGCTGGGATCGCCCATTTGTGAGTAAACATTGCACTATGTTGTCAGTACTTAGTGGGAGTTAAAATACATTTCCATACTTTGTTCAAAAGTAATTGTACATTTTGTGCAAATAAATCTTCATTTTGGTTAATCCACGTTGGCACAAAGTGGGGATTCAGGTTTTCAACGAGCCTATCAGGGAGAGCACAACCATAGGCACACCCACGTGTCCTAACAGTGTAATCTCAGATTACAACAAATTTTGCCTGCAGTTTAGGGGAGATTTGTTCATATAATTGGATAAAAGCAAAAGTATAATGATATAAAATTAGCTTTTGTTATAATACATGCTGTTATGCTTCATATGTTTCTGTCTCCACACTGTGTAAAAAAAACTGGCTGCAAAATTTCTTCATCAGTTGTGAAATACAGAGGCATGCAACAGTTGTCTACATCCTCCTGGTAACTAACCAGCTCTCTTGTGTCTTTTTCTGTCATTAGGTATGGCATTGCTGGGAACATAAATGTGACAGGTGATCAGGTTAAGAAACTGGACATTTTGTCCAATGACCTTGTTATTAACATGATCAAATCGTCCTTCACCTCCTGTGTGCTGGTGTCTGAGGAGAATGAGAAGGCAATCATTGTGGAACCAGACAGGAGGGTAAGTTGTACCATCCTGCTGTTCCAATCCTGCCAGTGTCAGAATACTGATTTATGTGATTTGTTCTCAGGGAAAATACATTGTGTGTTTTGATCCTTTGGATGGCTCCTCAAACATCGACTGCCTTGTTTCCATTGGCACAATTTTTGCCATTTACAAAAAGGTATTTTTTAATTCAAGTCACAAAAATGATTTCAATACAAACAGTGTAATGTTGGTTTGATTTATTTATTTTATATACACTTAGGTTACAGATGATGAACCAAGTGAGAAGGATGCCCTACAGCCAGGGAGAGACCTTGTAGCAGCAGGTTATGCACTTTACGGCAGTGCTACAATGGTTGTACTCTCCACTGGCAATGGTGTCAACTGCTTCATGCTGGACCCAGTAAATGTCCTTTATTACTGAAGTATCTTTTATAATTATCTACAACATTAGGGCATATAATCCCTTTCTTGTTCAACTGTTATAAATCAGGCACTTGGAGAATTTATCCTGGTTGATCGAGATGTGAGGATCAAGAAGAAGGGCAAAATCTACAGCATAAATGAGGGCTATGCAATGCACTTTGATCCTGCTGTCACAGAGTACCTGGAAAAGAAGAAGTTTCCTAAAGTAAGGAACAGATCTTAATGTCAGCACTGTGCACCTTTTGCGTTTAGATGTGTAAACATTATTTAAACATTATTTAAATATGTGTAGGATGGCAGCCAGCCTTATGGGGCACGCTACATTGGGTCTATGGTGGCAGATGTTCATCGGACTCTCATGTATGGAGGAATCTTTTTATACCCTGGAAATACTAAGAGCCCCGAGGGAAAGGTATAAGGACCTCAATATATTTTGACCTTAATTGTTACTAAAATATGATTTGTGACAAACTAAACTTCCCCTCCTGAAGCTACGGCTGCTGTACGAGGGAAATCCCATGGCCTACATCATGGTGCAGGCGGGGGGCATGGCCAGCACCGGCTTTGAGAACATCCTGGACATCCAGCCTGAGAGCATCCACGAGCGCTCCCCAGTGGCCATGGGCTCCACTGAAGATGTGCTGGAGTTCATCGCCATCTGCAAGAAACATGCCAAAAAGTGATGAGTCATGCAGTCCGGTCAAAACCTTTATATCCACAACTGTGACGTCTCAGGGACTCGGAGACCAAATACCGAGATTTCTGAAATGCTTTAGCTCTATTATTATAGTTTTTCTTTTAAACGGATTGCAAAAGTAATTGCATAAGATGTGATGATGGAATGAACATAATGGAATTATGTGCAATATCCATGCTTGTTACTCATTCAAACATGAGACATGATGAATGAATGTAAAACATCAACTGCTTTAAAAAGTGACCAAAAAGTGCCAAAGAGAAATAAGCTTGAAAATAAGAAGTCAGTTTACCTCATCTTGTGTCTTAAGAATGATCAAAAATATACATTTGTGAAGGACCAAATCTGTATGCAATCATACAATGTTTTATAATGTGAACTACAAGTGTTCAGAGTGAAGCCGTAAATCAAATGGTTTGTCATCATTAAACTCTGCTTATCAATATGTAAAAATATTGTTATTATTTATTCTGTGTATTTAGTTTTAAGTGTAATTTTCATTTCAGATCCAAAGAAAAGCGGATACAGGCTGAGATAGATACAGATACATAGATACAGAAACAGACTGGTATTTGAGTTAAAGGCCACAGAGCGGTCAGGGGGTTCTGATGACATTTAACTTTGATTTGAAGTGTCTGCTCTTTACAAGTCATTTGAGCGTCTGGGCCCAGGCAGAATTTCTAAAACAAAATTAGTAGTTTCATTGTGTGTTGTTGACACGTGGTTTGCAAAATTTGCCATCAAGAGTAACAAAATAGCATGCCTTTGTGTTCGCTATAGTACACTGAGGACATCACACAAAGCCAGGAATGCAACCTACTTGTGACAGTTTGGTGTGTAAAAATGTATTTGAAATATGATCTTGTAGATTGTAACACGTGTTTCTGGTTGAACATTTTCTCCAAAATGTCCTAGATAAAATATCAGAATAGTGCGTGTGGGGTGCAGAACACTGTGTATGTCACTTGATCTGCCTGGGCTGTGCGTGTCTCACAAACACACCCACACACACGTGCGCACGCACGCACACATACGCGCACGCACACATACGCACACGCGCTTCCACATGGCTGCACTCAAATAGACTCTGGTGTGGGGGGGTGACTGTGGGGACTGGGTCTGACAACAGCACTCACTATTCGCCTGTTCTTTGCACAGAGCACTCAGCCCACAGCACAGAACCCACCAGGATGTCGGACCAGTCTGCCTTTGACACAGATGTGTGGACCCTCACACGGTTTGTGATCGAAACAGGGCGGCAGGCCAAGGGGGCCACAGGAGAGCTCACTCAGCTCATCAACGCTATGCTCACTGCTATCAAAGCTATTTCTTCAGCTGTACGCAAGGCTGGCCTGGCTCACCTGTGAGTACACACCCATCCACAGACACACGCATATACTTTCAGAAGGTCAGAGGTCGGGAACTTTAGTGTGGCTTTAGAGGCATGATATCTAGTGGTTACATAAGAGTCTTAAAATATAGTCTGAAAAAGTACTTTTGCAAATTTATTTAGTTAAGCAGTCACTGTGTATTGTATTTTTTCATGATAGCCTAAACACCTGAATTTGATTTTGTTGTGGTGCATATTACAGTGCGAGTACAGTATTTCTGTTTTTACTGTTTGGAAATCAATATCACCCAATGCAAGTGTAGAAAGCAGATTTATTTTTGCACAAAATGTCCAGTATGTCTTCACTCCATGTGTTTGATCAGGCAGGGCATAGCTGGCTCTGTGAATGTGACTGGAGATGACGTGAAGAAACTGGACGTGCTTTCAAACGACCTGGTGATTAACATGCTAAGAGCCTCATACAGCACCTGCTGCATGGTGTCAGAGGAGAACAAGGATCTCATCGTCACCCCAAAAGACAAGAGGGTAAGCTCTACCTGCTGATTAGGTCAGTGGTCCAGTATCGATAATTACTATATCGACTTATCTTTTAATACATGAAAGCTGGAACAATATTTTTTTAGGTTAATATTTATTGTTATGGCATTTTTTTTGCCCTACTGGAAATGCAAAATTATTTCAGTGTGTAAAAAAACATGCTTTTACATTACTATATTTTCTTATCATACTATATTACTATATATTTTCTTGACAGCAGCATCACATGTACAAACAATAATCATAAATGTAAAAAGGACCTGCATATTGCATCCTCATGAATGTTTTCTGTATGTTTTGATAGGGGAAGTATGTGGTGTGCTTTGACCCTCTTGATGGATCCAGCAACATTGACTGTTTGGCTTCAATTGGCACCATATTTGCTATCTACAAACGGGTCAGTGCCTGCCTAGACACACCATGCATGTGACAAAGGAAACAAATACTGTATCAATGTGTTAATATTTGCTTTTATTAAGAGCACAGATAATAATAGGGCGTTAAATGGAACGATTGTCTAATTTTATATTTAAGATCAGTAGTGGTAACTAAAAACAGACAAAAATGTATTGGCTCTGTTTGCACAATTATTTTTATTATTATTTACTCAAATGTGTGCAGAAATCAATTGTTCGAAATACAAATTTGTAACTGCAGCAATCCTCAGCATACACAAGAGGGCGCCATCAGCAATCTAATTATTAGTTACAGTATTAGTCCCCGAACTTTTTACTGGCCTTTAAACTCAGACTGTTAAAGATTCTGATCCATTAACAACAAAAACATGTAAACTGCATGTACCCTCCTCTTCACACTGCATAATTTAGACTCTGTACATGTAAACAAAGCATAGAAAGGAAAAGAATATTTAGAGTTTACAGAATTCAGTTTTGTTTTGCCATGGATTTTACCTGGGTGACTGAGTGGATTACACAGAGAAAAGATTGAAAGGGTAAATGGGGTTACTTGGACATATTTGTAGAGCAATTATAATTTCAGACACAACAAAGCCACTAGACTTTGTAGAACACTAAGATTATTGGATTCCAGGTAAAGTTGCTTTGTTTTCTGATTGTAAGGTAACTGAGGGAGAGCCCACAGAGGAGGATGCTCTACAGCAGGGGAACAACATTGTGTGTGCGGGATACGCGTTGTATGGCAGTGCTACTCTGGTGGCCCTGAGCACCGGAGCCGGACTCAACTTCTTTATGCTCGATCCAGTGAGTGCTCTTTACTAAACATAAGTGCAATTTAATATGTAACTGTAAACACCAAAGGCAAAGAAAAAAGTGTCAAAATTGTGCTTATTTCAGAAGGGAAACAACATACCAAAGGGAAACTACATACATTGTGTGGTTTTGTTTTGTAAGGTTAATTTGTATGTGTTTTACTGTTTGGTAACTCCCATAATTTAAATATAATAATAGAGATGTTTTATTTGTGTCATTGTGTAGGCTATTGGTGAATTCATCTTGACTGAGAGGAATGTGAAAATCAAGCCAAAAGGAAAGATCTACAGTCTGAATGAAGGCTACGCTAAATATTTTCACCCATCGATAAATGAGTACCTGAAGCACAAGAAATACCCAGAGGTGAGACTGCATAATCAAGGTTAAGATATTTCATTGATCACGACAGAGAAATGTCTCTGGAGCAGTGAGCGAGTACAGATGTGGGGGATCATCTTCAAATCTTGAGCTAGGTTTTTGGTGAGATTACCTGTTGGATTTTGCCTATTGTACATGACCAGACTACCTGGACAAAACCAGGACATGTGAAGTACAGTGCATAGAAACGTCTCACTTGTTCTAGAATCAAAATCCAGGACCTTCTTAATGTGGGGCAAGCCCCCAGTACTAAGCCCGTGTACCAACCTCACTTAAAATGCTGACTCTGGTATAGTTTGGATGCTCCATGTGATGGGGTCATACAAACAGCAGCTCAGATAGGATACAGAAGAGCAGTCAGCTGATGCACAGGATGAGGTCACAGCTGCTTGACTTCCCTGTTCCCCTGGACATGCACATTTAGCACTTAACAGGCTTCTGACTCAAACTGGTTTATTGTAGTGTTTAAACTATGTAAGAGTTTAAAGTCATTAACTTCAGTGTTAATCTGAGGTTTAATTACTAATAATATACTGTACAATATTATTAGGAATGGACCAATCCTATACTATGCCTACTGTCAACCAATACCAATGCAGACACTGAAAACAGCATTTATTTCAATTTAGACAAAGACAAAACTGATCCAAATGTGTTATGGATGTGTTATTTGTAAAACTACAGAACAACTTTGTGTAAATAAAAGTTTAAACATTATGAGACTTTCTGGGCGAATATGACCAGTAAATAGTCATCACAGTTACAGTCATCACATTTAAGTGTCCAAACAGGATATCAGCTGAACTGAGGTTTGGAAGATGATACAGCAAATTTCTCCAATACCAGCATCAAATCGGTGCATTCCTAAATACTACATTTGCAGTACATTTATTATGTAATCTAATGGATTGTCCAACAGTATGACATGTAACATTATCACACAACAACCTTTCTCTTTTTTTGTAAGTTATGAAAAAAGCACTTTCAGAAATGAGACATTCATACAGATAACACAGTGTGAAAAGGTCTTTGAGACTGTAAATAGAACAATCTTGTGAGGCTATGAAATCAATAATAGCCAGTCAGCTGCTCCATTTTACTTTCTGTTACACAAGAATATAGGAAAAATTAAGTCGTCCATACACTTAACCTCGAGACAGTGGTGTCAGACAAACAACTACTTCTACAGTCTGCAAATAAGCAGTAAAGTGTTGTACAGTAATTTCTCACACAAGTGAAACATGTTCTAATATGGACCTTTCAAATCCCCAATTTTAGATTTAGTTTGCTGTTTTTATATTCTTTTTCAAAGGCAAGTGTGCCGCGAATACACCCCTCCCTCCTGGTTGTGGGATGTGACTCAGCAAAGCACATGACACTTTACTTAAACCATGTGTTCAAACATAGAATACTCCGTATATAGTTTGATGGACTGTCTTCCAGTTACTCATGTTTAATAGTATCACTTATTATCTGTGATGCACTTAGATAAACATGTGTTTTTGTTGTGACGTTACATTCCAGGTCAGCTGTTTCAAGGATTTTGACCTGATCAGTGTTATTTTATAAACCAATGGGTCAAAAAGATAATCCCCTGAAAAACATAATATAGTTTGGTACATCCACATAACTTCACATTGGTTTGATCAGCTTTACATGCTTCTATTATAATATTTTAACAACTTCAGAAATTAAGTCTGTGATAGCAGAATTCAGGTCATCTCTGGCCATGTTTGTATCGTTAATTCTGTGTAATGTCAAATTGTTAAATAGCCTACACAGCTTGAGAGTTAGGTCATGAGATGCCTTTATGGAGAGAAAGAAGGTGAAACAAATACTATATATAATAGAGTTTTCTGGTACACACACCATACATCTGCTTTACTGTCTTATTGTTTATTATTAACAGATTGTCAAGTATTAACTTCAAATGCTAATAATTTGCTCACATAGTGCAACATTCTTGCAGGATGGTAGTTCTCCTTATGGGGCCCGCTATGTTGGTTCTATGGTGTCTGATATTCATCGAACCATTGCCTACGGTGGAATATTCATGTATCCTGCCAATGAGAAGAGTCCAAAAGGAAAGGTACCACAAAGTGTTTTTGATCTGTTTTAAAAATGTTGTTTGTTTCATGATTGTTAAAGTTGTCTTACAATTTTTTTTACAACTAACTCGTGACCACGCAATGTAAGAAATGTTTAATTTATTGTCACAACCACAAATGACCATGCACTTCATATTTCTCCAGCTCCGTCTGCTCTATGAGTGCAACCCCATTGCCTTCCTGATTGAGCAGGCTGGAGGCCTGGCCACCACGGGCACACAGAGGATCCTGGATGTCCAGCCGGAGGCCTTGCATCAGCGAGTGCCCTTTGTGGTTGGCTCACCCGACGATGTCAATGAATACCTGTCTTTTGTTCAAAAGTATCAATGAATGTCCAAATGCACCACATAAGTGCAGGCTTGTATCCTGAGGTCTTTCATATTGTTAACGTGTCGCTTTTGTATCAAAAAAGGAAAGCCACCATTGTTTTTTGTTGTACAAATTAAATATTCTGTCTGCTCGAGGTCTGTCATGTCCCAATTAAAAAAGACTTGTTTTCAATAATCTTGAACCCTCAAACCAGGTTGGGCAGTTTAAACTTTAGTAGAGGGCTGGGTGACAGTACAGTGTAATCATTTTCAGCTTTTCAATAAAATGTCCGGTGAACCTTTTTGAAAGAATACATTATATATTCAGTGCTTTTAATTTGCACTTTTTCTATTCAAGTATTAGTACTGACAGTAAGTGTTGGCACACTTTCTTGTTCATTCTTTTAGTACTTTGGGAACTCAGCTGTATAATCCCAGATGCTTGCAAGTCATATGTTCAAGTTGGTAAGATTAGTGAGGTCACAAGAAGCGTTCCAGCAGCTTTAAATGAGAATTAGGGCAACTCCAAAAATTCTAAGCTTGTTTGAAAATTGTATAACTTATGAAACATTCATCACACAGACTAGTGTTCAAAGTATTTAATTGATCACAGTAAAGTACCAAAAAAAAAAAAAATATCAATACAATGATCAAAGCAAGTGTTACACATCACTCACCAAAAATATTTACAAAGAAATAACACTAAATAAAAAACACAAAACAAGCCAAAACAAAAATGGCGCAGTTTCCCTAAAACAGTGTTCTTTCATAAAACTCAGCAGAATCTCCTGCTAAAAACGTGTGACCAGAGGAAGGTCTCTTTAGCCACACTATTGCAATAAAAAAAGACTATGGATGCTTCAGTGGAGCAGTGTAGTTAAACAAGTGGATAACTGGCTGCTGTAGCGATTCCGCAGTGGTTCTTCTTGTCTTTGGCCATGTAGATGTAACCCTTGTCTCCCCACTTCTCACTCCAGCTGCATAGTAGAGGGTTTAACATTAGAGTGGAACTTAAAAACGGTTTTACATCATCTAGAGAAAAACTCACCTGTTCTTTACAATCCAATATTTCTTTCCATCAACGTCTTCGCCCTGAAAGCCATAACCAACCACGAGCACACCATGGTCCAGCTCCTCACTGCTGCAGTCCTTCTCATAGTAAATTCCTAAAGAGAAAATATGGCTTGGTCAGTCAAGTTCAATGAAAGAACCCAGTCTTTTCACACAGCTTACAACATACCTGACTGATAAAACTGGAAGGATTCATGGCCAGCATCAATCGCCACAGAAACAGGTCCCACTGCTGCCACAGCCTTCATGAGTGCGCGCTCACTACCACTAGGAATGTCCATGAAGCCGGTGTCATTGGCAGAGTTGTACTTGGGGTCGTAGTGGCAGGGTTGGTCATCCTATTAAAAAAATAAATTAATTTAAAAAAATAAAAAAGTAACTAATTTCTAGACATCTTTCAACTGAAAGCTAAAAAATATTGTACATACTGTTCCCAAATATGGGTAAGACTCCTCAGAGTCCAGTCCCTGGTTGTCTTTAACATACTGGAAGGCCTGGTCCATCAGACCTCCGTTGCAGCCCTCGTTGCCCTCAGGCCTGGAACAGTCAACCAGGTTCTGCTCACTCAGGGACACCAGTGTGCCGGTCTTTCTGAACTGCTGACCCTCCAGAGCACCTGTAGTGCTGAAGGCCCAGCAAGAACCACACTGACCCTAAAAAAGTACATTTAAAAAATTTGTTTAACCAATTTTTTTTTAAATTTCAGACTCATTCAGCTGCCTACTGAAGAGTGGAGCTACAGTTTTTACATTAGCCCAGTCAGACTGGTTTCAGGTTACAGGGACCATGTACTTGCTTGAGGAGGGAGGGGGGCATGAAGCACTCAGATAAACAAGCCAAGAGGAGTCTTATCTAAACAAGCAGTCGTAGCAAACATGCTTATGACGATTACTTGGGGTTAAAGTCTTGCACATTAAAACATGTAACACAGTGGATACAAAACACTAAGGGGAACCCTAGTTAAAATATGATGAAAGACTAAGTTTTACCTGGTCTTTAACTGGTGTGACGTAGCCCTTGTCCCTCCAGTCAATAGATCGTGGGGCTTCAAAGAAGCTGGGCTCTAAGTAAAATGACCCCTTGAATTTTCTGTGAGTCTTCTGCTTGTAGCCGTTCATGACCTGCCTGAACTCCTCATGAGTCTGAGAAGAGAGAAAATTCAGTGAATAAATGCAGTGATGGAGCAATGCTGATTAGTTAGAGGCAAAAATCTTGGACCTTTGAGAAAAACACACTGTACTAACCATGTCACCAAAGTGGTTCATGCCCAGGCGGTAAGTGTGTTTGCCCATTGAGTGCTCGAGGTTGTGCAATTCAATTTTCTTCAAGTTTTTCTCCCAGATCATCCTCCTCCAACTCTCTTCTTTCTACAAACACAGATGAGGGTTAGCACAATGTTCAATAAAAATTAAACTCTTCTAATGTAATAAAATGTGAATCACCTCATGGTAGAGTTTGACGTGCCAGCTCTTCCACTGGTCCCAGTGTTCATCCAATTGTGGGTCCAGGCTGGGGGCAGAAAGGGCTGCTGCCAGGCACAGGGCAAACACTGCTAGAGGCAGCATTATGGTTTTGCTGAAAAACAAAGGGTGAGTTAGGGCAGTCTTAAGTAGCGTGACAATTCTGAGACTCCAAAGTGAGATGAAAATAGGGGCGTAGTGAAATGGCCCAGCTGTGACTCGCGTAGACCTACTAACTGTTTATTTGGCAGGTCTTGCGTCAAAGCTTGTACAGGTACAATTTGTTCAGATCAATGACTCAGTGCATTCCTGTTTCCGTCAGAGCACTGTCTTCATAAACACACCTGTAAGTCAAGATAATACTCGACGGGTCTATTACTTTGCCTTTATGAAAAAAGTCGGAATAACAAACAAATTGTGGATTAAATGAGGCTAGATTAGTTTTCCCCGAGAACAGGAAACGCTAGGTAGCCATTCCAACAAAAAGCTAGCCCGTTTTGTTTTGCTCACGGTCACGGGATCTGCAGTGGCACAAAGCCAGCACCAAGGCGAACCGAAACCTCGTCCCGGAAAACGAAAATAAAATTGAAACTCCGGCACTGTTAGCTACATAACTGGACGGAAAAAGCATGGATTGTGTATGGAGTTTTGGGATGAGTTTCGAGATTTTCATTTGGTGGCGAAAATACGGACATCGCACTTTGCTAATGTACGTTTGCTTAACAGGCCGAAAAACACTCAAATTGCGAACATACTTGTCGGTACAAAATAATCTTCAGTTTAATGCAAAAAAAAGGGGGGGATCTAAATTTTACCATCTAGTTACCCGGGGCTTTGTTCTGCCCAGTGCTACAGAATAGAGGAGAATGAATAAAAAGGCAATGTTGAGCCAAAAGACAAAAGAACACATGAAATATGCAGGATCAATACCACAGAAAAACAAAATGAACAGCTGTAATACTTACTGCAAATGTAGCGTGCTGTGAAGCGAAGAGTGGTAAAATGTGTTTTTCTGGAGAGGTACACAAAGTTTATAAAGGCCCGATGAGCGACCCCGACTGCAGCCCTCCCCGCGCTCTCATTGGTCGGATCCTTGTTTTTCCCGCAATTGTCCCGCCTACAAAGTGACGTCATAGCGGGCGCACGTGATTCCTGATTTGAGGAACCATCAAGGGTGAAACTCCACTGTGCGTAAAGTTGATTACTCCTTGAAAAACTATCGGTATTTTATGTAAACGTGATTTTATGATCTCATTATTTATCTGACCATGATTAAAGGGAATTCCACATTGTATAGTTTGTCTGTGTCAATAGGTTCATAAGAGAGAAAAGAGCCTCCCAACTTATGTTTACACAATTTACAGGTTTATTACAGCCAGAGACAGTGTAGTTTTGCTGCAAAAACATTGGTATATGTTGACTAGATTTGGAAATCGATAAGCATACTTTTACCAAAATGTAATTAAATATTTTTCTTGTTGTATGGGGATATTCAAATGCTTATGTCTTTTTGTGTATTTACTGATAACAAAACAAGTTTTGTTTGTTTGTTTGTTTCCAGGTTTATAAATCGGGTATATACATCTAATAATATCAGTAAATAAAATGTGAAGTGTTTGATGGACAAATAAACAGGTTGCAATCCTGGGAGGAATTTGAGGAAGAGCCATCTCTTAGTCAGCACTCAAAGAGTTAATCAGGTCTGCTCATGTGACTGATAAGAGTGTGAAGTGATTTCTCTGGAAAAACAACAGTGCAACCCTTTGCTAATGTGTTCTGACATAATTGCATCCCGCTTGAACAAACCAGGCAGCTGTTTGGTCTGTTAATCATGTTAGATTTTTACAAATATTAGCTTTGAAGGATAGGATAGGAGCTTGACTCTTTTGCTCCTTTAATCTCAACTAAACCTGTCACAATAACAAATCGAAGTGTGAACTATTGCTGAAGTAAATATAGACAATAAATGATAATAATGCCACTAACTCAGGAGCAGATTTATACCACAAAAACTATTCTACATCTACAATATGCAATAAATAAATTGCAGAATGAAACACTTTAGGACGTTAGTACTAGTAGTTTGCATCTGTAATGAGTCATCAAAGTATATAATATAATAAAATAAAATATAATTCATTCAACCAGCTCAAATCTTATCCTAGCCAAAACCCCTACACACAAATTTCCCACAACTAAAAAGAAAATGTGCACACGATAAATATTGACTCCCAAAAAATATTGTTCCAGTTTTCAAATACTGAATAGCTCGATATAGTAATTATCGCAACAGGCCTAATATCAACACATTGAATTTGCAGAAAAAATATAAATGGCAGTATTTAGTCATGAGTTGTTGTAAGCAATATTATAGTTAAAGCACAGAGATCATATTTCAATACAAGAGATGTGATTGATGATGTCTTCACATTTGAGAACACAAATTAATGCAGAATGCTGAGAAAATATGCTGTCCTTATGCTATAGTCAGCTGTAAATGTGTCACAGGATACTGTTCCTTAATTGAGGTAATCACAACATATGTTTATGCAAGTCAAACTTGCTGAGACAGACTAGATATGTTGCATCACAATCAAATGCTCAGGCCTTACACAGTCTTTAAATAAAAAAATAAAAAAACATTAACCATAAATACAATCAATACAATTTGCTTTTGGAAATGTCTGTTTATGAGTCTGTTGATACCTTAGCTATCTCCTTCTGCTCTTCTGCTTACATCACCAGTTGTTTGTCAATGTAGACAAATATCAATAAACATCAATACATTTTTGTATCAGGATGTCCCACTTCTTCATCATAATAGTTTGTCTGGTTGTAAAACATCACTTTAACATTTTTAGGACAGATAAAATGCAATGTCATTTGAAAACGGAGCAAGGAAACTGGTCAGACCTTAAACAAAAGCTCTATAAGGGTCTGCATCGACTGTATAACTTGACTGAGTTCTTGTTTCATTTGCATTGAAAACAGGTAAGTAGAGACATGATGTGAAACTTTTCACAGTTCCTGCTCTGAAAATGGCATTACATTCACAAAACCCACTGACTTTAAATGTACCAACTCAATATAGTAAATAATAATAATAGAAAAAAAATAAAAATAAAATAATAATAATAATGTATGTTGCCTCAAGCACTGAGTTAAGCAGTGATTTTCTCACCACTATTCATGCACATGAGCAGTTACAATGGGTTTTCTCATTCAACATATTAGAATGAAACTAAACTGGTTTAGTTTTTCGTTTAACATATGCTTTTCCTCTTCAGCACAGCGTATCACTATGCTGCGAGTCTGTACAAAAATGTGTCATGTGGATTGTTGAGACATAGATGACATAGCAGAAAACCCAAAGCCCCAATAAGGTTTCAGATCTGTGAGGAAAATAAACTGCAAACCCAACTAAAGTATAAAGCAAGATCCATTGTTAAACACCCAGTATACATTAGTTACAATTTGAAGATTTTGATTTCTTGAACATGTTTTGGGGGTATTTGGTAGCCTAGTGTTTGCATGTCGGGACAAGGCCAGGTGGCTTGAGTCAACAGTCATGTGATCATGCGGTTGTGTGGGTGCTGTGGGAGGCCCTGAAGTTGCAGTTCCACAATGTACTCAGACCAGCGTGAGTAAGAGCCAGCACCGTCATCACCAGAAATGTACAGGAACCTAAGAGCTATGGAAATACTAATGTTAAAATTGCAGTAAAATCCAATCTATACAATAAAAAATAGCAAGCAGCACATGTTTGTTTACTATTCTTCAGCGCACAGACTAGTGAATGGTATTGCCTTGTTAATGTGTAAAAAAGTATTCAGTTTGTTAAGCTACATACACAATAACTGAAAAATTATTAAATTATAATTAATTCTGTTGTTATATAAATACATTGTAGGTGGGTAATAGGGGAAAACATCTTTCTTTAATCAGATCTTCCCAATAAAATATACTAAAATCTTATTTAAATTAAAAGCATTCTTTTTAAAATGATAAAACACATGCCAAAGGTGATCAAAAATGCAATCCAATAACCAATAATAAAATACAAAATCACACCAAGTAACATGCAGAAAGAGTGATATTAATCAAATCATTTATTATAAAATGTATTACACTATAAAGTGTCAGAAGTACTAAGAACTTGGCATAAAAGGACATGCTAAAAGAATTCAACATAAATAGCAACAATAAGACTTGTGCAATGCAGCATATGAACCTTACTGGACATTTCAAATCTTCTGCTGCAGTCCTACAACAAAATAAAAAGAGGTGCCTCAAAACCTTCCCTTTGCAGCAAATATTACAAAATAAGTAAAAGCAATTTTTATAAGGTTGTGCACTGAGAACACAGCATTGGCAATGATACAAACTTTAGTACAGCAAGAAAAATAAAAGTTGTTTAGTGGTCATTGTTCCTTTCCTTTTTACACAGTATTTACCTAGTTACCCTCAAATTCTTAGAAATAATATACATTCAGCATCATATTTGGACACAAAAACAGTGGAAAATAATTACCTAAAATATTTACATTGATTGGCAATTACGGAGAAAAACTGATACAAAGACATTAAAATGTTATGGGTTAATACTGAAGGGAGTGAAGCTCAAAAATCCACTCTTCTCAGTTATATGCTCCTTAGCAACTCAACTCTGAAGTTTTGAATATAAAACTTTTCTTGCACTTTACATTTGTAATAAAATGTCTGCAGTCAGCACACTTTGGCGTCACATAAGCCTTGTTCGCTGACTTTAATCATTTCACAAAAACTGAAAGAAATGAGCCAGCATGAAAACACTGACAATGATACAGACTGTAAAGCCTCATTGAGTTCAACCAAAGTGGTGACTATAGGCCACTGTGCAACATCAAGGCTTGTAATTGTAGTAATGCAACAAAAGCTTAGAAAAGAAGCAAGAAACTACATTTCTACTCCACAACTGTCAAAATCTGTTAAAATAAATGTTTAAAATAGCTTGTTTTGTGGCACTTTAAATTGACATGTTTAAGTCCCATGACACCATGACTTGTACACTACACACCAGTATTTAGTTTCAATTACCCTTTACCTACACCTGGGAATAAAACATAATACTTTAGGAATAAATACCTCTAATAAATGCTTTGAGTGAATGATGTGATATAATAATGCAAAAGTTATCTTGAATCTGATACTTCAGTAAATCAGATAAAAAAAAAAAAGAGATGCACATAAAGAATACAATTATGTTTTTGTTTAAAATATAAATAAAAGTAACATTGGAAACATGAGAGTAGTGAGAGTAACCAGAAGTTAAATCCTTGAGCTATTTTAATAGCTTATTTGTGTGTACTTTTATTCATTTCAATATATTCATAATTTTATATGTATGCTTTTTATAGACATGTGATATTACATAACCAGCAACATTATCACAATGAAAAAAATTATACAGAGAAATGTATACTAGAATAAGTTTTCCAATGCTCTGCAAGTAGCCAACAAACTAATGAAGAAGTCATCAAATCTTCCTGAATGTCATCACTCACTCAATGGGATTTAGCGAAACTACTCTGAGTTTCACTTGTCTATTTATCCATTGATCATGCCATAAGACATGGTGATAAAAAGGGGACATTGTATTTTCATGACATTCAGACTTATCTGAATGAGAAATGGCACATTAAATTACAGGAAATGTATTTTTTTTTTATAAACCATTTCCCTTTTACCTTTTATGCAAATTAAAACAAGAAGCCTCCACTATTCTCAGTATAAAAGCACACAGCAGAGTGGCCATTTCTGATTGTATTTCACAGAAACCCATCTTGATGTTTCAGTACCTTAATCTCAGAGGCAAAGTTTAGTTTAGGTCTAATTCAGGCTTTTAATAGAGTAAACATTTCCTCTTCAGCTTTGTCTGAGATGTAAAACAGCCTTTCCTGTAACAGAAACTGCTTGATTGCTGTTGAGCAGGAGATAGTTTCACACAGGGACAAGGCACAAGGACTATTCAGACTATTGTGCTCTGGAGGAGGTAGAAGGCCTCAAAGGCACTAACACTGAAAGAAAGATCAAATTAAAATATAATGCCATTGGGAGATGCTCTTACTGTAGGGAGTACTGAACTGTGGGCAGCATTCAGCATATGGACTGTAACTGAGTGAAATATATTTGCTTATCAGGTTTGAATAAGGATAAGGGCCAAACATAAGGCAGTCATTTGCAAAACCTCAAAAGTTAAAGCTATCATATTTTTCTATTTTAAACATGTGAGAGTGGTGAGAGGATGCATTGGAGAAGTGTTAAAACAGCAGCACAAAAGGTACACACAATATAAGAGTCAAGGGTTCCTCTTTGGATCTCAGATGACCATTTACCCTCACATTCAGAGCACAAACTTGGGTCAGCTGGACAGGTCCAGTAGAGCACAAGCACTTCAGACTGCTTCAGAGACCAGCGTCCTGCCTCACTGCTCTGACTATGTCTCATGAAAACACAGTGAAAATGAGCAGTGGACTCTGGTTAGGATTGCACTTAAAGTTCAAATAGAACTGACACATCACATGTGACTTTTGGCAAGAACAACATATTGACCCTGTTTGTTCAGCGAGATATGACTGAGCTAATGGAGTTGTAAGATGTCCCTCCATTACAAGAGGGGGTGTAGCCACTGGAGGTCCCCACTGCCTCCATGTTAACTTTGAACACAGGGGAAACTTTGAGCAGGAAGTCAGCAGCGTCTCTGCGGCCAAGCTCTCTTAGTCTAGACATGAGCACCCCCACTGTGCTGTCAGGACGTGCACTCCACTCCTGAAGAAGGGCCGCTGTCGGGCTGGGGGGAAGAGGCATGTCCTCGGGGGGCGTTCCCAGGTCCAGATTAGCAGTCCCATTGGGTGTCCCGTTGGGAGTCCCATTACTGTGTTTGGCCACCAGTTCAGTAAGGCCTAAGTTCATAGCCAGGAGACACCAGTCTTTGCCAAGAGCATCAGGTGGGTCCAGCATGCGGCACAGTTTCCTACGGGCCAAGAGTGGAACATCAGAGATGTGTATATGTGTTCCCAGAATTCCTTGCTGGTACACCTCGGCACAGCCAAAGGCCAGGATGCTGCTGAAGCTCTCGCGGTAGCCTCCCATTGTGTTTGTGAGCGAGGTTTCCCGCTGAACCTGTGCTCTGAAGAAATCTTTGGGCTGATACACCATGATGGGAGTGTGGTGCTCCTTGAGCTGCTGCGGGCTCAGGTAGTACTTAGCTGTGAGCAGACCAGACAGGGTGGAGGCCAGCAAGTTCTCTGTTATACTGCACATGGTGTCCAACAAAGAGTAGCACTTGGCCCTCTGAGAATCTGGCCCCCGCACTTGAATATCTATGCCCTGTCCATGGTTGACCAGTACAATCATGGCCTCTGCCCCGGCCTGGCTCACCCGTGCCCCGTTGATCCACAGATGAATGTCTCCATCTAGCTCCTCGGAGCTGTCATCCTCAGGCTTCTGCTGGTGGCTCCAGCGGCACAGATTCACCTGCAGTTTGTGGAACAGACCACAAGGGAATGCTGTTAGGTGTTCAGCTGGGACCAGACGCACCCCTCCATATAACAGCGCCTCCTCCTCTTCCTCTTCAGTCCATGATCGCTGCAGCCCATTGGTTTTGATGAGAGCTGGGATGTCTACCATAGAAGGGTTTGTGGCATCCCGGGCACAGATGTCCATCGCATCTAAAATCTGAAGTAGCTCGTCCACATCGCTGTCTGGTGCCAGTGTCTGTACCTCGTCCAGCCTGTACCGCCCCCTGTAGTGGTGGATGGCCTTTGGAGTCTCCACTGAAAGCAGCTTGCCCAGTACATTACTGCATAACCAGCGCGGCTCCAGTAAAACCACATCCTGTACCGTTTCACTCTGCATGATGTTGATCTGCAAAGACAGAGAAGGGAAAGAAAGGGGAAAAAAAAGAATAAATAGGCAACTTATTGTTTAATTAATTTATTTTTTTTAAACGAACAACAGCTGCCTTTAATGTGGAAAATGCATGTATGCCTTGCATGTTTGAACCTTGAGCAAAATTAATTAATTGCTAAACACACCTCTCCCATACTGTGAAGCTGGAGTGCCAGTGTGCGCAGGTAATCGTGGCTGACCAGAGGGTTTATATGCTCCTGAACATCAAAAACAAACTGTTGCCATGACGTTAGCTGGTTTGGTCCACTCATTTTTCTCCATGTGGGCAGGGCGGCCATCAGGCGCTCGGACAGCAGGGTCATGGGACTGCACCTCTGCACATAGAGAGGAACAGGTCAATTATAATGCACATAAAAGAGGAGAGGAGCCTGAAGAGGAAGACTCACAGAGATGATGGTGGAGCGTAGGTCCTGCAGATGACTCCTCAACAGTTTCATGTCTTTAGAGTTGGAAGCTCCAGCATCCATCACAAACAATTTGTCACTGATTTGCAAGTCATTACCAAATCTAAACACAGGCAGGAAAGAAATATTGTATAGTTGTACAGCTGTATTTTTCTTCAAAAGTAAATCTGTTATCATTCACCTGTTTCTGACTTCCTTCAGCAGTGTTCTTTCTTTGTCATAACTGAAGTCTCCAGAAAAACTTCGAGGGATGTCTGCAACATCAGCGTGAGTCCCCACAAGTACAACAGTGAGAGGCTGTGGGATGCGACCTCCAAAAACTGAAAACAATTAAGAACACTTAGATATTATTTAGTATTGGAGGATAAAACTGCTGCTGCTGACAGAACCATACAGGGACATCATCTGGGATATTGATGCACAGGCAACAGCCCAAAACATCCAAACTCCCTCTCACAGGGTGTTTAACGGTTGTTCAAAAAATTTTTGCCAAAAGTAGTTAGCATTGAACACACTGGACTAATTCAACTAACTAATTCAAATCCTTATTTAACTGCATGCAGAGTGCTTCATGTGCAGATATTCATGTGACTACAGCCTTTGCTTGAAATTAACATGTGCTTTCATTAAACTGGGAGGGTAGAAACATAACCTGATTCAATTAATTTTAAAATGTAATTTAAGTTGGGAAGGATCACACACTGAAGACAACACTATACACTATACAAGTGTTCCTTGTGTTTTTGTGTTTAAGCAAATATCTAGACTGACTAAATACACGCCCTTTAACACATGAACATAATGCCTTCATACCAATGTTGTGCTGTGGGAGCGTAAGTGCTTTAAGTAGGTTCAGCCAGTAGGTGACATGGCTGAGCTGGGTCTCATACGACTCCTCTAGGCTGAACAGGACCACATGGATGGCCGTCACATCGTTGGCCGCAAAGTAGTCATAAGAGCAATAGTACACAGGGTTTCCAGAAAACTCCCACACACTGAAATCTCCCACACCTAAAGGCAACAACAATTACTCAATATTCTGAAATAAAATAATGAAAAATTATAGACCAGTATATAAAGTAGTCTGTCTTACCATGGATGTTAGCATGTTGGATGTCAATGGCTTTTGTTGCTTGCTCGTCAGCAGCAGACAGACCATTGTGCACAGGGGAAAATACCTCCAGGACTCCTTTAGTCAAGCTAGGCTCAAACATCATGCTTCGGCTTCGTACACTCACATTTTCACAGCCAGGGTACAAATTGGAAATGCTCACCGACACTAGGCACAACAGAAAAACAGAAATGTGCATAGACAGGTATTTAAAACAGATATTTTATCATTTAGTTGACTGAGACTATCACCACATGAAAGAAATAAAGATCTATTCAAACATAAATAAGCTAAACCAAGTTAGTCAGTTAGTAAATATAACACCACATGGGGGCAGTGTTGCACAATACATGTGGTTATATAGTAAGGCTTGATTTTCGGCATGTTGCAAGACCCACAATTATTTTTTCCCAGCTAATCTGGCAAAATATACTACCATGCAATTAATGCATTACATTGCCATTGTTCATCATGAATGCAGATTTATTTTTTGTGCTTGTGGTATTAAAAGGGGATTTCAATTATAAATATATGTTGAGAACAATGACCTTGGAAATTCATTGGGGTTTATTGTTATGTATTCAATCAACAAATACATCCAAGTGATTATATACTTATAGTTATAGTTAGTTATAAAACATAATTGAAATATTAATAGCAAATGTGAGTCAGTAGAGACGACAGTAGAGTCTGTTTTGACAAAAATCACCCTTCTTCATTTGTGACAAAGGCTTGAGATTTACAGATTGCTCAAATGATGAGACTGGTAACTCTACACGGCTCACGTAACTGACCATTATCGACTGTCTGGGAGGTAATGGCTTCGGGTGCCACAAAACACAACGGTAAAGAAAATAGATGTGTCCGAGTGAGGAGGGGAGATAGGAGACAAACAGACAGATTAAAGACAAACTGTGATTTCACAGAACAATGAACATGGTCCGAACATGAAAAAAGAAGGTGTCATTGAAAAGGTATTCTACAGTGCACTGCCAATTCATTTTAAATTCTTACTTCTTGTAAAAAACAAAGCAAATCAAAACCTAACAATTCAAACATTTAGTCTACATTCACTGCACTACATACAGTTACATTATATTTTATGATATTGGTAAACGTATTTAGATAAATGTAAACTCTATAGCTATCCATGGGTTTCAGAATAATGAAAAGTTAAGACTGTTGCCATAAAAACAAAATATCATATCTTTGGAATGTTCAGCCGTCCTCAAAATGGCACCATAATAGGAAGCTAAAACCAATGAAGAGAAAACTTACCTGCTCATACTGGCTTTTAACACCTAGCACTGTGCCACTTTTAGTTTTTGTTTTCATATTTCCTTCCTTTATTGTGTTTGCCAAATTTTATATTTGAAAATTTTAGTGTTTGTTTACATGTTCCTGCATTCTGTATTCTGTGTTCTCAGTGTTGTAAAGTGCTCTAAAAATAAACTTTGATAGTAGGTATACAGTATGACACTATATTGTTCTTACAAATGCACTGGTTTCTGGTGGTTGTCATAGTTACCTGCTGGTTTAGAGCTGAGTGGGGAGTTGGGGTGGCGGGCGGTATTGGTCATTCGCGTCCTCCTCCGTCTGAAGAAGCTGCGCAAGATGCCACACTTGAGGGACTCCAGCAGAGTACTCTTTCCTGACCCTGAGTGTCCAAACAGCTTCAGTTTGATCCTGGGCTGTACTGTGTGCGTGGGCCTCAGCTGTTGGGTGTACGTCAGCTTGTGGTTGTCCTAAAGAATATGCAACACTATTAGAAAATCAAAGAAAACCGGAGACAGTAAAATGGAAAAGTAAATCTGCAAAATCTTACTAACAGGTGTACTTTATTACCGTATTTTCCGGGCTATTAGGCGCTCTGGATTATAAATGGTCTATTTTTCGAACTTTTTTGACAAATAAACCGCACCGGACTTTAAACGAAACACAACAGCTGGATGGGTCAGTCGGACTTTGTTTGGTGCGTTCACGGTGACTTGGCTTTGTTCAATTGTGGCGTGTAGGGAGGGTGCTGTCTGGGACCACTGGATTGTTGGCGTGTTCGCAGTGACTCAGTTGTTCAGTTGTGTCTAGAAGTGGCACATTGCACTTGCTTTTTCGGTTCGTTCCTCCGTTCCGTTCCTCGTCCATGTGGAGTGAGGCTGTGGGTGTGTTTCACTGCGCGGTCGCTGTCTGCTCCTTGCGTGTTTGCGTGTGATGCGGGTGGTGCGGCTTTGTAGTTTATTGAAGTCCTGCTGGGACACCCGAGTGGATTCGTGTATAGGGCGCTCTGGATTGCGGGGCGCGCAATCGTTTTTTGATGGGGTTGGAGGCTTAAGAGTGCACCTAATAGCCAGGAAAATACAGTACTTTACTAGTGGTGGTTCTGCTACCTACTTGTCTCCATGTTCTTGTTTTGCCTTGAATGTTCCACAGTATGGCATTTAACTGCTTGTCCTACTAAGACTAAATCTAATGTCATACTGTTGAACAATAACTCCTCCATGGAAACTAGCAGCTGGCGAACTCTTCACCAGAAAAGTTACATTGTGCATTTTTAAAACGTCATTTGCCTCCACTGTTCAAAAGTAGAATATGTCAAACAGTAACCAATAATGTGAGTCATGAAGGGAAAGTGGCTCCTGAAAAAAGCAAGGGTGGGTTATGAAAGCTCTCAATACTCCTACCAAGGTTATGGTCAACACTTTCAATTCTCATTAAAAAAATAATAAAATAAAATCGCACAACAAACACAGATGCTGAACTACCTAAAAACATGACCACATGTCTTTTCTTTAGATAAGTCTTGGGTAATATTTTTGTTTATGGTGCCATTACCGTCCAGGGTCTTAAATTATCTCAGCATATGCAAAGGGTGACTGTTTTCACAGTTGCTAGTTTCATGTTTTCACACTTTGAACTGAATCTCAGCAGGTTCCTGGAGCAACAGAATCACAAAACATTCAACTTTAGGTAAAAAAGTTCTCCGGGTCCTGAATGGCAACTGGACATTATATATAGTGGGGCAAAAAGACATGTTAGAAGAAAGTATAACTGTAACCTAATCCATTCTGTTCATTTACACCACAAACAACACCATCTTAAAGTCTTCATTATCACCAAAAGGGAAAGAGCTCCTGTCTAAAAATAGTAGAGTGCCAAGAAATGCTGGAAACGCTGCTCCCAACACCTCCACACAGAAATATACCAGGTGCGAGCATTGGGTTGTGAAAACCTCAGACACATGAGTAAGTCAAGTCTTTTAAAATTATAGTTCTTACATTTCAATTCATTAGAAAAAGGTTATTTGACTGTTTACCTTCTTGAGCTTTCCAAATAGTGACACTATGAGCTCATGTTGTTCATTACAGGCCAAATCCTCTGCTGTTTTTCCATCCTGGAAGAAAAATATCAACAATAACATTAAGTGCACGTGCTGCTTACCATATCATACAATAATCATACTATGTGCAGATTCTAAAATCTATAGGGAGAAATGATAACACCTTATGTTAAGAACACCATGTATTAATAAGATGTGAGTGGAATTTCACTGCGAACTCACATAACAGCTGCAGATTTTGGTGTAAGTTTACTTCATAATCCTTATTAGATTTAACTTTAGTGCTATTACGGTTT
>NW_026571557.1:0-25000 GCF_026225935.1 Boleophthalmus pectinirostris
TTTACAAAAACAGTTTTACCATGTTATATGTTAATGTTAAGAGCTTTCCTCTTTGGTTTAAGTTTTGAAATTAATTCATCACAGTGGGCTATACTTAATTTTTGTAAGGAGGAAATTATTTTTGAAGAGAACACATTTAATTTTTGACCCATGTTTCTGACAACACCTGGTAACTGTTTCATCAATGTTATTACTCTCACCATTTTGACTCATCTGTTAAAGAGCTTTTAGTTGGTGATCAGAATAATGTGTGCATAAATGTTTCCATTAAACTTGTATAAAATCAAAGCTGAATCTTCCCAAATGTTCCGTTTATCTGTTCTTTTTTTTTTTTTTTTTTTTTTTCCTTTAAGATGAATGTGCCTACAGGGGATTGAAGATTTTTATTAGCAGAGTTGATCTATGTTTGTACATCACATAGCCTACTGCCTCCATGTGAAGTTTGATGAATCAACGACATGTGAGGGTTCAACCTGCAAGATGTTGATCTGAATCTATGTGGAGTGAATGCTTTTAGTCTGTGAATAAAAGTGTATATCTACCAAGACTCATTTTATTTCTGCATGTTATCTACATAAGCAACCATGGCTCACACCAACAATGTACCAGCACCACTATAAAGATGGAGCAACCCCTTCACACACGTGTCATGAAAAAAATTAATTGAAACCACTGAAACGTGAGCTCTGTATTGCGGTTCCTCGAGTAGACCACCTCAAATTCAAGATAAAGTGTTACACGTTGATGGTCTGACAGGGAAATTTTAATGTCATAGGAGAGAACCACAATATCGCCATATGATTTTCTATTTTTATCATTTAATGCACATATAATTAAAATAGAAATAGGCACTAACATTTTACAGCCCTGAAGGCCAGTACGAACAAAGACTTGACTTCTTGACTTTTTACATTCTTCATGTGGCATTAATGGAAAAGTTGGCCATTCTCTAAATCAGTGGGAGGACGACAACCGAAAGAGGGGAATGTGACCTTCCTAGCTATCAAATGATGTAACTTATTTTAAAAGGAATTAATTATTTCAACACACACTGTCAGCTGCAGGGGGCATAAAAGCGCCGCCTGCCCCCGGAATTTGGGAAGAAGAGGAGTAGAAGAAGCACCCACACGTGACTGGCGCTAACAAGAAGCAAGATGGCGGTGGCGGTGCGGAGCTTGCAGGACCAGCTTGAAAAAGCGAAAGAAAGCCTGAAAAGTGTGGACGATAATATTCGCAAATTGACTGGACGAGACCCAAATGAATCAAGGTAAACTAGTAATCTTTTTTTGTTTGATGTGTCAGGTTTTGTGTTGTGTCGTGTACATACGCAACACCGACATGATCAGCGTGACATTATACCATAGCCGCGGAGTTAGCCAGCGTTAGTTAGCCAACACTGCCCCCCCCCCCCACCTTTGGTATTGTGTCGTGTCTACGTAATTTGTTTTTGGCAGTATTTTCTATACAAAGATATTAGCACATATTCGAGTAGCATGAGCAATGATGGACATGTAGTAGCTTACTCTGTGCAGTTTAACTTATTCTTATTTGACCGTCGTTATCTGACTAGGCCACTCAGGCCTTGGGTTACGTGTTTGTTGCAGTCCAACTTTTTTGTTTAGCCCATTTTATAACCCACATCGTTTCCACATTGCTACCAACAATAATACAAAACATACTTTTAACTGTGTTATGCTGCAGAAATACATTTCGGACGATTTGTACGTAGTTGAGTTTTTAAAAAATGGTTCGGCGTGTGATTGTTATGACTATGTGTCAGATCCGTGCCTTTTTATGAGCTTTTAAAAAGTGTTATTTATGCTATCTTCACTTGTTACTTTTATTATTTTTAGACCGGGTCAACTCCGTCGGGTGGGCGGCCCCATGGCAGGCCCTGGAGGAGGTAGAGGCAGAGGAATCAACCTACTCAGGTAAACAAACCTCTTTTTAATTTTTAACAAAGGCAATCTACTATGTAGAGTAGGCGCCATCTTCTTAGTCCTCTCTGTACTCTACAGATGAGTCTGAATTCTGATGGACTGAATAATTATGGTATTAAATATGACTGTTATGCTTGTATATTTTGGAGGATAATTGCTGTTATATTTTCAGACGCAGTCTCTCCGACATAGGTACAGGTGGCCCCCCTGCCAAGCAGAGGGACATAACTGGAGCGCTCATGAGGTAAATACTTTTTGAACCAACATAAATTTTATTTTTGCTTTACATTACTAAAGTTAGTTGGGTAAAATTTCAATGCGTGTATTTCAGGCTGGCAGGAGGAGGAGACGCGAGGCCCCGGAGAGAAATGCGCCACGACAGCGACGCTGAGGATGATGACGATGTCAAAAAGGTATTTCTTCTATATAGTGCTGTTATTCAAAGATTTTGGAGTTTTGCTTTTTTCACATTGCATGTCTTCATTGTGCAGCCAGCGTTGCAGTCGTCAGTTGTAGCTACCTCCAAGGAGAGAACACGCCGAGACCTCATTCAAGACCAAACCATGGATGAGAAAGGCAAACAGAGGTAATACAGATTACAATTCCAGTTATTTTAGGTCAGTTGGCAAGTAATGACCATGGACCATACATTTTTTGTGTCAAGGAATCGGCGTATGTTTGGCCTGCTGATGGGGACCCTGCAGAAATTTAAACAAGAGTCAAATGTTTGTACAGATAAGGTAAGTGTAGTTGTTAGCACTTTTCACTTTTTGCTTCTATATTCACAACTTATGTCTGCATTACTTGCAACAGCAAAAGAGACGCTCAGAAATTGAGCAAAAACTCGAAGTTCAGGCAGAAGCTGAGAGGAAAAAGGTGGAGACTGAAAAAAGAGAATTGTTTGAAGAAAGACGAGCCAAACAGACTGAGCTGAGATTGCTGGAACAAAAAGTTGAATTAGCTCAGTTGGTACGTATTAACATGTTCACTGTTGCCATTAGCCTACTTAAATCCATTTGTCTAAAATCTTTATTCTTTTCATAGCAAGAGGAGTGGACCAATCACAATAACCGCCTGGTAAAATTTATACGCACTAAGACAAAGCCTCATATTTTTTACCTTCCTGGAAAAATGTGCTCTGCAACACAGAAACTCCTCGAGGACTCCACCAAAAAACTTAATGGTCTGTAGCTATTAAAATTCACAGTTGAATGTTATTTGCTTCAGTAAAAAGTGGCTTCATTATTCCTCATTGTTTTGGACAGATGTTTTTGAAGAGAGACGTCAGGCATTTGCCGAACACATCAGCAAGATGGAATCTCGCCCACGACGCCAGCTAAACCGTGACCAGGATGGCACCAAATTGACCGCAGGAATGGACCACACAGCTGAGGGTAAGCCAGCAGGTCAGGTAGTCAAGGTGAGGGGTAACAAGAGCCTAGCTGAGATGGAGGAAGAGGAGGAGGAAGAGGAGGAAGATGAAGAAATGCAGAAGGGGGCAGATAAGAAAATAGATGAGGGGAAGAATAATGTGGCAGATGGAGGGGAACAAGAGAAGGAAGAGGTGAAACGGGATGAAGAGGCAATGGAGGTTAGTGAGGCAGAAGCTGGGGTGAAAAAAGATGAAGAGCAGACAGCAGAGGGTAGAAAGGAGCAGGAGGATGTAGGTAACAAAGATGCTAGTCCAGATTCAGAAATGGAAGCAGTCTGTGAGCATGAGGAAAGGGAAGAGTCAGAACATAAAATGGAGCATAGTGAGTTACAGCATGAAGAGACATCAGTCTCTCCATCTGAAGTGCCTGCTGCCTATCAAGAAGCCCAAAATAAATGTGAGCAGCCCAATTTCCTTGAGGCTACAGCTCAGACCCAGGAGCCTTCCTCAGACACCAATCCACAGGCTCAATCCCAGTCGGAGTTTTTTGTCATACCTGGTCTAGAAGGACCCAGTGATGTTGCTGACAACCAGGTTTTAGAAGTACAACCACAGGAGGTAGAACCAGAGAGCACTGCAGAACCCACAAACGCAACTCTTCCTGATGAGAACACGAAGGAGAAAAGTGCTGGGAGAGGAAGGAAGAAGGAGAAGCAGTCAAGAAAGAGCCGCAGTCACAGCAGGAGCTCCTCTTCCTCCTCTGGATCTTCCTCCAGCGGCAGCTCCTCTTCATCTGGATCCAGCCGCTCTTCCTCCTCATCTTCTTCCTCATCCTCCTCCTCAAACAGCAGCAGCCGAAGCCGTAGTCGTGACAGTGAAAAACGTAAGAGGAAGGCATCAGAGAAGAGCAGAGACAGAAAGAAGAGGGGAGGTAGTAGAAGTGGAGGAAGGGACTCAAAGGGGTCCAAGGAGAGAAGAAAGAGGAGGTCCGAGGAGGGGAGGGGTAGGTCTTCCCGAGGTGATAGGGAGCATAAAGACAAAGATAGGAAAGATAAAAGGCGCTGAAGTGTCATCTATAGTAACCTAAGCCTTCAGTTGACCTATTAAATTTTAAACAAATTTTTCACCTTCAAATTTTAAACATAACGCAACTGATTTATTATTTTTTTTTAAGTATTACTGGTTATTTTATTTTTGTTTTTCCAATAATCAAATTGTGTCAATGAATCCCAGTAATCCTTGTTGGAATATCTTGTCCTGACTTTTTGGATTAGGATTTCTCGTGGCAGGGAGATCTGGTAGTTTCTTAGACATGATTCAGTGGAACCACGATTCAACAGTGTTCATCTTGATTAGCTATTCTGCCAGTTAAAACATGGTACCAGAGACATTTGCTCAAATATACTGTACATGGCATTGCCATTTTCACAATTCACAGTTGAATGTCAACCTTTGTACATTTGTTATTTGCTCATGTTTTTTTCTTTCTTTTGACCCTTTTTGTACCATTTGATTTATCAGCTTCAAATTAAAGATGGAAGTGCTGGTAAATGTTTTTGTATTGTTGGTATGTTGCAATCAGATTTCAAATGGGATAGTTCTTAATACATATAGGTAAGTCACATAAGATCTGGATCTAGTTGCTGAAATGTTAATCTGCATCAATAACTTAACCACAATGAAGTATATAACGCCTATTATAAAACAAGTCATAGGAAATTATTTAATAGGAAACTAACTATCGGTACAGTTTCCATAATATACATTGAAGAATGATATTAACAGCAAGGTTGTCAAAACTTGTCACCAAAGGCAGCATAAAGAAACATGCAGAGTGCACTGCACCATTAAGGCCTGGAGCATTAATTTTAGATCTGTAACACATTACAATGTTAATCGAGTTTGTTTTGTAATGGCTATGATCATTTTGGCCAATTCAGCAACTCAAGAGTTGCATTTGCCCCTGTGCCATAGTTTAGCCGCAGTTTATAATATGAAACAAGTCACTTTGAAGTCTTCAGATTTCAGTTTCTGGCTGGTCTGCAAGGTCACTTTGTTCGAAGTATCTGCAGAAATAAAAGAAAACATTTCAATTTCTTTTCTTCACACACATGTCAGATAGTTCATAATATTACCTGGCAACAAGGCAAATAAGCAAATTTAGAGCAGGTAGTTTTTCGTCATCTTGACTCTCCTGTAAAAAAAAAAAAAGTATTTCTTTATTCTGTAACAATAATAGTATGAATTGCTGGCTCTCTACCAATGTGCTTCGAAGGTGTGAACATCTTCTCGCCAGTTGTCTAATAGAGGAGTGGGCTTCAGGTATTAGAGGCTTTTCCAAACAGGCCAATAGTGCATATAACCAACGACCCTACAATATAAGGAGATTGTATTCTGTATCATACCATGTCATACAAGTCACTGAATGTTGTGAACGACTCACCAGCTGTGGGGCAAAGTCTTTTTCTTCAAACCAATTAATAAGAATGTCTAGAACCACCAGTACTGTTGACTGACAAATGTATAGATCATTAAGATGGGCATTTGACTGAATAAAACATAGCAATATACAAGTAAACAAGTACCTGGTTGAGCCTGCTGACAATGCTAAGGAATGGAGGGAAGCCCACCTAGTCAGAATACAGTCAGCTTGCTTATATTCTGATTGACCTTGAAAACATGACTGACTTTATGAGAGATGAGATTTTTTACCTGACTATAATCAAGTTCAGGAGTGGGTTCTGCTTCGGCATTGGAAGATGTTCCTAAACAGACTTTCCTCCCCAGACAAAACCTCCTCCAGCCCTCCTCATCAGTAATTTTGGGCTGTACAACAACAAGATAAATACATTAAATGTTTAATGAAAAAAAGTTTCTGAAGGAAACATGCTTACCATTTGCACATTGTCATCAAGCGACTGGCTACTCCAATGTGTCCTGTTTTTGGTAATGCTCTGAAAAATAATACTTATTGTAGTGAAACTTTCAAAATAAAACGTTTACCAGAAGTATTGTGTTATTCACCTGTCTGACATCTGAGAAGGTGCTAACTTGTTTCTGCTGCCAGCTGAGACTCGGAGAAAATCCTTTAGGAGCTGAATGACAGCTTGCAACCTTGCAGAGCAGAGAACAACTGAGCAAAGCTTCATTGTTTGTGTGTGTGTGTGTGTGTGTGTGCGTGCGTGCGTGCGTGCGTGTTTCATTACTGGGAAGGTATGCAAACCTACCGATGCGCTGACAGTTTGTTTCTTTGTTAGTTTCTTTGGATCGATCTGGGCTACCACCACATCAGGGCACATTGACGCTTCCAACCTTAACACAGAAAGGGGACAAATTATGCGGAATAAAGATAATAAGTGTAACCCACAAGATGAAGGTAATAGTAAAACAAACGTTAAAATGCACAATATTTTAGTTTATAGACCGTACTGGACTTGTCGCAGATATTCTTGGGGATTTCTTGGGGGCCCATTTAAATCCAACTCATCGTTAATATCTCTAAACTCCACAGGCAGGAGTCTTGGCATCAGCTCCTCGACGTCCGACTTCATATTGATCAAATTAATCACTTTTTGCAGACAGTTTACCTACAAACGTGAATGAGCAGCCATCTTTGTTTTTGTGCGCTGGTCGATGACGTAAATGTTATGCGCCGCTTCTTTCAGTAACCATAGCGACGTATCTTGTGTGGATTAAACGATTTTATTATAGCCCCGGAGCCAGACCCCTTCACCGCGATTATTTTGCTACCTTTTTCTTACTACGACTTTTCATTCGTGCCCACATCGGGACAACATTACACATTTGTTGTTTTTTTGTTTTTGTTTTTGTTTTTGTTTTTGTTTTTGTTTTTGTTTTTGTTTTTGTTTTTGATTTTTTATTTTTTATTTTTTGGTTTTTGGTTTTTGGTTTTTGGTTTTGGTTTGTTTTTTGTTTTGTTTGAGGACCCCCAAAACCCTTTCTGTGGGACCCACTTTGTGTGAAATGATATGAGTCTGTTAAAAATGCTGCTATAGTCACATTGACTGTCACATATTTCTGAAATTTGGAACAAAGAATCCTGGCATAATGAGGAATACAACAACATAACCTTACAGGGGTTTATGCATTTTTACAATAATTAGACTTTACATTTAACACAAGAGACCCCAAACTCATAACTTGACCACTTCTTTTCTTTCATACAAATAAAATGGCCTTTTATTTTAAATGTAAACAGTTTGCATTATACCTTTTAGGATGTTTTTTTTTTTTTTTTTTTTTTTTTTTTTTTTTTTAGGTTAATAATTACCCCCATTACACTAGCCTTAGGCCTATCTTATCTTGGTGCTCTCTCACACACCATTGACTCATCATGAGCTGCAGAGAGGCAATGTCCATTTGTTCCAACAGCTGGCCAAAGTGGGGATTTGTTTAGTATGGACACTTTTCCTTAAGGAAATCCTTTCACTGAGATTATGGCTACTTCCATGCTTTACTGGATTATTGGCCTTACTGTAACTCACTTTACTTCTGGATTGCTGTCTGACTACAAGATCTGTGGGGATGCAGAATGTGAAAGTAGGTATAATGTACTCCAACAAGTTTTCATTACTTTTGTTGTTTGTTTGTTTTTTGTTTTTTTCTTACATAACAAGCCAATTGTTTTTGCCAATTACTTTTATGTAGGTCGAATGAGCAGAGTGCAAGCTCTCGAGGATCACTACAGTCAAGACTGTCGCTTCCTGAGCTTCAGACAAGGAGATACAATCTTTGTATTCCACAAACTGACCGGAAAGAGAGAGGATCTTTGGGCAGGCAGTGTATGTACAGTGACAAAATATATGTAAAATAAGAATTAGGTCTACAAATTAAGACATATGTATTACTTTATTTTCAACATCACAATCACATATTTGCACTGTGAATCAAATAACATTTTTATGCAGAGCCCACAGTGATACAAAGCTGTTTTTGTTTTTTTCATCAGCTGTAAATATTTTACCCAAGCAATCACTTCGTACTGAAAATTTACATATCTACAATCGACACTGGAAATCCTAGTTACTAGGATGAAACAGTCTGAAAGGACTTACAGAATTTGTAAATCGATCTGCACAACACTAATACAGGTTAAATTAACGTGTCAAATATATTTTATCAGATTGACAGAAGGTTTGGATATTTTCCAAAAGCTGCAGTTAAAGAAGAAGAAATTTATGCAAAGGTTGAGAAAGTACTAGAAACACAAGTAAGTATCTTTTGTGTTTGTCATAACTAAAAGCTATACTTTTTTGTGAGTACATTTCAAGTAAAAATGTTGTGATTTTTTTTAACAGCAATCCGATTTCTTCTGTATGGATGAGAATGGCTATCCAATCGACACAACTGAAAAGGAGGATAATGCATATACTACTGACAAAGTAATTCTTCCAGAAGTTACTCAAACAACACCACCAACACTGGAAAGCCCTTCAGAGGACTCACATGAAACACCTATTCACAGAAAAAACAAAAGTGAACAAGATGAAGATGGAGAAAAAGTTGAAACTCCAAAAGACCAGTCTGGGTCATCTTCCTGGCTCAGATCATCAGTGACTGGACTATGGGGGCTTGTAAAAAAAGATGATTCAAGTACTAACCCTGAAGAAGAAACGACAAAGGAGATGGATGAATCATCTGTTGCATCATCAGTCACAGAGTGGTTAGGGTTGGGATCAAAACATAATGAAGAAAGTGGCAATGAACCAGGATCTCAAGACACTGAAGCCTCTGGTAATCTTGGCTCTACAATGACTGGCTGGCTCAACTTTGGCAGTGAAGTGAAAGAGCAAGACACTGCCCAAAGTGCTCAAGTTGACAATTCAGGTGAGACATTCAGGAGTAGGAAAATTGCTCTAGATTTTGAAGACAACCATTTGAATGAAGAAGAGAGCAAAGAGACCGGGACACTTGGATGGATTGGTAATGGGATTTCAAGTACATTTGGTTTTGGCTCGAATAATAAGGATTCAGGAGAAAGCAAATCTGAAGAAATTGAGAAAAAGTTGGAACCTACGTCAAATTCTTGGTTTGATGTTGGTATCACAGACATGCTGGGCTTTCGAAAAGATGCAGCTAAGGAGAATGGTAACAGGAGAGAAGATTTACCAGTGTCAGAACAAAGCACAGACACTCATCCCAATGTGCCACCACTTGAACAGATAAAACAACCAGAGGTAATGGATGAGAAGGCTGCACAAATAGGCAAAGATATAAAAGAATCAAATGATAATCACAATAGTGAAACTATTGCCATACAAAGCCTTGCAAGTAATCACAGGATAAAGCCAGAGCACAAGAAGTTGCATACATTGGATGCAACTTCCAAGGAAGATGTGTTTAAAAGTGCTGAATTTAAGGATCCAGAAGAGCTAGGTGAAGACATGACTATTTCGAGTAACAGTGAATCCACTTATGATTTTCAATCAATTTATGAACAAGATTCGCTGCCGTTGGAACACAGCATCACACTGGCAAAGATAGACTTAATATCAGAAAATATCACAGACTCACAGATGGATGAATTGACTCAAAATGGTTCAGAGTTTGAAATATCAGAGACAGAATTACAAATGAATGAAGGAGAGAGTATGCACGTTGAGGAATTAGATAACTCAAAGGTTAATGAGACAGAGAATTCAGAGGTAAACAAAGATCATGAGATGCAAGATACTCCAGGAGACCAAGAAAGTCATAAGGAAATGCCTAGTACAATTAAGCTGGTTAACGACATCCAGGACGATTTTAATGATAAGCAAGATATGAGTGAGGAGGTGACTGAAACAAAGCAGGATGTTGTGGATACAGAAGATTCGTCTAATGAACTCAAAGTTAAGGATGATGGAGATGAGGAGACACTTGTAGAGGACGAATTAGAGCAAATTAAGGAAAATTGTGAACAGGAAACCAGTGATAAAGCAGGACAATCAGAAGAGCAATATGTGAAGCCTGAAGAGTTGAAAAGCAATAAAGAGGTTATTGACAGAGAGAGCAGTGGAGAGATGGCACAGCATGAAGAAGAAAAGAACCTGGAATCTGTTGAGGAACCACATGAAGAAGAGAAAGATGAATTAAAAGAACATGAGCTGGTTAAAGAAACGCAAATTATATACACGGGTGAGGAGGAGGAGAACCCAGAAGAAGTGGCTCTGCTACAGGAAAGTAGCACCACAAATCTAGATACAATAAATGAACAGAAACGTGAGACTCATTATTACAGTTCTGAGGACATGCAACAACCTGCAGTGGAAGAAAATATTAATATTGAAGAGAATGTGCATAACTTGAGTCTCGAGGAACTACAAGAAATTGTGTCCAACAATGATCAAGTCTCCATAAATAGCAAGGAGAGTAGCCTAGAAAATGTTTATGAAGATAAAAATGAGTCAGTATTTGATCTATCAAAAGCTACTGAACTAGATGAACAAACTGCTGATTTGAATGTTAAGCAAGAGTATAGCGACAAATTAGTAAATATAAGTGATGATGTTGACATACACATAGATGAACTTAATAACAGACATAATATAGAGACTGATAACAGCAGTGGTAACAATAAGGTGGAAGAGGAAACAGAAGATGAACCCACAGTAACTTCAGATAGTAATAACAAAAATGTCACTAGTCCAGTCAATAGTGAACCTACTGTAGAGACAACAGTAGATGAGCCACAAGTCAGTATTAGTAGTAGTAAGGTGGCAGAAGATCTCACACTTGTAAATGATTCAAAAGATGATTCAACAATCTTTCCATCAACACAGACCACTATTTCACAAAGCCCCAGAGCAACCACTCTCAGTCCAAAAATACTACACAAGTTTTATAGCAATATTCTTACCTATATGAATGCAGATGAGGTAGTGATTCTAATACACAGTTTTGGTGAACATAAGATGCAGTTTCTGGATTATATTTTGGGCGGTCTTGACACAGCGACTGGTGAACATGAGGCTGATCTATCCATATTGTTGGATATAGAAAGACTTTTGAGTTACCACATGGAAACATTGATGACTCCTAGTGTTAGAAGTGATAGTGCTGTTCAAGAGGATAAGGAGAAAAACAGAACCTTCATTGCTCTGCAGAAACTAGAAATTGTTTTAGAAAAAGTAAAAGAGCAATTTAATATGATCAAAACTGACACTGTCAACAGTGAGCAAGGTATGGTTTTATTCATTTTTGTCATATAGGTCTACATTTTTTATGTATCCCCGTTTTTATAAAAAAAAAAAAAAAAAAAGTTGTTTTTTTTCTGTTGCAGAACAAGATAAGGACAAAGAAATAAATAATGAAATCTTGGAGGAAATGCATGATACAGGAGAAATCCAAGCAGAAGACCAAAGCCATGATATGGAAGGTAAAATCTGTTCTGTTTTGTTAACAATACTTCATATAAACAGTTTGAAACTGCATATATCTCTTAAGGAATGCCTAACAAGATTTTGGACGTCCTTGACAAGATGGCTACAGATGCTCTGACACAAACTCGTGCTACATGGGAACTCATCACCTGGTTTACTCTGCAGGTAAAGATACTCAAAAATGTGTCATATGATGTATATACATGCATAATATTAGATTTGTATCAGTGGAGTACTTCTTTAAGTAATTGTACTGCAAGTTATTGGCTGGAGACTTTCACATGTCAGTTGTCAAGCAGGCTCCTTCATAACATCGGTGACATTCCTTGCTCAGGCTGGCAGTATGATCTTACACTGTAGGCTACAAGTCAAGCCACTTGGCAAGAGATTCTGGGGCTAGGCTGTATTCCAAGTTTTGAGTGGAGTTGAGTTATCTGTGTGCCGCCATGGATGAGATTGAACCTGTATTGGTAAGTGCAGCCATATATTGAACATTGGCAAAATTAGGCCTACTAGTTATGAACTTGGACTAAACTTTCTGTAACCCATGTTTGTTTGGAGCCCTTGGCCACAGCTGGCTGTTAAACCCAAATAACGTTTTATGATACCCTTAACAATGGCATTATAACAGCTGATTACATGTACAAAAGAAATCACTGGTATAACTACTTCATATAATGTTCAACACCTGCTTATGTTAGTGGTGTCACAAATCGCTCCGTGGCAGTGTGGCAATCACCACCATTCGTGACGTAAAGATTGTACCATTTCCAAACGGGGGTTGTAGTACTATAGTTTGTCAACTATAGTAAAGCTTAAAAACAGCTTTGTCAGAATAGTTCTGCTACTGTTGCGTTGGTGGGTCTAAAATACATGTGGTAACTTTATAAAAACCCAAGCAATGCTAATAAAGCATATTGGTAGTAGTTTTTGCTTTAGGCCACCCCTATGATGTTTCGACAGGATGTGTTCACTACTGGAGCGTCAGTGTTGTGAAAAGGATGAGAGGTCGCCGCTAGCCGGCTATGGCTATGGCTTCATTATTTCTTACACCATTATGATAGAGAACGAGAAGATTCTTAAAAGTATCATCAGCTAAAAAGTTGCTAACATGGCGGATCTTCCAGCAAGTGAACAACTTGTCAACAAAGCGACGGCGTTTCAGGCGACGGCTGAGGCTTACTACAGCATTGCCGTAGAGAAAGTGAAGGATGTACGTAGGAGAACTGTGGCATGTATTTTAGCATAAGATTAGGTTACATACATAGTTTATTATTATTATTATTATTATTATTATTATTATTATTTTCTCGTTGGCATTATTAATTTCCTTAGTTTCTTCTTTGGTTGTACTGTATGCGCGCTTTAGATTTGTGTCATGTCAGTTTTGACCAGCTGGTTGGTTGTCAGCCGTGATGCTACATGGACAAGAAGACCCTGTGGTTCTACTATTGTTTTGCCTATAACAGTTGTTTTGTAGATGTACAACTTCAGTTGGGTCCATGTACCTGTAATCCTTTCAGGGTTGTCTTTTCCATTTCTCTGGTTTTGTTCTGGTTTTGTTCTGTTTATGTAAGCAATCCCGCACTGAAATGGTACAACTAGTGCTATGTTGAGTCTTCTTTCGTAAAATATCTCATCTTACTGATTTGTATTGAATTGTAAATAAAATCTCCTTTTCATTAAGTTAAACTAACCTACTTGAGCCATGTTCAGCCCTGTCTAAGAAATGATTACATCCTGCTTCTATGTAAACAACATTTTCTTTTGTTCTGTGTTTTCAGGTTGTATCTGCTCTGCCTGATGATATAAGACCTGGGCCAGATCTCTATGGAGTACCATGGGAACCAGTCATTATATCTGGCCTGGTGGGACTAATCACAATATTAATTTTTGTCTGTAGATGTTATAGTTCTGTAAGTATTTTTGCAAAATCAGCAAAACATCAGAATGTGTATGACTTTTTTAATAATATATATTCTGTTTTCTTTTTATTCAGGTCAAAAGCAGAATGTATCGAAGTAAGTGTTTTGTTAACTTATATATTTTTGTATTGACTTTGTCACTGAAAACAAATACAAAGAATAATTCATGTATTCAATCATTTTACTTCATTTTACTTTGTCTTTATTTTGTTTTTACTTTGTCTTTACTTCGTCTTTACTTCAATGTCTTTTTTCCTCTTGTAGGTAAAGAACGGCGGATGGCTGAACAAGTTGCAGAACTACTAGATGAGAAGTGCAAGGTTCTTGAGACCTTGAGTAAAGTTCAACAAGAGGTACATTTATTTACATTTGTTTAATCTAGTTAAATGTTTAAGTTAAATTAAAGTATTTATCTTGTATAACACTTGCAGTTTAATGAAGTAGAGAATTCACTCAGAGACAGTGGTGTCTTAGCCCAAACTCAAAGGACTATACAGCTGGAGGTAAGGCCTCTTTGTCATTACTTTGATGACTGTTGTCTCATGTCAGTTGTTTACTTTATTCAGTAATGTATAAAGTGATAATTTTACTCTCTAGTTTAATTGGAATGCTCTTTTTAGGCCAAAGCCAAACAGTTGGAACATACTAAAAGAGAGTTTGAGAATGATCTTGAACAACTGAAGGTCCAGTTGAATCAACAACGAGAACACAGGCTAGAACAAGAACAGAGGGTAACCGCTTTTTTATGCACTTGGATTTAATTTGATTGATTTTTTTTGGTGATTGGATAAATCACCAGTATTGTTTATGAATTTCAACAGCATATATTTTTTGTAATTCTCAGATAATGGCTCTGGAAGACAGTATTAAAACTTCTGAAGAGGAAACTAAAATGTTCCAGTCACAAGATGAACAGGTAATTCTAGCTCTTATTTTGTCCATTGCACTTTTATTTTATAAATTTTACACGTGTACTATTTTATTTATCACAATATATAGAAATTATATAAAAATATATAAAACCCAACTTTGTAGGCACAAACCACTCTTAAAGTGTATAGTATGAACAGTGACAGACTACAGAGGAACCTGGAGACAGCTGGGGAGGAGAATGCCTTGCTACAGGAGAACAACACACATGTAAGACCAGTCACTTAATGATAACATTTCAGCTCTAGCTGACTGTAAATGTTAAATTTGTGTTTTTTCTTTTGTAGTTGCGCCAACAGTTGGAAGGTTGGGCAGAACGAGTGAGTGAATTAGAACAAGAGATGAGAAGGTGTGAACATTCGCATAGTGGAATGCTGCAAGATGTTGCCACAAAGGATGAACGCATAACGGTACTTATCAGAAAAGTAGTCTGCTTTATTGATAAGTAGTATTAATACCTTATTTGCCCTTTCTGTAATAGTCTTTGACAGATCGGCTGCTGCAAATGAAAGCATGGGATTCAGACCTTGAGGAGGAACAAGGAGCTGAAGAGGAAGAAACTTTAAATGGACCTGCAGGATGTAAAGAGACCAATGGAAAACGAAATATTACAGGTCCACAGGGGCATCTCCAAAAAGTCCAAAAACTCATTCATGCCGCTAAGGTAAATACAAGTTTGAAAGAGTCAGCATTGCAATGAAGTCACTATTTCTTTGTAATTAACACAGTGTTTTTCTTTCATTTATTTTAGTTAAATGCAGACCTCAAATCAGTAGATGAAGACAAGGACCGCATTTTTGCCAAGTTAAATGATGAAGTTAAAGCAAAGGATGATCTTCAAGGTGACTGAAAGAACTGACACTTGTGTTGTAATTTGGTATAAAATTGGTCTCTGTGTGCACCTTACTCATTTATATTTACTGTGTTAGAAAGCATAAAAGATTTGGAAAGTGAGAAATTATCGCTACAGTCTGACTCTAAGCACTACACTGATCAGGTAACTTGCTAAAGTAGAATTGTGTTTATTCTTTTTTTTATTTTTTTTATTTAATATTATGTTTTTCTTAAGGTGCAACTACTGCAACAGAAGCTTCAGATTATGACAGAAATGTATCAGGAAAATGAACTAAAGCTGCATAGGTATATTTACACAACATAAAACAATCAGGAATCCACAACATGAAAAACATATTTAATTTTGGTTTGTAGACTGCTGACCGTTGAGGAAAAAGAACGTCTGCAGAAGGAAGAGAAGCTGACCAAAGCTGATAAGAATATAGCGATGGCGATGGAGGAACTTAATAATTATAGGTATGATAGCTCTGAATACCTGTAAGTCATAGTTAAATAAGTGCTCAGGCAACCTTCATGTAAATATAAATTTTTATTTTTAGACAACGAGCAGAAGAGATGGAGGAAGAGCTTGAGAAAACTAAACAGTCGTATCAGACTCAAATATCATCACATGAAAAGAAGGCTCACAATAACTGGGTAAATTCAGTGCAAGACTAAGAAACATGCATGTATTTGCCATTTTTATTTGAGCAAATTACACAAATGAACTATATTAATAAATGTGTATGTTTTTAATTAAATGTGTTGCAAAAACATTTTTTTCAGTTGGCTGCCAGATCAGCAGAAAGAGAACTTGCAGACATCAGAAGAGAGAATGCTCTTCTCAGACAAAAGCAAGTCTTGATTTTATTTTAAGATTTTTACTTAACAGACATTTTCATTAACAATAAAATTATGTTTTTCTTCAATCTGACCACAGACTTACAGACACACAATTCAAATTAGAAGCCATTGAAAAAGATCCATATGCTTTGGATAGCCTGGCCAGGCCATTGCCGTTTAGGGGTACTGTTGAGATTGCTGTATTCATATTCATAGTTTTCATAGTCTTAATGTCAAATATGTCAAGATTAGGATCTTCATTATTATGCTTTGTATTTACATTAGCTGAAAGATCTCCTTATGGGGCGTCTCCACTTGGCCGGCCTGCTTCTGAAACTAGAGCCTTTCTTTCTCCTCCAACGCTGATGGATGGTCCACCAAACAGATTATCTCCAAGAGGTGACTATTACGATTATAAATATAGAAAAGCATGTCACATTGCATGGTTGAACTAGGTTAATTTTAAGGACAGGCGTGCATTTGAGTGATTATGCGCTGCATTAATGCACTGCATTGCATGTATTGTGTTTTTTGTATAATATTTCTTTTCACTCCTCCTTAGTAATGCGCGGTCCATTAGAGCCTCTGCTTGGACCAGGGGATACAGAGCGGCCTGGAGGTTCTCATTCAGACAGTGGTTCAATCTCCCCCACATGGGAGAGGGATCGTAGGGGACCCCCACCAGGGCCCATGTCAGGGCCCCTGCCTGGGCCCCCAGGCCCCATGGCCCCACCAGGTAAGTCCTGGAAACAACATACCTACGTCATACCTTACGAAATTTTTTCTTGAAGAACTTATACTACTAAATGCTTGTTTGGCATGTGTTGTGATAATTGTTGGTGTTAAAACAACTTTATAAATGCATTGTATGAGTGCCTATTTGCAAAGGACTATTTAATGACAGTAGTAAATGTGCAGTTGCATGTTTTGCATTGCATTTACTGCATTTGAAAACATTTATGCCAAGAGATTTTGGTAATTAAAGAAAAATCACTGGAAAACTTTAACTTGCTTTGCAGGTTACATTTTCCCTGAACCAGGAGGGCCCATGTATAGAAGACCACCACCAGGACCAATGGGCCCTCATCCTACCCCTGGACTCCTCCCACCCAGGGGTGTCAGACCACCAGGACCACCTTTAGACATGGCAGGTGAGTGCCATCATTATAATCATTATACTACTTCAAAAATTGCTGTTGAACTCATTTTAAAACTACACACATATTGCATTGCAGATGGGCCTTATAGAGAAAACAGCTTGGGACCTGCTGAACATGATCTCAGAGAGGTCTGTGTCCAATGATGGTACCTATATATTTATTAATTTAATGTCTTTCTAATGTTATTAAAACACATATTTATGACTAATACAGGCAGGTCCTGGTGAAAGAAGGACTCCTCCTGAGGCAGATCTGCGAATGGGAGGCATGCCACCTCCAGGGCCTCTGATGGGGCCAATGGATGGTCCCTTTCCTCGTAGAGCACCTTATGGTCCTCCACCCCCAGAGTATTACCTGCCAAGAGGACCGGGCGGGCCCCCTATGCCAAGTTTGTGGTTTATGTTTTTCTACGATGCACATGCTGAATTCTTATCATGATGCCATTGTTCTGTCTTTCTAGTGTGGGGCCCTCCACCACCCCCTGGGATGATGTACCCTCCTCGTTTCCCTCCTGAAGGACCACCTCCACCGAACATGGGCCCATACAGCGGCCCTCCTATGCGACCCCCTGCACCTGATGGCCATCCTCTTCCATCCATAGCCCCTCCTCAACCACCTCCCCTTGCTCCGACACAGAGGCAGTCATCAGAAGAGCGCACACAGTCCCCTCAAGATATAATTTGAATCGTTTCTAAGAATAAAATGAACAGGTTTTACTCTGTATGTTGCTAAATTATTCCCCAATTTGATTTACATTGATTATGTCCTCTTATTTGCCTTTTAGCTGTAAGTTAAGTGGAAGGGCTGCATTACATTATAAAAAGGACTTTGGATGGCATTTCACTATTGGACATGTATATTGATCTGTGGGTCAATGAAAGATGGTTTTATTTTGTATTTTAAAGAAACTTTGTATTGAATGTGGTCTGAGACATGGTCCCTCATTTTAAATTTCCAAATAGGACATTTTAAGGAAGTATTAACTAAAACAAAATGCCATGTTTTAGCATAGCATGAGTTTGCCTTTGTTGTTTAACATGGGTCATCTTGTTACATTAATGTCATATGCTTAAAAGCTATAGCTATAGCTCTCGCAGTAATTACTAAAACAGGATCTGATTTTTTTGAGAGAAAAACCTTTATTTGTGAATTTTGTAAAAAATAAAAAAATAAATTAATAAAGAATATGAAAGATAAAGACTTCAATTTTAAAATTTAGTGTGTATGTATGACTAACTAAACTACACCACCAGCATAATAGGATATAAGCTACATCAAGTTTCTTAAAGTTTGACACATGAACTGAACTAGTCATTCTGTTCAAATACAGCATGTGGTTTGCCTGACCAGGTAACTTAAGGATAGCCCCCTGAGGTGTGGCATCTCTTTCAATTAAGGGAGTCAACTTTTTCTTTCTTGGTAAACTTGGTAGCTTTTTTTCTAGTTACTTGAAGGATATAGAAATGAGAAGGCATGGTTTCACTTTCTTCTCTATATATACTATATTAGGTGTAAAATGGCATTACATTTAAGGTCTATATATTACTTAGAAGAGTACTCGTACACACTATGAGTACAAATTTCCAACAAAGATAGTCCTGACCAAGCCTAGCTCAAGATGTAGAAGTGATGCAGTCATTGGTCCTGAAAGGTTGACCCAGAAAATGGCATGTAAAGATAATTTTTTAACTATTTTCTTAACTACTATATCAGAAGTATTCTTTATGAAAAAAAATGTATTTGCAAACAAATAAAACAAGAGACTGAATAGGCAGACTTACTTTGTACAATAAACAGATCGAGTGAATCAACATTGAATACTACATAACATTACAAAACTTAAATTGAAAAAGTGAAAAAAAAAAAAAACATTTAGAAAACATTTGTATACTCAAGAGTTACAAAGAACAATTTCTATAAAATACCAATTGCCAAGTGAGCAATATGAGTGGAAGCTTCTTTGCGGATAGGAGGTAGATCGTTATAATACTTAGTGGCTGGCATCATTCTGTGTATATCATATTTTTTTTTAAGTTATTTTCAAACTAATAACACCTGATTGTAAAAGCACATATGTGCACTTATGTATCATTTCAGAAGCTGAACACTCCAAAACCACCACCACAAATCCATCCGCATATATTATATACTAAATTAAATGTGGATATGTAAAAATGCAACATTTAACAGCAATTTTCAGGTAATAAATTTGACTTAATTTAAAAAATATATATAATTCAATCGTTGCAACCTGAACAAATAAATCCCTGCGTACAAATGAGCTATAGTCTGTGTTGTGGGGACATTGATTGTAGTTGTCTCTTTGTCATGGACATTCATAGACAGATAGATGCTTCAGCAGTTGAGTATAGGTCTGTTTCTGTCTGGTCTGAGTGGGAACACGGAGCTGTCATGGTCATTCTTTCCTCGGTGGGGCCCAAGGGTGGCCACAGCCTAATAGACAATGTAGATACAGACACTTAAACACAACAAACTTAACAAAAGAAGACAAAATCCATTGTGCAGACCTTTCTGATAGCTGTCCAGTCCTCCAGAATGTCCAAGTCAGGTAACATGTATACTATATATGGACGTGAACAAGTTAAGAAAAAACACACAACAAATTCTTTAGATGTCTGTTCCCAGTGTGAAAAAGCAGTGTAAACAACCACCATAAAACAAGGATATCAGACACCACTGAAGGCCGTCTCCTCTTCTTGTCTGGACTTAAAGCATCACGCCTTTTTTTCCGTCCAGACAATTCGTCATTCCAGAGTTCTGAAAGAAATAGAAAGTTAAGTTAAACCTATATCAAATTAATTTTTCTTTTTGCTTTAAGAAAGAGTTCACATGTTCTCGTCATCTTTGAAAGAGTTTCCACTGCTTGCTAAGGTGGTCCTCATCCTAACACATTCAGAAATTCTCCTACACCTACAATAAATGCACATGTCCAAAACAGTATTACTGTACCTGACGTGATATCTATGCTGTGCCGGTCTTCTTCTAGTCTTCTAATTTTTTCCTCCAGTTCATTCTGCACTGTATCAAACAGTAGCAGCTTCTCACTCTATGTACAGAAAGAAAAATATAAAAAATAAAGTCAAGTGAGTCAATGCATTTTGTATGCTTGTGTAATTTACCTCCCAGTGTTGGCTTGCTGCTTGGATCTCGCATTCATACTTGTTCTTCACAGATTCAAGACATAACTCTTTATAGATACCTTCAAAATGCCATAGCAAAGACATACATCAGAGCCTGTAACAGTACTCTGCCTGAATATAAATATGTATTTAAGTTACCTGCCACTTTAGTGCGGACTTGCATGTTTTCAAGCAATACAGCAAGAGGCTCTAGGTACTCTGATGCCTTGCCAGCCTCTACCTCAGAAAGTTTGCTGTTTATTTGGCTTAATCGTTCCCGGTACAACCTGTGGAAAACATTCATGAGCTTCAAAAGGTTTTTCGTATTCTATGTTATGTTTCAGTCTTACTGGTCCTTGAGATCTGTAAATTGTTTTTCCAAAGTTGACATTTCATCCAAACATTCCATCCGCCTTCTCTCACAGTCCTCTTCATCCATTTCTGTAAAAATGCAAAAGGAGATACAGAATATTCGTTTGAGAGTCTTGTCCTATGATTAAGTTCACTATGATTAAGTTCACTATTTTACCAGAGCTATCACCATCTTCAGAGACAGACGAGGTGTCAGAATCGTCTTCGTCAGAACTGGACGCCTCATGTTCATGTTCTTCGACTTCCATCTCTTCTGCCGTATTTTCCTTCTTTTCACGATCGCGATGGACGGGCATGTTACCTACAAAAAATTACATATATTAGTTAAACGTTGAAGAGATGTACAATGCACAAACGACACAGTACTATAAAGAATATTGCGTTCAACATGTTGGGTGTATTAGCAGTTGTTAATGATAAAGTTTTACATTTTCATCAGGCCAAAACTATAAAAAAAAACCTGAACCAATTATCCAACTCAATTCTTGACGAAAATAAAACTAAAAAGGGGAAACAAAAAACGATAACACTGGAGCCCAGAGCGTGCCACACATCGAGCTAACGATGGATTTGGCTTTGTGTATGATTTATCCTGAAACATTTAAACAGTAAATGCAATAGTAATTGCAACAGCTTATTAACTTATCTGAGCACCCACCTGAATTAATATCAAGCCGATTTTTCAGCGGGAGCAGCACTACACAATTGACTCGCTTGTGCTAAGCTAAAAACAAATCTCGCCGCTCTTCCCTGGCTAAGGAAGTGTAGTTTTTGGAACTATAAGGCCTTACTAGTAGATTGATCACTAACAACTACGTTACCCAGCATTCCACGCGATAGACCTATTTAGATGCAAAATGCACAAATTAAATTGTTATATGGTAAGGAAGGCGCACAGAGTCTGTTCAGCAAAATATGTAACAGTTTATGGAGAATGTGGAACTGTGTAGGGGCCATAGACTCTTTGGTAGGGCCGCTATCGTTGAATGTCTCTGTTATCCATTACTTTGTTTGTTTCCCCACTTCTTCCGCCATGATGTTAAGTTAGCAGCAAAGCTATGCTCGACTAGCAGTCAGCCTGCGGAATGTTTTGAGAGGGGCTGCAATGGATGGATGCTTGGCCACCTCGCAACATTTCTGGCCAGACTATACAAAATAATATACAAAATGATCTTGATTCGACAAACATTATCATTTTATGTATTTATAGTGGCTACGGGAAACTGCCATATAGAAGCGATGCGTTAATATAATTTTAGAAAAGAGCCTTTTAGTCATAACACAACGATTACCTCTAGGTGAAACAGTTTTAAGTGGCTACAATCTGCTAGCCCCTCCTTGCTGTCTACCAACGCAGTCTTCTTAGGTTCTCTGCCTTAGGCATGTTTTCCAAAAAGCCTCATGGAGATGTCAAAAAATCAACACAGAAAGTGTTGGATCCAAAGAAGGACGTATTAACAAGACTGAAACATCTAAGAATTGTTATTGGTAAGTTAAAGATCTTTGACAGCTAACAGGTTAGCTTGACTGTACAGAGAGCCAACCGATCACCAAAATTCCTTTAAGTGGCTGCTCATACAGTTTTGTGTTTTTCATAAAAGGTTTAAGGTGTTCTGATAAATTCAAACTGAATTTGTAAATCGGCACAGTCCAATTATAAATCATTTTAAATTGATGCAGCATTTGCTCTCTTGTTTATCTTTTGCTACTTATCAATCACTGTTTTATGTCTAATGGACTGCTACGGTAGTAAGCTATTTCAGTAGCTATAACTTATAAACTAACCTTGTTATAATGTAAATGTTGTATAATAATAATATGCTTGCTTCCTTTCATGATGATTTTTGCAGTCAATTAATCACTTGTGTCACTTGTGGGTGTGTCTTTGTATTAGACATAAGCCTGGGCATGACAAAGGTTTGAGAAGGATTACACCACAGCACAACGGTTTCTGTGTTGCTAAAATACTGTAAAAAAAATATGTGGTCATACAAATGTGTGAATAGTGTTGTAATGGAGGAAGTTGTATTTAGCTGACATTTCTAGTTATTTTCAATAAGTCATCAATTGCTATGTCCATTTATACGCAGGTGAATTCCTTGCTCATTTCTTCATCAGGGATCACCACAGTGGAACAGCCACATTGTAATTTGGTAGATCTTTGCATCAGATGCCCTTCCTGTCATAATAACAATGACTGGAGTGCACAATTGCCATGTTGTGTATGTTTAGTGACACATCATAAACATGCTTCTCAGGTGATGTTGGAAGGCTTACCAACCCCACTGTTACTTCGACCTATTGCTGAACAGAGTGGGAAAAGGTTTACTATTTCCTCTCTCTGTACAGTACAGTAGCACCACTTCCTGTTGCTATTGTTAGGGCTGCTGGAAAGAGTTCATGTGTGAGTCTTGCACAGACAGACAGGGGTGTGCCTCCTGTGAGTGCTCTAGAGGAAAAACATTGATGACAATCACAAAGACAAACACATTAGTATGCTTAATGTTTGACAAGAGTACAAAAACACCATTTATTAACCAACCTTAATCTGTAAACAAACAGAAAATACTAGCATTAGCTTTACAACTGTAGGAGCTATATATTTTATTTGACTATGTCTACCTACTATTTAGGGACACAGTTGGGTCATGTTTATGGAATGTAAAATCAACAACATCTTACATATAGTTCCTTTAATGTCCCACATTTAGCAGAACTTTACAAGTGTTTACTTCCTATATTTACTTCCTATATTGTTGAGTCAAATGTGTATGATTGCAACTTGGAACACAATACACAAAACTGCATAAATGTAATGGAAATCAAAAAAATATTAGAAGAAATAAACATACATTGTGAGCATATCACAGTATTTAACAATGGTCATGTAACTGACACCCACCTTGCCTACATATGATTGTCTGATTCTACAGAGAATGACAGCCATGTCTATGGCAGTTGTGGGTTACCAACATTATAGTGTGAAGATTGAGTGAATAATTAATCATTAAGTGAAAAGCGATTCTGAGTAGCCCCAAAACCAGTATAGAACCAATTTATTATTTTGTTTATAACCTTTTTCTCACTTTTCAGAAAACGCTGACGCATCAGATTTGAAGCATTTCTTTGATGTGAACTACTCGCATATCTACTATGTATTCTTTGAAAACTTTGTAACCATAGAAGTGAGCCTTAAACAAAAAGGTAAGCTTTATTTGTCAAATCTGAGAAGTGAAAAAACAATGGACTTTCTTAAACATAATCTTTTGTTTCAGGTCACAAGTCACAGAGGGAAGAGCTAGACTCTATTCTCTTCATCTTTGAGGTAATTAAAACTTAAGACCTTATGTGGTTTCAGACTTTCAATGTTTAACATAACATTGTCAAAGATTGACCTTAGACTAATAAAATGTGTGGCATTCAGCTCCAGAATGTAGGCACTGAAACCTTGATAAGATATCAGAGCTCGCTCATCTTTCTTTCATTTCTAACTTTAATGTTGCACACTGTTTTTAGATTCACAAATTATTATTATTATATTATTTTAGAAAATCCTTCAACTTCTTCCTGAGAGAATCCAGAACAGATGGCAGTTCCACAGCATAGGTAACAAGCACAAGATATTTTAACTAATTTAAAAGTTTAACAATAATAAACAAGTATTCAATCCTGCTGTGTAATTTTACAACCATCTACTACCCACATACAAAAAATTTCTTATAATTAACCTTGTCATTTAGGACTCATCCTCAAAAAACTACTGCATACTGGAAACTCTCTGAAGGTACAGTGCTCAGGATTCTGTGATTTATTTATTTTTTAATTTTTTGTAAAGATTTCTTCACCTTTCCACTATTTGTCTTGTCATGCAGATTCGTCGAGAGGGTGTGAGGTTGTTTCTGTTATGGATGCAGGCTTTACAGAGCAATGCCGAGCGAGAGCAGCTCTGCATGTTTGCTTGTTTGATTCCTGGTTTTCCAGCTCCACTCCTCCATGGCACCCCACGTACTCTGGACACTTTGATCAACCCTCCACTGAGCTTGACAGAGAGTTAGCGAATTAAAATTTTACATGTATTTTGTTTATTCAGTGTTACTTTTTGC
>NW_026571558.1:0-25000 GCF_026225935.1 Boleophthalmus pectinirostris
ATCATAACATGAAAACTACACAAAAGACACCATTTTGTCAGTTATGCAAGTCATTCACAAAAAAAATCTGTTGATATTTACTTGGGCATAGCTATAAATCAATAAATTGTAGAGGTGTTAAAAGTAAACTCTCATTAATCTCCACTTTAGACACAGTAAAGGCCAAGACGCAGAAGGCAGTGCACTTAACCACAGCTGATCAATGAGGCCCACAGGGACTACAGAGATAAGATAAGAAAAAGTGAGTACGGTCTAGCAATTCTCATAACACTTTACTGTGCAAAGTTAAAGGGGCACTATGTAACTTGGTGGAGGGTATGTCTGATTGTCTCCATGGAAATGTTATTGCTTTGTCTGGAATGTTCCACAGTCTGACTTTAACCTATCTCCATGAAGACAAGCACATGACACCACCAGGCCATATTACAGGTTAGATCTGTAGAGAGACAAGCCTGCTCAGAGAAAAAATGTAATAAATGTGTGATAAGATGTGTACATGTAAGAGTGTGCAGTAAATCTACAGATATTCAATTAGATTCAATCAAGTGAATCAGATTGAATTTGATTGAATTAATCATCAATGATCAGCTTTGGTCTCATTAATCAACAGGTCATCATCCAGTCCTCTGTCAGTAAAAGCATGTGATTTGGAGGTTAGACTTAGATTGGAGGACAAAATCTGCCTATTTTTGTGGTCTGCACATGTACCTATGTTCAGGTAAACAATGAAAGCTATTTTTGTGTTTAATAAGACAAACCAAAAGTAAAGTAATAAGTTCTCCATGGAGACAAGCAGGCGGACCCTCCACAAGAAAAGTTTCAAAGTTAATCTTTAAAGCAAAAGACAACAGATAACACAGTGGCACAAGAGAACTATAACATCAAGTTAAGATAATGTCCATTCAACACTAAGGAAAGATATTGTCATAAAACATACTAGAAAATGTATATCAGCTAAGGGTGGATCATGAGGTGTTTTGCAATTCTATTAATTCAAGAAAAACTAAAACTGTCATCACACATTTTGAGTCAAGTGACAATGAGCCTGTAAATGTGTCGGCTACAGGTTCAGCATAAATCAAATAAATTGAGGCTGAAGGCAGTACTGGCCAATCAATACTGGTGCTGCCAAAGGGGCTGAAACCATTAGCACCAGTGCAAAGGACACTGATGTGAAATGACAGCGCTTTCACAAGAGCCGTTCAACCATTTCCCTTATTGTCCTGCACACAAAGACAGCCACTGCAGCCAACAATACGATGCACAGAAGAATGAGGTGGGTGGGACTCAGGAGGGTGCAAGTTGTGTCATTCAAAATAATTCGGTACGGCTTTATAAGTATATCTGAATATTATGAAATGTGATGCAATATTATCTTGCAGTTATCAGTTGTTGCAGGTGCACTCTGACACTCACACACAGCACTGGCGCCAAGTCTTAAAGCAAAGTAACTTTTTAAACAAGTCTGAGCACAATATAGCATGCACATAAATGAGTTGCTTTACAAAGGCAACAGTTATGAAATGTGGATCCAATGGTACTGATTTGCAGATATAAAACGAGCAATTGATGACAAAGTTCTTGACAACTTTCCTCCACAGATAAACTGAAGCAATAACGAAAGCCATAGTAACCCGGTCCTACCTCTCCTCTCCTGCTCTCTGCTCCAGGTCTGGTGATGAGCGCCGTGTCACCGCAAACCACGGCCGCGTCCTCCACAAACACGCAGTCCGGCAGCGCCTCGTCCGCGGGCAGCTCCACCACCTCCAGCCCCAGTCTCCTCCTCAGAACCTCCACATAGTCCGCGTGCTCCTGGTGCGCTTTGTCCAGATCCACCTCCGACTGACTGCTGCGGAGCGCCTCTGTGGCCAGGGAAGCAGGGATTCCCCGGACCACGGCGTGGGTGTAGTGACCAAATTTCGCCAGCAAACCAGCCATGTTTTACGCTCGCTTATGCTTGGCACGTTCAACCTGCAGAAAAACAACGAGCAAAGGAGAAAAGGGGCACAGTAAATGGACTACGGACTTGTGCGTTTATTCGTGATCACCGCTTTGGTGACGCGCGCACAACCACCGCGTGCAGCGAGATGGTTAGGACAAGGTTCACGATGTGCACCCCCAACAAGTGACAGATACGCCTGGAGCAGCGACCCTGCCGCTCTACTAGCTACAACCTGCAACTAGCCTCCAGTATAGCACGCTGCCTGCGCTGAAACGTGCTCTGCGATGTTCTGCTTCCCCGGTGTCTTTGTAGCAAAGGCGAAAATACTGTAAATGCCCAGAACATATCCAAGTATTTTTCTAATTTCAAATATTTGTGAATGAATGTGATGTTTTCTGACTGTGTGTAAAGATGCAGCCGGGCCAGCCTTTGTATCACTTTATTATTGGCTTTTCAGTATTTGAACCTCAATAATATCCATCCATAAGCTCCAAAGACTTTGAACATGCCTTTTCTTTTCTGGCATGTTCTGTAGCATGCAAACATATGAACGTTATTTCAATACCTTTATCATAACCAGACCCAGACATTATATTTTTTATTATATTTAACTCTTATAAGAAGGTTTACTGGTAAAATCTGCAACAAATTGAGGAAAGAATGAACTTCTGAAGCCATGTGTGACTGATTCACTTCTGGCTGACTTTCTAATGTAACATACACAGCCTTCAAACCTGAGCAGGAATGTCAGAAGAGGGTGGTTCTTGTCCTGCAGTGTGGAGTCAGTCTTTGGTGGACAGCAGGAGAAGGGTGTGTTTTGTCCCATATTCCCGGTGGTATCATCTGAGGCAGGTTGTGGGCCTGGCCAAGCAGCCTGAATGGATGGAATGTTAAACTTCAGAGATCTCAAAAGCACATTCTTCCACCGCGGGACCCCAGTTTGTCTTTTCTGGTTCCAGATTCACTCAATTATCCCTGACTGTTATAAACATTCCAGGACATTCCAGCAGCCCTGCATTGATTTTTCCACTCCAGCCAGGACGCGCCACCTTCAACCCGCTCCGGAGGTGGGCAGAGGGGCCAAAACCTGCACTCAAGTATAAGTACAGACAGGGTTATATAAAAGTGGGGAAGCTGACCCAATTAATGCTTTAGAAACTTAGATTGCCAGGCCTGAAACTATCAACATGATTCTAGTGAAACAACATAGATCAGAAAATAGTGTAATATGGACCTTTTAACTTCTAATCATTAATCATCAGCTATGAAAAAGTTGTAACATGGATTTACATTTTACTCCTTAAAAAGATATTTCAACAAAACTTATGTTACTTTTGCCTTACTTCGCACATATTTCACCGGCACTCGTGGGATATCTTACAAATTACATACAATTAAGTTAAGAATTGACAGTTCTGGGTTACAGTACAGCAGAGATATACGATCGCATACGTCGTAGACATAACTGAAATTGAGCTCATGTTTATACAATCACTCCCAAAAATATCACTTTAAATTCACTGTAAAGGATCTCCCTATAGAAAAATATTCATTATTCACGTTTGAAGGGCCTATATTATGCTATTTTCTGGTCTATGTTACAATGTTTCCACATCAAAACCATATCTGGAGTTGTGTTTTGTTTCATTCACACATGTTTAACACACAAACACTTCCCATTTAGGCTGAGTTCTTGTCTCAAACTGAAAACACTCTGTTCTACCTTGTGATGTCATGTGGTAATACAGGAAGTGCTCCACTGTGCTTTCAAACTCATTTCATCTTCACTAGAATCATTTGGATGATTTCAGTCCTGGAATCGCCTATTTCTACTGAACGAAAGGGACAAAGAGCTGTTAACTTGAAAACTACTACATGACATCACAAGGTGGAACAGACATTTTGATCTTGTACCGAGTAATAATGCATACGTGAATGAAATAACTCCAGGTATGTTTTTGAGGAGGTACAAAGAGCTAATTTTGCATAACACTGGATCTTTAAGTGCATTCAAGAACTAGTTTCAAAGTGCAGTGTCCTTAAAATGGAAACAGACAGTTCAAATAAATGTAAAATATTTGCCCAAGTCAACCCAAACACCCTCACATGTCCAAGCCCAGACCTTACCACCATTGCTTTGTTTTTCCATCATTCTTCATGTGGGACGGACGGAGAAAGGATCCTCTATTTGCTTGCTATGTCCTCGCTCCATGCTGAGGAATTTGGGTTAGCTGAAGAAGCCCTCAGACATTGGAGGCACACCTGGCTGGTACATGTGCAGCTAGAAATCAAATAAAACAGAGCATGGAGAGACGCAGCTGCAGACGGACAAAGCAGTACCTTTTATTGGCCCAAAATGACTGCGATGATGAGATTATTAGTCCTCTATAAGTGACACTGATCTATATAATTACACAGGTGGTATATAAAGGATACACTGATATTCACTTAATCACTGCTGTGAATGAAGTGGTGACATGAAACTGGAAAATACAGCTGGGTCTTTCATTACATTATATTTTAAAGGCATCCTCTTATTAATATGCACAGTTTAAAGGGGTTTACTTTACACACAGGTGCTCATATTATACTGCAATTGCTCAGATTTCTGCTGCAATGACTAATACTACCACCATTACTGTTGTGGAAATTACATTTGATGATAATCCATTTCCGAAGCCTTGTAAATTATGAAATAGAGAGTTTTAAACCATTATGACAAAATTATGCGAGTATCTGGCCAGTCAGAACCACACGCTTTGATAAAACTTTACAAAAAAACTTTACAATGACAAGTGGATGTAGAGTCATATATTGTCTATCTGATCTCAGAGAATGTGATTGACAGGTGGATTAACCAATAAGAGAGATGCATTCTCTGTTCACTGGCTGGTCAGGCAAACAAAGTGGATGGGTGGGTCACATGTTGAGGTGTGACCAGTCAATCCCAGATGACAATTATGAGTTGTTGTGGTCTTAAAATGTGGAATAAAAACAAGTTGTGGTACATTTCATGAGAGAGAGATCTGAAAGACAGCTGCGTGGTCTGATTATATCTATGAGTACATACTATTGACATACCTATGGAGATTAACAAGCAAGATAGGACAAAAAGGTGTTACTTAAAAGGTTTTCTAGAATGTCTGCAAACCAAAATGATTTTAAAGATAAAGTAAAACATAATATTTGATTTTCCTTTATAATTACTATCCACTTTGCAACCCCAAACAATTTCCAGTACATTAAAAGCTCCTATATTACACAAAATGGACTATGGTGAGCTTTAAACCATGTTAGAATGTTGTTACCTACTTAAAAACATACCTGGAGTTGTGTTTTGTTTCATTCACACATGTTTGAGTAACCCTTTATTATTAGTCTGTCTATATCTCCAAAGCTAAAAATGTTCTGTTCCACCTTGTGATATGATGTAGTGGTAGTTTGCAAGTTAACAGCTACTTTTTTAATCTTTTCTTTTGTGGAGATTGGAAATTCCAGCTCTGAAATTATCCAAATTATTCTAGTGAGTTATGGAGTTTAAAATGTGGAGCACTTCCTGTATTACCATATGACATCACAAGGTGGAACAGACTGTTGGTTGAGAGAAGAACTAACAGCCTAATAATGCAGGATTTGTGTGTTAAACACGTGAGTGAAACAAAACATCCAGGTATGTTTTTGATGAGGAACCAACATTATAACATAGATCAGAAAACAGTATAGTATGGGCCCTTTAATAGGAGATTAAAAATGTACTCTACTAGTATGTAGTATTAGTTTAAGCATTAGGAACATGATGGCATTGTTAACTTATATAAATAGCTTTGCACATATTAATTATGTCTGGCAGTTACATAACTTTATGTTACGCAGGCCATAGGTACTGTAAGTACAGCATAGACTTTTTACACTGTGCATAAATTCTCATTCTCAAACTCGCCTTGGCCATAATTAATTAGGAGAGGAATGGCAGACCTGTTTCTCTGAAGCAGAGGATTACCATTTTGGAAGCTCTCTTTTGTCATTTTTGACAGAGGCACGAATTCCTCACATTTTTACAGTAACAGATGTGAGATTGTTACACTGTGGATGGATGCCTGTGAAGCAACTTTTTGTACATTCAGTTTCACATGAAAGCCTATATCTATTGGTCTCCACGAGGATGTTACTGCTTTTTCAGAAATGTTTCACAATGGCATTAAATGCATTTATCATGACATTGTGCATTTATAGGTGTTTTTTTTAACTAATTAAAAAAAACTGGTGAATGGCTTGCCTCTCCACAGATCTGCCCTGTAAGTTGACCTGGTGAGGTAACCTGCTTATCTCTATTTAAGAAAATAAGTGGCATATTGTGGAACATTCCAGGCAAAGCAATGACATCTCCTTGGAGACAAGCAGGTGACGTGGCCTCCACCAGAAAAGTTAAACAGTGCTCCTTTAATGTATCTAAAGCAATACTAGTCTCAAATATTCAACAAGCCAACAGTTTGTTTTCTAAGTAAATATGTTAAAAATGTAGCACAATCGCCACAAGAAGAAAAGGTTGTATTTATTATCGAATAAAACAATTTTAACATATTCAGCAGTGAAGTCCCGAGTCGGCCAGCTCAGTAGATTATTTAGTTTAAATCTGGGACACAATGTTCAACTATGTGACAACTATTGATAAACAAAAGCATTTCTGGGATTTCTGTTTCCGTTTAGCATCCAGTTCGATACATATTTTACTGTCAGCTTGGCTTCTAAACAGCAGACTTCCTGTGCTCCCTGACCCGCCAGCAGAAGGAAGTGTTGCTATAATACAAACAATAAAAGTTATGGCATTTATCTTGAATATTCCACAGTGGAATCTAATGTTTACAAAAGCTGTCCTGTTCTACTTCATCGGGCTAAGGGCTTTCTTCTTAATGGTTGACTGTCTCCAAGTATATAAGTCCAAACATACTGTAGTACATGTAGCAGTGGTTTTCCAAAGATGAGGTCAAAAATAAGTCAAAGTTTTTAGCTGTTCATTTGCCCCAAGGTCCAGGAAAGCCCTCATATTACCCATAATATGTGCACCATGACCTTAGTGGAAACAATTAGACCAGGCAATTACTGGAGACGTAGATCCTTTGGAAATGTTGAAGTGAATCTAATTATGGAACAAAAAATAACGACTTCGATGACGTACAGTGACAGCCATGTTTCCTCTGAAGGGATATTTCATTTTAGAAAGCTTCACTGTATGTTTATGTTAATGACCTCATACATTTTTTGTTTTGGCTGTTCCCTTTCTGGGATCGCCCTCCTTCTTCAGTATTCTCAGCAGCCTATACACTTTCACTTCAACCAACATTTTCCTCTTGGCCTGCTCTCCTTTAATTCCTATCCTGATGTTATCCAATTCCAACTTTCAAAATGTGACAATAGAGAAATAAATAATCTATATCCTATCCAGTTTCACCAAAAGAGTCTAATGGACAAAACAAGCAGACAAGTGTAATTTCCAAGAAAAGATTTTGATCTGGTGATTTCTTATCTGTATGCAGGTCAAATAAAAGGTACACTATGTAACCTTTCTGGTGGAGGGTCTGTCATCTGCTTGTCTCCATAAAGGTGTCATTTCTTTGCTTTGAATGTTCCACGTTATGGCTTTCATGTAAACAAGCACGGGACGCCATAAAGCCAAGTGACAGATCAGATCTGTGGAGAAGATACACCATTCACCATGATCTGTGTAGGACCTAGTGCACCTTTAAAAGACCATTTAGAAAAAAGCCACAGAAATTGAGTGGTATCAGCATCAGAGCAGACCACACTGTACACACAGTCTCAAGCGCACGTGGGTCGAGACACACCCCCATCCCAAACAGTTCCACGCCCCTCCAGCACACCAGCACTAAGGTGGGAGACTGCGAGGCAAAATGTTTACAAGCTGGCATTTCCTACGAAGTCAAAGATGGACTATTTACGCATTTTAAAGGTACTGGGAATAGTAAGAGTAGTAAAGAAGAGGGATATTGCACAAACCTCAGCACATCTCCATCTAGTGTTATAAAGTGGAAGTTAAATTTTTATCCAGTATACCTCACTGTTATGCAAAATAACTAAACAAACAGCTGAACTGGCAGAACCACTGGTCGTTATGCACGAATTAAAAGTTAATTGTTAACTCACCGGTCCGGGGGTGCTCTCCAGCCATTCTGTCTTTGGATATTTAGCCTACACAAAACCAAAAGCTCGCACCCGATCATGTTTAAATGTCGTCTTTGGGCATCACTTACAATTTACGCATTTAAAATCCCTCGTTTCAACACCGGAGAGTCCTATTTAGACTAAAGTACAGAGACCAAATGTTTGTCTCCCCCCACCAAGATGTCTAGTGGAAAACCGAATCACAAAACTCCAACAGAACCCACTCACTCCCCCCGGTGAACAATATTGCGTGAAAAGTGAAATTAGGCATAAATGCGAAGGAATTTCCCCTTCCTTGAAGATCATATTTAACAAGGCTTTAAGCTGTCACAGGAATGCTTTGTGGTCTGTTGGCCAAAGGGAGAGAAATATGTTAATAATGTAGGCTACTGCCATACCAAATATGGCAATACTGTTACGTCTGAGCTCTGGTGCGCATCTGGAAACGCTTAGCTGCTCTGAATAAAGGCACTGCAGAGCCAGAAATAGACACTGTTAAACGAATTTCTGCCCACACCTGGAAGACTCACAGAGAAAGTACTATTTTAAACGTGGCCACATAAGCATGCTGTTAAAGAACTTTTGGCAAACTTCATTCATCAACTGAAGTGTCACACGCCGTGCGTAAATGCGCACTAAACAGCAGCTGTCACTTTAATCTCGCGCGACTACGGGAAAAAAAAAAAAAAAAAAAAAAAAAAAAGGAATAGAAGCACAATTTACTAATGTAAAAGGCTACCGCTTTATTCATGACACCACCTTATTCATTATAAAACGTTGCTCTCAAATTCACAGATGCTTTTGAATTGTAGAGGAGGAAAGCGAAGGAATGGACAAACAAGAGAGAAAAATGTGAGACGGAAAAGTGTGCTGAGATTGGATCCAGGGGGGAAAAATCCATTTGAGAGGAGATGGGAAGAAAAAAAAATAGAAAGCTTTAGACAGGGTGGAGCTTAGGTCTTGGATGGAAAATGCGCCGAGAAACATTCCTGGCATAGTTTGGGAACAGTTCAGCAGGCAGTCCAGAGACGACGTCAGCTCCCCACAACCGTATATAAGTCCGGAGGTGGCCGTGCTTCAGCAGACTGCAAGCGCTTTACCCAGAGCCTCAACTACTCTAAACCAAGGAGCCTTTAACACGAGAGACTACGACGCAAACATACCACGAGACAAGACAGACGACGTGTGAAGGAATTTACGGATTCATTTGAAGACCGCTTCCCATTTTGAACAGGATTTGGACAAGACGCAAGACATTTTTTCAACATGCTGATGCTTAGTGTTGCCGTTTTCTTCATTGGGAGCCTCAACCTGGTAAGTTTTTGTAACGTGTGCTTTTATATTGACTACTACTGACTAAAAGTGAGTGAAAGTGGTGTGATAACGCGTGGCTTTGCTGTTTGGTTGCGCAGGTTCTCTCCTCTTCTTGCCCTGCTGTGTGCGAGTGTCCACGGGAGATGCCCAAGTGCGCACCCGGCGTGAGCGTGGTCCTGGACGGCTGTAGCTGCTGTAAAGTGTGCGCCAGGCAGCTGAACGAGGACTGCAGCCTGACCGAGCCTTGTGACCACACTAAAGGGCTGGAGTGCAACTTCGGAGCCAGCTTTGCTCTTGCTACAACCCGTGGCATATGTCGAGGTATGTACAAGCACCTTTCTTTTCTAGTAGTTGAATGTATAGTACAATTGAATTAGTTTATATGAGTAGTTAGTAAAGCATTGGAATTTGCATACGTCCAACAGAATGGAATGTAGCTGGGAGGAAACTTTAGTCTAAACCTCAAAGCAGACAGACAGACAACCTACTGTGGAAAGAGACCCGTTAACAGCCTGAAGAATTTCACAGTTTAACTGATCCTTATCTGGCAGCCATGTGATGTCTTGAGCAGAAGTCTTGGAGCAGAGCAGGAAAGAATAACATTCCTTTGCTTGTGTTTTCTTTCTCTGCAGCCAAGTCAGAGGGCAGACCCTGTGAGTACAACAGCAAGATTTACCAGAACGGAGAGAGCTTCCAGCCCAACTGTAAACACCAGTGCACATGCATCGATGGGGCAGTGGGATGTGTCCCACTGTGCCCACAGGAACTCTCTCTGCCCAACCTGGGCTGTGCCAACCCAAGATTGGTCAAGGTGCCAGGCCAATGCTGCGAGGAGTGGGTGTGTGATGACACCAAGGAGATAGACATCCTGGAGAAGATCTTTGGCAAAGACCTGCTGAATGAAGAGCTGGAGAAAGACCTCACCAACAGAAATGAGCTCATTGCAATTGTCAAGGGTGGACTAAAGTCTCTACCAGGTAAGAAACCAGACTAAGCTTTCCTGAAGTTTTATGAAGAAGCAGTCAATGACAAAAAGCTAATAATGTGTTTATTTTTATGATCACAGCATTCAGACAACAGCCTGAGGTACAGATGTTTAACAACCAGAAGTGCATTGTCCAAACCACGCCCTGGTCTCAGTGCTCCAAGAGCTGTGGAACAGGCATCTCCACCAGAGTCACCAACAACAACAGTGAATGCAAACTGGTCAAAGAGACAAGGATCTGTGAAGTGCGTCCATGCACACAGTCACCTTACTCAAGTCTCAAGGTAAGCTCAAGGCACCCTACTGTGAAGAGATGGGGACAGACCTATGAGATAATTCAAAGACAAAGTTTTCACTCAAAGTCTAATGTTGAATTCTTTTTGGTTTGTGTTTTACAGAAAGGCAAAAAGTGCAGCAGAACAAAGAAATCAAGCCAGCCAGTGAAATTCACCTATGCCGGCTGCTCAAGCCTCAAGAAGTACAGGCCCAAATACTGTGGAGCCTGTGTGGATGGCAGATGCTGCACCCCCCATGACACCAGAACCATCCGGGTCAAGTTCCGCTGTGAAGATGGCGAGACCTTCAACAAGAACATCATGATGATCGAGTCCTGCAAGTGCACTTACAACTGTCCCCATGCCAACGAAGCCTCATACCCCTTCTACCGCCTCTCCAATGACATCCACAAGTTCAGAGACTGAACACAACTGGTGGACAACCCCACTCACCACTGAAAGTAGGGGTGTAAATAGACTTTCAATTGACTACCAACTTCTTGTTGTAACTAGATTCCCAAGGAATTGTGGGCTTACATCATGAGGACTTTATGAAGTGCACTGTTTGCTGTGACTTTCAGCATTCTTACTACCAACTGCTTCATATTAATGGAGCATCATGAGTAGCTTCGTTATGGAGCAAGATGTAACTAATATTTGTACATGTATCTTAGTCGCTGATATCAATTCACTGTGTATATTTTGATCCTTTACATTTGGCCAGGACCCAAACTGTAGACTTGTGTGTGAATATGAAGATATGCACATGCGCAACTTCAATTAGCAGACCATCCTTAAAGTTTCTGTTAAGACATCGAAATGTTTCCCCTCGACTTGTTTGACAAGTGTGTGGTTTCATTTTCTTCATGACGTGGGCATTACTGTTCATGTTTTTGTGGCAGCTATTGAACTTCCTGAACAAAAAAGACAAAGCGAAACATGTCAAAGGATGAATGAATGTTTTTATTATTGTTATTAATATTATTTATCAAAAGTGTAGCTACTTTATTTGAATATTAAGTGTTATACTGGAATAAATTGTAAAATTGATTTAATTTTATATGTTACAAATAAAACTGATTTATTTATGAAATAACCCCACTGTCTGACTTGTGTTTGTCTTGGCATGAAACAAAGTACAGTACTCACATGGGGAAGGGTCTTTGCAATCTGCTGGATCTACAAAAATGATATAACATGAGGATTTTCTGTGAAATTCAGACAGACACAGAGAAGGGTCAGTCCGTTCTTATATAACAAAGTCTCTACTGACTTTGTGCGCTTTGGAATGCCATTCTGAAATGCACTGGCTAAGCCATACACTTGACTGCTTCTGAGAGGGGAAAAAAAGATTAAGTCCATGAGTAGCAATGAGTATGGGACTATGCCAAGAATCTTAAGTGCTGCACTGAATGGGCTGGGATTAGACACCATGCAGGACACACAATGACTATTATTGTTTACAATCAAGTTGTATGAACAGAACACATTCCTGGTTACACTTTTTCACACGTAGCCTTCCCTATAATGACCCAATTCATTAGTAGCAACTGAACTAAAGGGAACAAGGTGCTCTGGCCTCAACTGGCTCTTGGAACGCATGTTCACTAAACAGTTGTAAACAGTCCTGAAGGGAAGGAAAGAATCCATGTGCTAAGTTGTAAGAATTATTATTGTGAGGAAGCAACACAGGAGGCACAAAACCCTTTAATACAAGTTAGCATAAGATCATATTGCAGCAGCATGAATGGCACTTTCTATTTTTAAGTCCACCTGTGCCTAAACTAGGACCATGTGTCTTTAAAAGCACTTTTACCATCTGTGTGAATCAAATTAACCCTTGTGTTATTTGTCTTTGGTTTGGGTCTGATGACAGATGCTTGCACCTGGTGAAAAATACCAACAGTACAGTTTAAGAGGGTTAGAGGAGCAGAGCTCAGGGGCAACCACAGGGAAGGCTTTCTTTTTTTGATCCAGGTAGAGGGAGCGGCTCAGGAATGCAGCAGTGGCTCAGAAAGCAGACATCCTGATGGGCGGCAGATGTTGGAAAATATTTCTGAGCAACATGTTCACTTTAGCTATGAAGACTTTCCAAATATACACAAACACTCCCAAGCAGTCGATTATATTCACAGAGCCATTATAACGTTCCGCTATTTGAAAGCCTGTCTATATGAAATGCTTGTTACATCAGTATAACTGTGGGGAAGTGCTGGAGGAAACAGCTCTAAACCATAATAAGAGGCTGAATAAACTCTGGTCTTTGATTGAGCTGTGCATACCGCACAGGATGTGCCCACTGAAGTTGTACACATTCCTCACATAAAAGTTTTACCTAATCACAAAGATGAGCTGTGTCTGGATGCACAGACACAACACTCCCTGAGTGCCCTCTTTGCTGTGTCCTGTTCACTGGCCTCAGGGGAGAAAGTGCTACTTTTGGCGCTTCTTAGTGGACTGTCATTTGTCTTGTTAACACAATGCAGCTAACATGGTTATGCAATGGTGTCTGTATGTTATGTGAGCAGTTCTTTCGGTCATCCGTGGCATTCCTTCATAATGCACTGACAGGCTCTCCGTCCCGCTGTCTAAACTCTCTCCAAGAGCCAAGGGATCACATTTATTGTTGGAAATAAACTGTGAAGTCCGGGCAACGCTGGGCCAACCTGTAAAAACTATTGCTCAGACACAGAGACAAACAAGCCTCTCACACACAGGCGCCATGCAATTAAATCACTCAGCAGCTACCTCATTCCCTTAACCCAGAACTGTTTATATGACAAAGACATTAGCATTAAACCTTCATCATGGACCACGTAATGCTACACAAACAGGAGCTTGCAGCAACAACACTGGTCATTACTAAAACCTGGAAGCAGTACTGCACTGATGTCAGCTCTTTAACCTCCTCAGCTGTAACGGCAGGTAAATGTTACAGGCATCAGAGGGCCAAGAACCAGAGGGAAGGTTTGAGGCACTTCAAATTTTTCTGGCACCCTCTGCTGGACAAAGTAGAATACAGCAATATCAAAGTCTTCAAAACTTGACAGATTTTTTTGACATGACAAATTTGGGCGTTGGTCAAGCATGGAGAAACTAAATTAGAAATACATTGGAAGAGTGATGTAAACCTTGTAACACACCCATCAAATCTCTATGTGAAGTTACATAAGGAGAGCAGTTGAACTTGACTGACTGTCCCCAGAGGGCTTCGGGTGGCTACCTCACTCCTTATTTACCCGGCACAGGCTCAACATTGATGGGAAAGGCGTCTCACTTTAAGGCTGAGTGATTTTGGAAAAATATCTGATTGATTTTTCAGATAAACATTACAATTAGATTTGCAAATTATGTTTTTATAGTGGGATTCTGTTCAAAGCACACAAGCACACATTTTAAAAGTGCACTATGTCACTTTTCTGGTGGAGGGTCTGCACCTGCTTGTCTCCATGGTGATCTTATTGCTTCGAGTGGGATGTTCCACATTATGGCTTTAAATAAATATATATTGATTGTATTCAGTTACAGGGGTTTTTATCTCCCAAAACTACCGCAAAACACTATTTCTGTGAGCAGGTCATCTTTTTTCTCTTTTAGATAATAAGACAGGATATTATGTTGGTTAAAAAAGAACTTAAAAAGGTGCACTACTTTTTGGTAAAGGGCCCACAATTTACTTGTCTAAATGGAGATTATTGCTTTACCTCCAGTTTCATGGCATAAAATTTTTCTGTCTCCATATAAACAAGCAGGAGATGCCACCATGCCAATTTACAGGTGAGATCTGTGAAGAGGTGACGCTGCGCACAGTCAGAACGCATGTTTTTAAAGGTATTTTTGATTAATACGATATTGTGGACCACTACAGGCAAAGAAACAGCATCTCTATGGTAGTGGACCCTGAACCTGAAAAGATACAGAGTGCAGCTTTTGTGATTAACCTTGCAGCCCAGCCTTCATCTCACTTGATCTTAGATGGTGCTGGAAGTGAAGGCGTTTTAAAAGGGGGCACAAAGCGTCAGCAGCTGAGATAATGTTGGCACAGTTCTAGTTCAGACTATTGTCCAATGAAATCACATCATCAGCGAGCATTTACCTAAGGTCTCTACACTCCTTTGGGGCCATTTAGCGTTTTAACTGCAGGGTTTGACTCCTGGACGCTACAGTGACTTTTATTGGACTTTAATTGAATTATTGACTGTGTGCTTGCATTGTCTACTTTGTGAATGTTTCTTATTTATGTGATTTAATTACACAATTAGGTAACAGTCAAGACAAATCTGTTTCAGTTTTACAGTTTCTTAGGCTACTGAGTAATTGGCTACAAAGTAACACACACAAAATTGTATTCTGATATCAAAAAATATTTCTAGGACAAGCTGATCAAGCCTTTGTTACTCTTATCAGTGAATGTATAAATAGTATTAGTATTTCCCCTACACCAATATTTCACATTTCAGTTTGCTTTTCTTGTTTATAAGTAATTTTTTATCAATGGTGGCACAAAGAAGATGAAGATTTAACTCAAACTAAAAACGATTCTTATAATTCCAGCAGGATCCATTTTTATCTTAGGCCATACACGATAATAGTACAGATTTCAAATATTTTATAAAATTTGGATTCATTCAGTATAATTTATTCGTGTTAATGAATAAATCATTGAATCATTTGGAGAATTTCTGCTCTGGAATGGCCAGTCTCTACTCAAGGTAAAAGATACACTGTTAACTGCTTCCTGACATCACAAGGTGGAACAGAGCATTTTGAGCTTTGGAGATAGACAGACTAATAATAAAGGATTATTGAAACATATGAGATTGAAACCAAAGTTGTGTATAAACAACAGCAAACAAAGACAACAAACACTTTTAACCATAGCAACGCATGATGACTTCATGAATTAATTCCAAAAAAACAAATTCCTAGAGATTTGTGTTGTAACAGTGGGTTCATGTGAGTTGATAATACATAACAATTCCAGCCTATTCCCAGTGATGTGACACGTAAGCCTTTACTCATTCTCCGCCTAACAGCTTTACCAACCCTCCTGGCTGAAGTTACACCATCATGAGAATCTTTGAGCAGCAGTGGGTCTTTTAATCAGCAATTTGCCGACATTTCTGTGAAACTCAAGTGACATGAATGATGTATTTTCCAACTCTTGTGTCTGCCCCATGCTGGGTAATTGCTGCCTGGTTTCCACTGCAGAGGACTAAGGGCGAGTAAAGCCCAAATCATAAAATCACCTCCTATTCTCTCTTCAAATTCAGATTTCTTACATAGCACCCCTTTAAAAAGATGTAAATCTTTTTTAAGGGGTTGCTAAAGGGGAGATTTTTAAAGTTGAAGCAGCAAAAAACCCTATGTCTGTGTATTACGAACAAGCATAATTTACAGCGATACAATACAAACACAACCAGGAACAAATTGGGTTTAGCAAAACAGTTTATGTCTGAGCATAGAGCTTGGGAACACAATGGATCATCTGTAACTACAGCTAGTCTAACTGATGGAAAGCAGCAGGCGATGCAGTGGCTAACTTCATCTTATTGTTTGTTCCAAGTCAAAGCTACCGCCTAATTTTTTCAGGAAACAATCTGGTTAATAATGAGAGAAAATAAAACTTCCAAAAAGTTATACAACTACTGCAACCACAAGGTCTGAACAATTTCAGATAAAATATCAAATTGCACAAAACAATGTGATTTGATTTTTAAGTACAGTTTTTAAAGAAGAATTCAGCACATGTGTGCGTCCAAGAACATTAACAATTGAGAGATAATTCCATAGAGATGCCTTATTTTGTTGTTTGCTGAGGACATTATAATACTTACATGATTGCAGGCCTGGCCCTTGGCAACAATTGCCAGTTGTGAACATTCAACAAGCAACTTTGAATTATCATGAAACAAGATATTTGCACAATTGTTATAACTTTTACTATTATGAACTATGATCACAGATACTGTCATTTCTATACATTTAACAGTAACACACATTCACATCCATAAAATGGTGCAGGACAAGTGTGAAAGAACCTTGAAAAATTAGGAAGAAAACACAACATATAAAATACAAGGTCTTAAGGCAACTTCAAAATGAAGTGAAAGAAAACAAACAAAAATAAAACACTCAGCAGAGACCACATCAAACAAAGAAATCACTTCCTGATTACTTACTCATTATTGGGACTGCTGGTGATCACAGGGGCTAAACTGGGGCTAAAATGTTCTGCTGGGGCCTGGTGACCTCCTTTAGACCTATGGGCATTCAGATGTCAAAGACTATAGTTTTCATTATCCGATGGAATGAATAACGCAATATTTGCAACTTACATGTACAAATGCACCAATACATTTAAGACCTGAGAATAAATAACATTGCACAAAAAAGATACAGCATACATTTGTTAAATTTCCAATCTCTTCCAAGCTTTTAATTTGAAGTTATAGGACAAGTATATAGACTCACTACATGTACGCATATTTTTCTCACCTTAATCACAGTGTAATAAAAGGGTCAGACAGGGCAAAACACAAACTCACTCACTTTGGTGTAAGAAAGTGTTCAGTTTAATGATTTCACCAGTCTTTTCTGAGGGCTCACACAGACCTACATGCTGAAGCCTATCTCATAATACCAGCTTGCACACAGTATAATTATCTTCTGGCCACCAAATTAAGACTAATTGAAATCTAAAAACAGTTGAAACTTCCAAAAGGGCAATTTAGGTGAATTGAGCATTATTGCACATGGCTGTATTCCACCCAGTAAAAGTGTATTTTAAGGGAACAGAAAAAGCACAGCTTTTGTGTGGTTGTTTTGAGAAACTTTATTGAGCTAGAAAATTAAGACAGTTAGCCTTAAGTGGTGGTGTTAACTCAAAACCAATCTAACAGATGTGTCAGCAAAATACCAACCCATGGCTTTGCCTTCATAGTGTAAGAATTGAGCTAACTATCATAAAAACAGATCTTTATGTAATTAAACTAGACTAACTTGAGATACTTTAAAAAATCTTTTGGAGGTACAAGAGTTACATTTGACACGATAGATATGCTCTTATATAAAAAGAAATGAGTGACCTTAACTGTGCATAATGACAGAATATTGACTGATATTGAGTTCTTCTGTATAGATGGACACATTCTGTGTGAGCTCATTGCCGCTGATGCAAAAAAGTGGAAACTGCGTCATCACAGTGCAGACATCAAACACACAGCGTCCACAGGAGTTAACGTCCAGCGGATGGGTTATAAAAACACTGCTATGAACACAGGCCCCAGCAACTGGCCGCATCACCAGTTATTACTGGCACTGTGTTGTGGTAATGAACGGACACCAGTTAAGAATGCTCTGTGTCCAGGCCTGCATGCGTAAGCATATTCACACATGAAAGGTGTGAGAAAAACGAGAATGTCCACGTCAACATTTATTAGCTGATGGAAAGCAGAGACTGATGCCTAAACTGAAGCTTTACAGGGACTTAGCAACAAAGGCGTTGAAAGACTAATATGGCCTTGGATGTCCAGCGAACCAGCTCTCCTTCCATTAACGGTTGAGAAGTACAAGCACATATGAAAGTATTATCTTTGTGTAACAACGCAACAACAAATTATATCTTATTTAATACAGAAACATGGCTCCTCCCTTTACATTAAGTTTCTTTAAAATTTTATTTTTAAATCACTGAAGAAATTATGTTCAGTAAACCACTGTCAATGTGTCAGAACAAAAAAAAGATGCCAGTTGCAACTGTTGTTGTCAGTTCTGCTGGCCCCTGTTTCTGGCTTCACACAAATGGAAGCAGCTTCAGCTGATCCTGCTCATCACAGACAAGTCTGAACTGGACAGAGGGCCCAGCTGCACCTCAGCCTCAGTACACTGTGTGCCACGAGGAGCACCAGACGAGTCTGTTATTGTGCAGGTACTGGTCTGGTCAGTACTGCTCCTCCTGCTGCGTCCTTCATTGAGGTTGTTGACTATATCTTCCACACAGTTTTCTGCCACATCCTTTGACACACCCATAGGTGCCTTTCCCTTTTCAGTCAATCCTTCACTTGTGTCAGAACTCTCATCAGAGGAACTACTTTCTTCATTCTCATCACTGCTTTCTGTCACTTCTCCCTCCTCCCTCTCTTTCACCCTCTCTTCTCGTTTTGCCCGTTTTGCTTGTGGTGAGCCGATTTCTGATGTTCCAGTGCAGACGGTTTTTGTAGATGAACTTCTCTCAGCCTCATCATCTTTGCGATGGTCCATTCTCTCAGTGGTATTACTGATGTATGACTGTTCTGCTGAAAGAAAATGTGAATATTTGAACAAAAACTTATACAAAACATTTCAGCATACATGAAATTTGTTGAATTCTATCCCAACACGATAATTACTGTATCATACTATATGTTCGCTATATGAAAGCTGGATCAATATGTTCTGGGGCTCAATAATTATCGTGTGCATATTTTCTTTGTAAAAGTGGGGAGATTCAGGTCATTTTTGTTTCAATAGAATAACATTTAAGATGTAAAATAGGTGAATTCTCTATGGCTATTTATAGTTTCATTCTCTTATTTAATTGTTGCAGCTCATGCCTCTTAATAATACTGTCTATTGGTTTACTGGGATTATCTTTATTATCATTATATAATTATTATTACTGTAAGAGTGTCAAAGTAGTTTTAGTATTAACTTTTATCACAGTATCTCTCTGTAGTAATATATTATGCTTTCAAATGTGTTATCGTGACAAGCCTACCCAACACAAATGCACAAGGGATGGGTGTAATACATACATGCTGAAAATGTTTAGGTTTGAGCTGAAGACTTGTGCTAACAGCAACAGAAAGAGTGTAAAGACATGCTGAGAAAGATGACGTATTCTTTGGCTCCATGCTTGTTCCACAATGAGGCCGTGTGCCAAGCAATTAGTTATGCAACAAAACAGGGAGGGCATGTGTGAATGAAAAACTCTGAAACAACCACTAGAAAATGTTAATTGTGAGTTTTAAGCAATTATTCCCAAACGCTACCTCCCAGCAGACTGAGGAGTTACAGAATGCACGCATCCAAAAAGTTCCATTACTTTTATGGACAAAACAGAAAAAAAATCCCAAATAGTTTTCTTACTAAAACTGTTAAAACATCTCAAATGTTTTTAGCATCCAACCACAAATATAGAATATAGATGAGATGCTGTAATGTAAGTATGTGAAATATATTCGGTCGATATTTGCAATTTTTTGTGAATCAGCTATAGACCTTAAATATCCAGCACAGGCCAATATTTTGTTCTGGCCTAAAGAGTACACACAAAGTTTAATTGAACACTTTAATGGAAAGGATAACTGTTTAGATGTGAATATGTAGCCCTCTTGAATGTTTGTGATTTTTTTTTTTTTTTTAAAAAGGGCTGTAGATGAGTTTTTTTGTAAATTAAAATTACATAATTTCATAAGAAAATAATCAAAATTGTCCCTACAGATCAGACAAAAAAGCAGAGTTTACTGACCATCGGTTGTTCTGGATTATAAACAATGGGCAGTGGCAATGGCCATGAAAAAACCTCACCATGACATCCCAGAGCCGTCGCTAGCCTATGCACAATAGGAATTGAGAACTGGGTGGGAGTGGGTGATTCTGTGCTGGCAAAATTGAAGACCGGAGGGCTACACTGCCGAATGCTACGAGTACAATTCACACGCGTGAATCCCCCATAGTGCCCCTACAAGCACTTGGTGCCCTACACACTGTGCGTAATCGGGAGCTACGGTACTGACTGTGCCAAAGCTAAATGTGTACAACTGTAATAATTGTGAGGCCTACTGTGCAAGCTTTTGGTGATGTTATTACACTCCACTTATTTGGGCCTGAGAGAAAATAGAGATTATTTTCAGTACATATAGCTTTCCAAGAACTTCTGCCACTGCCCTTATCCTAACTGGATACATAGGGTTACTGTGTCCAGTTGCTAGTTATCACTTCCTGCATATGTTCCCAGGGCTGGCATGTGCCATTATCAGGAAGTTTTGATGGTTGACATAATAAAGAAGGACTGTGGCACCAAAGCTTTATCAGTACAAAACACTCTTAGACTAAAATTATCCCATTCGTCATTCTGGTGGTCTGAGCCTGACTGGGTAATGATAGAGGACTGAGTGTGGTCTTGTATAGTCATACTAATGAGAAATACAAAGTTACACCACATCCTATACTGTCCTCATATAACTTCATCAACTTTTTTGCTATTTATTATTACTATATATATCTATCTCTCTCTCTCTCTCTCTCTATATCTATATATATATCTATATATATATATCTATATATATATCTATATCTATATAATATATATATATATATATATATATATATATATATCTATATATATATATATATATATATATATCTATATATCTATATCTATATATATATATATCTATCTATCTATATATATATCTATATCTATATATCTACATATATATATATATATTATTTTTTTTCTTTATCATTATAATGAGCTACTGTAACCAAGTAGTTCCCTTGTGGATCAATAAAGTTTGTCTAAGTCAAGGGTTATAATTACTGAAAACACAAACAGTGGACAAATGCACTAAGGTGACCTCTTGCATTCTAATCTGTCATTTAACAGATCACAGGACAGTGTTTAAGAGAAACTCATGTTTGATCCTCTTTCTGGCTGTGGCCGCTGTTGAGGTTAAGCTGGTGAGAGTGATGCTGAACAGAACACACTCATTTCCGTTGGGTTGGTGTTGCCATAGTGAAAAATAAGAGCTGGGAGTCTAAAAGTCTCAGCTGGAGAAAGCAGGACATGATACAATGCAGCTGGAATCACAACAGTGGAGAGTTTCAGACTTCTGGATCTATTAAGACTTCCCATATATCATGTACTCTTAGCTGCTGAAAATGGGTCGAGTATGAGCTTCAGTAGCGCTTGCTGAAAACATTGTTCATAATTCAAAGTCAGATAAAAGTTTGTAAGTAATACATTCAGCTGGCTCTAAAATGATCGCCAGTTTGGGTTCACTGAATATCAACTCCTTCAAGGTTACGGTTGTGGAACTGAATATTTGTAATCAATGCAAGATGCAATCGCTTCAAATTGTAGCTGATCAGCTTTAGGCAATGACAAAAGTATTGTTTATGTTAATTAAAGATTAGAAATCATATTTATTAGTTTTAATACAAAAAAAATCAAACAGAATAGAACATCATCAATTTTTTTCTTTAATGAATGATGTGTGTTTGATATATTGGCCAGCTCTAATCAGGGTTGCCCAGAGTGTATAGAGTTTCAAATTAGGAATTAGGAAATAGGACTCATAAATGCAGGCCCACGCAAGAATAAATGTGAGTATTTTCCATTATGAGAAACATTAAAGGAACATTAAAGAAAGAGATACATATTTCTTCTAGTTATTAGTTATTATTATTAGTGTTATTAGTATTATTGGTGAATATTATATGTATTATATATTATTAAGCATAAGCAGTGCTGAACAAGAAATCACAGAGTAAGATGTTTTACCTGGTCCCTTCAGTGGATAGTCTTTCCAATGAGCCTTCAGTACAACGTGCAGTACAGGATATTCTATTATTGATTTGTAGCTTAGGTTCTCCCTCAGGCTCTTGTGAAGATCCAACTCATGGTACCTGTACAATGGAAAAAATTATGAGCAAATACAATGTAAACTCTAAGAACAAGAAATCCATTGATCTATAATAACTGACAGCTAAATAGGGCAGATTATGTGTTCACTGTGGCAGGGTGGGGAAATATTGGGCAACAGTCTCTCCATATTGATCGAATGTTGAGTGAGTTTGTTGATTTCTGAAGAATTTCTAAGCTCCATGGACACTGACGAAATAAGAACTATGAACTCACATTAAAAGAATAAGGAATAAGTGAGGAAAGCTTTAAAAGATTAGTTTAATTGAAAACAAATGCAGTTTAACAAAAAAAGAAATATGAATATAAGATTTGAGTAAAATTACAACAACACAACAACCAACAAAAGAATTTGGCTACACATTGCACATTGTTGTCCTTTACATCTACCAAGTGCAGGGAGGGGCGCTGGGTCCTGGAAGACTAATGTACACCCCTGACTGGGGCACAAGGCAAGGACAAGCTACGGATGAGACGATTTAAAAGATGAATTACGGTTGAATTAATGATTGCATCTGCTGTATTTCTATTATGCTAGAAAGTACAACTTCAGCAGGACTCGATACCATCTCTCAGACACTAGTAGCACTGCTCATTCCTCCTCATCCTTGTACGGAATGACATCAGTCTTGTCCTGTCATGTATTAGGGATGGTTGTAAATCACTGCAATAACAGTAATCTGGACCCTCCCGGGACACATGTTCACTCAAGACACTGGAAAACCATTGAGCTTAGACTGTCAGCTCCTAAATACTACTTGATAGAGCACTGGATGTACAGAAACTGGCACCAGTCCCACCAGATGTCAAGAGCATGATGGAGTGTGGATTGCTGATATATTGTTTGTTATGGTGAATGTAACTGTTGCCGCCTATGCAGACACCCACTCCACAGACCAATTGAAGCACTGTGCTATTACACTTTGACATTTATAGGCCTTCCCTGATCCCCACCCTCCTGGAAGAGAACTGAGGGGGGCTTAAGATCACTTTACATGATACCACAAATAAATATTTGTTTGGGCTAATACCTCCCACACCTCAGGATATGGAGATAGGGGATCAAAACAAAAACAAAACAGAGTATATTTAGTTGAAAAAGTCCTGACCTAAAAATTCTTATCAAATGAAGTGAAGGGAGGAAATGAACAAAAGTTACATTAATGCCACTCCCACGTGTCTTCATTATTGACACTGGACATACAGAACTCTTCAATGTATGTTATGTTTATGATATTTGAAAGTATAACATTATTTATTTATATATTGTTATCATAACTTATTTAAATTGAGAGATGAGAGACTCCAATATTACCAGCTACCATTTGTTGGCATGTGTGCCATTTGATATCAGCCTGTCCAGGGACTACAATTGTGGTATAACCTGGCACAAACATAACCTCTTTTGAATTGGTCAGTGTTATTATGTGCATTGTCCCTGATAAAAAAAAAGCAAATAAACCACACTAACCAACATGGGACATGCTCTTAATACCTCTGAAATATAACAATTAAAGTTAGTATAACTACAGCACAGACATGTGAACGTCTTTAAATATTTACAAAAATGAAGGATGCATTTCAATCTTGTCCCTTTATCCAAAACAAATCAGTGGAACTTTGAGACATTTGGCGTAAACAGCTTTTGAGGAGAACATGGCAGCGTTTACAGAAGCTCCCGGTGGTGTCAGAATGTTCGGGTTCAGACTGTTTTTAAAGGGATGGGTGCCTATGCCAAGAACACTGCCACATCTGGTCCGTATAAAATGTACTGGTGAATGAACAGTAGGCATCCCATGTTCTCTTCAGGGAGGGTCTCTCTGTTTCCTTTACAGCAGCTGAGAGCCATCAGAGCTGGTGTTAAAGTGAGAGGAAATTGTTCCAGAGACAGAACAGATATTATTCTGTTATAGATAACGTGCAAAGCATCAGGCCCAGTTTATGTGTACCCGTGTTTGTACTTTTCCATGTTTGTAAGAACAGATCACACAGGAAAACAAGTCAGACTCATTGTACAAAATATAAAGCATAGGAAATTAATCACTTTTGATGCCTTATAAAAAGTTATATCTAATTCAAATTAGGAAAAGAAGACACAAAGTCCACACATTTTGGATCAAAGTACAATGCAGGACTAGGTAAGTGAAATTACTAACAGATAAATTATGCGATTCTGATTTGACTCAGTGGGCTTGCATCTCCACAAACCGCTTGCTTGTTTCCATGGTAATGTTGTTCCTTTGGCTATAATAATCCACAATATAGCATAATTTGTTGTTCCAAATTATGAATTTAAGGTTTGATTTCTGCGGAATCATGCAGGTGATTTGCCACCTCCAGAAAACGTTAACACTTTTCGGTTACAGACATTTTAGGGCAAATACACCAAGAGATTTCACAACTTGGTAGGCAAAAATAGAAACTTAAAAAAAAATAAATAAATCAAATGCAGCTGCATATTTTTGGTGAATTTAAATGAATTGTTCATGTTCAGTTAATAGCAACTTGTTTTTCCTACAACCCAAAATCAGTCCAACTTTGCAGGAGAGCAGAGGAAGCATCTGCAGCTCAAAGACTTCAAGTTGAGCATAGCTTTAGGGTGAGCTGAGGGAGAG
>NW_026571559.1:0-5000 GCF_026225935.1 Boleophthalmus pectinirostris
GCATTTACACCTTCAAAAATGTTGGTTTACATTACTGCAAACTGTCTCCTTTGCTAAATTTGTTCTAAAAATGATAAAATATAAAGATCAAATATTGGTAGTAACAACTGTCAGTAACAACGGTCATCTATCCTGCTTTCTTTGAGTCTTTGCAGCAGTCAGCATGCGGTCACTGTAAACCCGAACGTTCAAAGTAATTAAATAGATTAAGTTATGGAAACTCAAAGATTTAGAAATAGTCCTACTAACTTAATTATATGAAGTTGCTGTAACATGTTCGTCTTTTTGAGTAATGGTAACTAATATTTTTTGATTAAAGGGAACTATTGTGGGTACAAGTGAGCATAACATAAAAACATAGACGAGGTACAACTTAGTAGAATTAAGTAATTAAATGCTGAGATGGGTAAAGTCCTGTTATTTTTATTGCTTCAAATAGGGATGATTTTAAAATAAACTTAATTTACATAGTACATGCTGAAATACAATACAATTTCAAAGCGCCTCACCAAAGAAGTAAAATCTAATGTGGATTATTTTGCACTATATGCAATTATTTTTTAAGTCAATTTTTTTATTATTTTTAAGCTAGTATTTATTATCTGTGTTACCTTTTCCTGCTGTTCTGAAATAGTGCGTTGCAACACTTGGAATTTCCCCACTGTGGGACTAATAAAGGCATATATTATCTTATCTTATCTTACTATATATATATATATATATATATATATATATATATATATATATATATATATATATATAGACACACATAGATACATAGCTGCACTCTAGTAAATTGACCCAATGAACAATTTGTTCATTGAGCATGTCTTGCGCTTGCGCTGTGTCAACTCAACCCGCCAACATAGGGGGCAGCACTCAGTAACTCAGCAGAAGAGACATGCGTGCCATGTGCTCGGGCCTCTGGACCATCCACCAGCAACGTGACCAAGACCTCTTCTTATCAACGGCTGCTTCTGTTTCCCCGTGATTAAAGTGTGAATACCACAGACCAAATGGACCACATAGAACACATTTCTGGTGTTTTTTTCAGGATAACACTTTTTCATACCAGAGATCTGGTTTGTTACATATATGTCACATTGGGCGTTAGTGGTAAACTTATTCCTTATTTCAAAATAAGTAAACCTGAGAGTTATTACTGCTTGGTAACAGAAAATTACCTTTTTATTTACATTTTCACAACATATATCAAAGCTGTGACTTTAATAGCAAGGTTTAACATAAAATTCGTCTTCAGTTTTGCTTTGCTTCACAAAATATGCCAAATGTGCAAATATGCATCAAAATAAATAACACTGCCTATTTGGGGGCATTCGCAACAAGCTACCATAGGTACAGAGAACTGAACAACAGATCTAAAAACAGAAACTGTGCAAAAAAAAAAAAAAAAAGCTCAAGAGAAATAGAACCCTTGTATCATCAGTACCATGTGTGAAACATTTTCTCAGTTTCTTTTGTCTGTTAAGTATCTCTAGCCTTTTAGTCTAAGCCAGATGCTAAGACCTGTTTTTTTTCCTCAGTGAAGCAAAGATGGACATCACCTTTCTCACTGAGAGTGGTGGTTGCATTGATTTTGCAGAGTTTGCAGTGGCCATGCTGTCACATTTCACAGGCCAGTGTGCAACTTGGTCAGTACGAACATTATCTGGAAGTCCACCACAAACCCCTCTTGGGCAGTGGTGGTGGTGAGATGTGATGGTGTGCCAGAAACAAGTAGATGTACCACCTTTGTGAACTCATGTGGTACTTGCACCTTGCAATGTATGCATAAAGGATGTCTACTCCTCACATGAGCGTGTTGTAGTCCTTCACAATGTGTGGCCTCCTAACACACTGTGAAGGAGTAAGACACCAATGTGTGGTGTTATGAACTTTCTGAAGTACTCCAGAGGACTAAGAATATTGTCTGGATGTGTGACATGTGGTCCTTTGTGCATTCAGGGGTTTCAAAAGGCTTCTTCCTCTGAGAATTATTTTTTTTCCCTTGGACAGTTTCTTGTTTTTTTTTCCTAGGATGGATGTATTTTGGTGCCCTGAATTCACGTTTGGTTGTGGTACATCATCTGATGTACTTGATTCACTACTGTCTGAATCATCACACTCACTTGACTCGTCACCCTCCCTGTCTTGGCTATTGGGCTTATAAAGAGTGTTATCAGGGTTTTCATCTGAGCTATCGTCACATCGCTCAAATTCACTATCATCTCCCACGATGGCCTCTAGTGCATCCTGAAGAATGTTGCACTTGTTCTTTTTGCATACTACAAAATTAAATAGAAATAAAAGAATATTTATTATTCATGGGATTGGTAAAAATTGTGAGCACTATGTACAGATTTGCAAAAAAGTGTTTTTGTAATCCAAACCAAATACTTATTATATTTATATTTACTTATATTATATTATTATAGTATAGTATAGATAATTTTGTGCTTCTGTTTGTTCAGTACACTTTTAATTGATCAGCAGTACATATTTCAACTTAATATAACTGATACAGCTAAATTAATTGGGTGGATTATTACCGTTTTGTTATTGTGACAAATAGGTCACATCAATTTTTCATTCTTATTTTAAGGCTAAAAGCCCGATGTGACATATATGTTACAGCGAGATCGGGGGGCAAGCATCCGGAGTAAAGGTAATTTTTAATATACTTTTAGACTTGTCTTAATAAGTGTGACCTATTTGTACGCACTGAGGCACGGAAAGTAATCTACTTAGAGATGATAAAAAAAAAAAAAAAAATATATATATATATATATATATATATATTTCTTTTTTTTAATTTTTATTAATTATTCGTATGGTAATTATTATTTCGGGGTCAAAGCCATAAAATCGCCGTTTATTTTTGATACCATATGCGATTATACCCTTATGTTTGCTTATGAGGAGGGAAAAGTTTGATTTTATTTAGTTTATCCCAACCTCCATTTTGTGCTAACGTTAATACAACACTTGACAGGGTGAGGTAAGTAATGAAATGGTTTTGCTGTGCGCACTAAGTGAAGTTAAAGGCATAAGTCCTGGGAGAACATGTGAGACGAGCGGGCAGCGGCTAATAGAACAGCGAGCGGCGACTTGCTAGTGCTCCGAGCCGCCGGAGCTGCAGCGGTGTCCTCCCTATGCCTTGGCCGCCGCTGGGACTCTTTGTGTGGGGCGTCGCGGTGAAGAGTCTTCCGGCGCTCTCCGGTGGGTTTTCCGTGCTGCTGTTGAGCACTTTAGTTTGGAGAAATGGCGCGGTTGTTGATTAACTATGCATCCATAAAGAGTTACACGCCGCTATTTAGACATCGACGTCTAATTGTCAGAGTAGCGGGTTATTCCGGAGACGAACAATCATTTTGCTAGGAGTCACGTGGTGCCCCTGCAAGCACTAGGTGCCCTACGCGCTGTGCCCACTGCACAGCGTTTACGCACGTAACCTCGCGGCACGGGCATTAGATTTGCGTGCGCAGGACGCGCTGCTCCATACGTGCGCCTGTCGCGTTACGTGGAGCCGCCCTCATTTACTTTTCATGGGTGCGCATAGATGTCATTGAGAAACACAGAGCCCTTGCTGCGAGGTTGCGCGCGTAAACGCTAACGCGTGCAGTGGAGCCTAGGCTTAATGGGGAACTACGGAACTGCCTTCTTTGTGTGCGCTTTTTGTTGCACATTTAAAATCAGTAGTAGCGGAAAACTGGCATGTCGTAATATCGGGATAGGCTGCTGACCCCTTCATAAAGTTCAAGTGCAGCTGCTTTTACAGTAATGTTAATTTTGCTTGATAGCTTTAGTAGCATGACACTGGGAATAAAATTAAAAAAAAGACCATTAACAGACCGATCAGTTAATGTCTTTGTATCTCTCTGTTCTAGTTTGAAGGAGTTCAGATGGAGTTAAAAGATTATTGGTGATAGTTACAAGGTAATCAAATGAATGTTAATTCTTCTATGAATGTTTTTCAAATTTGATATTCTGAAAGTGCTTAATTGTTCGGCTTCAGATCAGTTAATGTGTTTGCATCACTGTGTTCTAGTTTAAAGGAGTTCAGACGGAGTTAAACATTACTGGAGATAAAGTTACCAGGTAATCAAATGAATGTTACTTCTTCTGTCAACCTCCCCACCCTCTCACACCATCATTTTTTAAGCCAAACACTCAAGCATCCAGCTGCTCAGGTACACATTAGAGAGCAAACAACTACTGACACAATCTACAAGACATCAAAAGTAACCATTGATGGCACAGACTATGGCTGTGGAATGTTTCTGTCTGTAGGAGTCAGCGGTGGACTATCTAAATTCAGCAAAATAGAACAGATCTTCCTTGTCAATCACAATGTATCTTTTCTGTGTTGTGATTATGACTCTTGGTATGTAGAACATCTACGGTCCTACGAGCTGTCGACTGCAAATACAAGCCTGTCAATCCACCTTCAGTCTGAGTTGAATGATACAGCCCCCCTCTCAGCATACAAGGTAGACGGATCGCTGCTGCTGACCCCCAAGAGGTTCATTCAAGTGAGAGGGAACTGAGTTCAGGTAAAAGAGATTACTTTTATTTACCAGTTATAGTCTGTCTTCACTCTGTGGAATTACGCAAGTTGTACACTAGATATGATACACTTTTAACAACCTGATTTTGTCTTTTCATTTAGCACAATGGCAGCTGCATCTCCACAACCAATGATCCTTCGTGTTGTTGATCCAGACCAGGCTAGAAAACTAAAACTCAGCTCAAGACCAGCCTCTGTTGATGCACTGATCAAGATTATAAAAGAACAATTGGAAATTGACCTCCACTTTGATTTGCTGTATGAAGATCCAGACTTTGACGGGAAGCTTACTTCCCTTACAGACATTCAGGATTTGCCACAAAAAGCTATTGTCCACATCGCAGTTTCAGAGGACTCCAGCTCTATTGCATCTACTATTCTGCTTTCAGATGTGTCATCTCCAGAGCGTCTCTGCAGATGGCCTCCTGGTCCT
>NW_026571559.1:10000-12000 GCF_026225935.1 Boleophthalmus pectinirostris
CGCCAATACAATCCGGTTAACAGTGCAATAGGTCCCGCTCAAACTCGGACCCTACTCGGACGCTACTCACAGAACTAACCAAAAAGAGAAAAATCCCTCTCCTCACAACCTTCTTCCTGAATCATGAATAAGAAATCTTTGTATAGCTAATAGCTGCTCAAAATCACTGACTGGGATTCTACATCTTACTAAAGCGTAGTATATATAGGAATGGATAAAACACAACAGAATAACACAAGACTTGTCGGTTTAGTTTGCACCTTACTTTCTCCAAAGTTACAGTTGTCGCGGCAACAATATTCCTCCAAACTCGAGCAGGCAGATTTGAACAGGCAGCTCCAGCCCCTTGTTTTGAGTGGGCTATAACAGATATTGCTATATTGCTGCTGACAAGCCAGCGATAGGGCCCTGTACATGTGGGTGAGGATATTGTATTTTTAAAGCTAATATGAAATCTCGACTTCTCCTGTCAGCGTAACAAATGGCAGCCCATAAAACAGCATGTAGTCAGGAGTTCTGTTCTGTTCCGCAGCCCATTTTAATACATTCTCCTGCCTCGAAGCTGCAGCGCTATATTTCATTCATGTTTGGGACTTTGCCTGCTCCCGCTGCAGAGAGAGCGTACCGGCCTTTGATTGGCTGATGGAGTGATTTGTCAGAGAGAAAGTGTGGCTGGGCCTGAAGATTCCTGGCTGGAGTCAGTCCCTGGGAGGAGAAGGATGCTGTCTTGGGTCGCCGTGACAACTGATGGGCTTTAGCTCTGACAGATGACTTTGTAGAGCAGAGGCATGGACTTCTCGAGGAGACGCAGAGGGAGCAGTGTCATTTGATGTCTGCACTGTGTCTCAATTATCCATCTCANCACCACTACTCCTTAAGTCAACACCAGAGACTGAGACCGACCTCGGGAAGAAACATCCAAAAACAACTTGATGTTTGGTGTTTGATCTAGTTTTTACTACACACTTTATATACATTTGTATTGTGTTTTGTGTTGCTTGGCACTAGTGAGCAGCGACATGCTTCCAGAGATACGGGACTTTATTCATTTAAATTCTTAACTAGAAAAGCACTCAGAGAGCGCAGACCTCCGCCAAGGACTACAGTCCCCTCATATTAATTGTGTTTTCCAATAAATATTTGTCTCGTATCTTTCAATTTGGAATATGAAAGAGGATCCCAGTGTCCATCCCTGAGTCAAATTTCATGGGGTTTGGTCAATAATTAACCGAGATATTGAGAAACAAAATTTTTCGCCCATTTACCACCAATGTTAACTAAAATTTCAAAGTGATCCAGAATCCAGGATTTCTTCCGGATCACCCCCAAAATGAAATCAGTTCTTCCTTTTCACATTTCCAACAAATCCTGAAAATTTCATCAAAATCAGTCCATAACTTTTTGAGTTATGTTGCTAACAAACAAACAAACAAACAAACAAACAGACAAACAAACAAACAGACAAACGCCAGCAAAAACATATCTGACCTTTCCACATTTTCTACCACCACGTAAGACATCACTACACCGGCTGGTATCGACCGAAAGAGCTGTTTTGCGATGTCTGGAGCAAAAAGCATTAAAAAGTCTGAGTCTGTTAAAGCCACGGAAAGCTCCGTTACGTCTCCAGACGCAGCTACGCTAATGGCTGCGATCAACAGCTCTGAACAAGCAGTGGTGGCCAAGACAGATACACTGGATGCAAAGGTTGAATCCAAGTGCCAAACGCTCAACGACTCAATTGATAAACTTTTGCAATCATTTCAACTTGAAGATGCCCAGAATTTGGTGCTAACTTTGACCCTCTCGCTGCTAGTTTTTCAGATGCTTTTTGTTGCTTTATATCATCGTTTACAGATGAAGGACTTGGCACTAACCTGTTTTCAGTTGTCGACATAAAACATGACTTGAGTTATGATTAATCTAGTCATACATAAAACCGTATGATTTAAAGAGCAGCAGTGTGGAGCCCACACCTCGTCCACAGGCCAGGGCCCCTC
>NW_026571560.1:0-25000 GCF_026225935.1 Boleophthalmus pectinirostris
TAGATTTACAATCCACTCTAGTCTCAGAGTTGTGTAAAGTGCATCTAAACTCATCGTGGTGAATAATTAGGATGCTCTGAATGCAGAAGGTAAGTGAGGAGGAACTTTGGACCACTGCAAATTGTCTCACATGAACTAGTTCAGTTTTTCAAATGTTAAAAAGACTGCGACTGCTTTTCTACATAAAAAACTCAGTAAGTTTGCACCATTTTAATCAAATATCAGCCTTGGTCATCTCTGAGATTAGTTTTTGCTAAAAGTAAGTTATGCCAGTAGATAGATCTGGATCCCACTAAAGAGTCAAAACTCCCATGATCCTTCACTGTACACTGCACTCACAACTAGGGGTGTGCAAAATATATATCGTATCATTTAATTTGCTGATACAGTACTGATATACTGATACTGCCGTATCGATATATCACCAAGAGTATTTTCTGGTATATTTTATTACATGATTTCGTGACTATAATTTGTTTGCTTGTTTGGAGGAAGGAAACTGGTTCATGCAGCACATTTGACAGATTCACTGTGTTGTGATTAAATGGGTGTTTTGTACAGGGGTGGTTTCACACAGGCTTTAGTATCACAGTTATGATTTCATAGTTCTCTAGTGAGTCGACAGTGCACTTAAACTGCAGATGTTCCTTTGTCCATGTTGAGCTGTATCAGCTGTGGGTGAATCAGCGCTGAGCAGTGCGGCAGTGTCATGTGTTCTTCTATTGTCACATACACCACACTGCACTTTGTTAGCTTCATTTATCTTCTGTAAATGGAAGATCAATGCACCATTCATGTTTTATGTTTTATGAAAATAAAACATGGGCTGAGCATTAAGTACAGCTGAAGACCTTTATTTTTTATTGAATTGTATTGAATTTATTTCAAGTATATCATATCAAATTGTATTAAATCAAAAGTGCACTGTATCCACACACATATCACATCGTGGACAGTACACGAGCAACTTCTTAATGATCCCAGCTCTGCTCACAACTCCCCCTGATGTAACACATATCCCCATGTCATGTTAAATCACCATTTCATCTTTGCACTGTTTCTCCTGACCCACCTCGTCTGTACAGCCCACATATAGTTCGAAACAGAAATAATACAGCAGTAAAAGTAGTACACTGTGCTGTGTTAACGTTTCAAATAGAATAGGCTGTGACTAAAGCTGATGAGGGCTAAAGGGGGGGCTAAGACAGCTACACATTATAATAATTACAAAACTTTGTAAGCTGCTCTTTGAAACAGTTTTACCTTCATCTGCTAAAGATGAAGCTCCCGTGTGTTTTATGTTCTGCTTTGTGTCTTTCCAGTGTGCAGTGAGCACAACTGCAGGATCATTGAGCTCATAATAAGAGCTGTCAACTAGTGCTGAACTTTTTGTCATCAGGCAAACGGTCATACTGTTGTTGTGTCCCTGGGCAAGACACTTCACTCCCCACTATCCAGCAATCCCAGTAATAAGGTCTTGAGAGGGAGGGCCACTGACAAAGAAAACCGACTGATAAATAACCTTAAACACTTTGAAAGTACGAGCTTTACAGCGAAACAGAAAACACTCCCTCCCCGTCCCCGAGGTCAGAGTCACACAGCGATGAAAACAACATGTTTCACTGATTCACAAATCAGCGTCATCATTTTCAGTAATCGCCTAAAAAGGTCTGTAGAGTGCACAGGCTACAGTCTTTTCTTTTGGGCCTTCTACTTTTAGAACTGGTCAACTAAAAATAAAAACAAAAAACTAGCTTACACTGTAGAAAGAGTCCAGGCTCTGGACCTTTCCTCCCGAGCGCCAGGCTCCACAGGTGTCCCGCGGCCCGTGCGCCCAGCACCGCGCACAGAGCGCACTTACCCGCAGTAGTGTGCCTTCACTTTGACCCACTCCCCGCGCACATCCATGGTTCCGTTCGGCGCTGGGGTGTGCATGGTACGCCACGGCTCGGTTTACTCCGTTTCACTTCGAGTGTACCCGGTGATAACGGGACACGACGGACCAACGACAGACTGTCCGACACTTCCAGCAGCCGCCCCAGACGTGACACCTCCCCACCGGGACAAACCCTCCGCCAGCGCCGACAAACTCCACTCCTCCACAAACTTTGAAGCGGTTTCACATAAGCGACATCATACGCACATCTCAGGTGTAAAAGCGAAGGAGCCGAGCTGGAAAACACGTGTATTTCCGCCCGTACCTTTCAAAATAAAGTGTCCCCATAAAAGAGCCTCCAGAGCTGCGCCCTGAACCGCGCGGGCTTTTACTGTGCGCATGTGTGTTCCGGCCCCACTCAACTCACCTGTCCAACGGCTGCACACATCTTCTGTGACATCTTCTACTGCTGTGACATCTTCTACTGCTGTGAGGCTCCGCTCAGACCAAGAGCCCAACAATCTAAACCCACATGAATCACCACTGACTTCAGCAGAATGGAAATGTTCTTTGGAAACTTCGCGCTGAAGTTGAAAAAAATGATGATCATTAATAAATGATTAATGCAGTCCACTTTGTCATTTGTATTTAGGCTCATGTGGCTCTAGTGTTGATTGTCGATTTAGGCATTTAGGCTACGGAACACTTTCTGCCACTCAACACAACTCAAAGTAGACTATATTTATGTTGTGTTGCCATCTAGTGGTTTAAAGTGGTAGCATACTTTACTCTTGCTCAGCCTGTCACCACATCTCTGTGAGGTCTCCTTTGGAGATCCCTTCATGCCCGTGTGCAGCATTCCCCTTTCGGGCGCTTGTCGGCACATTATACCGCCACTTTCTGGATTGTTTTAGTATTTATCCTGTGCAAATATGTGGCAACATTAAAATCAAATTTAAGGTTCACTGAATATTCAGTGCGGCTTGAGGAAATGATGTCAGTATGAATAGTTTTCTATTCACTCGTTTTCATATCATCTCTTAAGACATGTCATGTGTGTTTAATGAGTGCAGATTAGCTCACATTATCATCTCTAGTGTGTAAAATGTTGAATGTACTGTATCTTGCTTTAAAAAGCCTGTGATTTCCAGACCAAAATAAAAGTTCATGTCAGTAGCACTTTCTTTTTCATTTATGAATGCTTCGCTGACCTCACTCATGTCCAAACGATGCCGTTGTGAGACATGGGGTAACAGGCAGAGCCGTAAAGCAGCACCTGTAGCTCTGTGTGGACGTGGATGGTAAGTTTGCCTAAACCTCTGCACCAGCCTTTGTAAACAGACTGCACCTTCTGAGCTCTTGTTAACAACTATTTGACTCCTTGAGAAAAGAGCCTTCATCAGAGAACATTTTGAGACTTTTCTGTAAACTGACCACACTACTTGACCTGCAGCTGTAGGAGTGCACATTTCAAACAGAAACAATGACATGTGCAAATGACATTTCTCACACTTTATCCAGTAGAAGTCATGTGACTGAGGCTGGTGTTTCAAATGTAACCTAAAGCTGAGAGAAAAGAAATGGATTTCTCAAATAGTCTTTTATCAGTTTTTTGTTGCTGCAAGGAGTTTTTTTTTAAAGATGCCATGGGTATTTGTATAGGATTGCTGGCTGCTCCGTGAGAACAGAGGACAGGATGGAGTGCTCCTGAGCTGAGTTTGGGGAACTGGGAGAAGGTACAAGAGTTCAAATGTGCACTGGACGCTCTCCAAATGAGCACTTTGTGGCTTTAAGACATGCTAATTACACAACAATAACTTGTGCCAGCGGTGGTCCAACCATGAGAATACTTTAAGGTCTTGATTGTTCAATTGTTCTTCCTGCTGTTGGTCTGCATCAGGTGGATGGACAGATACCCAAAGAGCTCCATCAGTGCACACTAGGAAACATAAATGTTACGTTCCTGGCGAGTTGACACACGTGCCCAAAAGTGTCGTTCCAGCAAACAGTGCAGACTGTGTGTTGGCTCACACCTGAGGACACCAGTGCCCACATACAGCAGCAGTCCCACAACATCAGCACCAGCACCAGCTCTCATCTTCAACTTTCCCCTCCTCTGGTAAAAAAAGGGGAGGAGCAGAAAAAGAGCAGAGACACTTCATAGGCTCAGTGCTCTGTGCTCCGAGGACATCCCCTGCTCCAGTGCTGTAACCTTAAAGAGACCATTAGAACCTTTGGCTGCTTTTGTGTTGTATGGATGAAGTTTAAGGTGATATGCAACTGGAGAATCTACCATCCACATGAGATCAGCGCATCACTGACTCTGTCTTTGACCGTGTCGCGTGAGATGGGCACTGCAGTCTCCTGTGTGTGTCCTGCTCTTCATTTTGGATTGAAAACCATACACAGTATGTCTAAGTAGACTTCAAGTGTATATGACAGGTTTAGACTCCTCACTAACATCGTTCACATCATCATATTATTTTATTTACTGGCATATTTTAACCAGGGCCAGAACGTGTGGAAATTGCACAATAGTTGGGATTAAAGTCAAACACATCAGCACATAAATCACTGTATGTTTAAAGAGTCAGGAATATACACCTGAAACCAGTGTGTTTTATTCCATTCTGACTCTCTCTCTGCTCTGAAACAAAGTGACAGCACAAGTCTTACCTTCAGGATGTGGCTGCACTCACTCATTCCTCCGGGGCTCAGCTGCGGCAGGACATCTGGGGAAAGTGTGTCGCATCAAAATCGATCCCCTGCAAATCTTGCTGTTTATTCTATTCTACTTTTTCTCTCTTTTGTTTTTTGGGTAGCAGAGGCAATTTCATAACTGTTACCCAGCAATCCTAATGTTCACAAGAGCCAAAACTTGCCTAAACTGCACAAAAGTTATGATTAGAGTGAAAAACACCTTTCTTTAGTCCAATGGAGGAAAATGCTTTTCTTGCATCTCCATTGTCCCTGTGTTTTGTAAGGAAAACTGGAGGTGGCACCATGACTGTGACCTTTAAATACAACTCATCCATTTTTGTCTTCATTGGGTTGGAGGCGCAGTCGCGGGCGTTAAGTGCTGCGCCACCCGGACCCGCGGCTGCAGGCGCCGAGAGAGCGCAGGCAGGCGCCGAGAGAGCGCAGGCAGGCGCCGAGAGAGCGCAGGCAGGCGCCGAGAGAGCGCAGGCAGGCGCCGAGAGAGCGCAGGCAGGCGCCGAGAGAGCGCAGGCAGGCGCCGAGAGAGCGCTTCGAGTCCCACAAGTGCACAATCACCTGCTCCACAACACTCACTGGAGTTAGCGGGAAGGATAAGTTAGCAACGCCTCACTTAGTGGGTAGAGCGATGACCTTGAACTGCCCATAGGCCCGCCCAAGGTCATGAAAAGGTCAATGTTTCCAGAAGAAGAAGAAGAATCTGTATCTTTACTGTTGTAAAAAAGGAAAGAAAGAAAGAAAGAAAGAGCTGTGTTTGTGTGGACGGAGAGGCTGCTTCTGGAGCTGTCTGCTCAGGGGGTGGCTGCTGCAGGTGAAGTTGGTGAGCTCCTGTGGCCTAAACTTATCCTCAGGCTTTTGATTGCAGAAGAATTAGGCTTATTACACAAACGGAGAGTGGTCTTAGAAGAATCCAAGAGTAACAAGCAAACGGCACATAGGCAGCAGGCCTTTGAGTTGGCAGACAGCGGCCTCTTGTGATGGAGGAGCGTGTCTTTTCCAGGGTTAGACTTTAGAGACTCTGATTGTCCATGAATAAGTCTGTGTGGACTAGAAACGCCATGAGTTTGCACTGGAGCGAGGAAACAATGAGCTTCACTGAAGCTACCTCCCCTACAGAAGAAATGAATCATTTGGTGAGGCTCTGAAATGTGTAAAGAAGTGAAGAGGCAAGGCACTAGTTTGAAGGTGTTTGCATGGGTCAAGAGAAATAGTCAGAAGAACATAAGACAGTGTAACAGATGTTAGAATGTGAAAATGTGTGAAATAAAAGTCAAGTGAAAAGCAGCGTTCTGTAAAGTGGCCCCTGTCGTTATATAGAAACAGGATTAAAGCCAGTTGTCAGTTCATGTGGGACCATTGAGTTGAGTCAGTGTGGCTGCATTTGGCTGATTTAGAGCTAAACATAGGCACCAGTGGGATGAGAAGTGAGCTGATGATGAAACACGTCTGATATTGTGAATGTGAAGCAGTTGGAAGGGTCCATACTGTGCTATTTTCTGATGCTGTGGTGTTTTCTGATGAAAAACAAAGCTGGAGTTGTGTTTTGTTTGACTCACACAAAACCTGCACATTTAGACTGAGTTGAGACTCCACCTTGTGATGTCATGTGCTCCAGTGTGTTTTTAAAGTCCATACACTTTGACTAGAATGATCTATTATAATTTCAGGCCTGAAAGTCTCAGTCTCTACTGAACTCGACTTAGACAAACTTTGGTGATCCACAAGGGGAATTCCTTGGACACAGTAACTCACACATCACAATGTAATAATCCCAAAAGAGAAGTGCTAATACAAAATTCTAAACATGTAGCAAACATTGCAAGAGACCCATGTCAAAAAAGAAAACATTATATGAACGCATATGTACAAGTAAAAATAAAATCAAAGAAAAATAAAGAAAAATAAAGTCATAAAAATATTCTCAGCTAAGAGGTTGTATGGAAAAACAATGCAAAGATGATCTGATGATTGACAGTTGTAGGGAGTATTATCCTTTACATAAGGGTGAGTTGTTGTACAGTAGTAGGGAGTATTATCTGTCCCTCTATAGTCTGGTGCAGTGGGTGAGCAGTTTGTCCAGTGACACTGGGCACTGAACTAAACGTAAAAGGAGCCGTGAAGTTGAAAATGTTGAAAATCACAAGGTGGAACAGAGCATTTTGAGGTTTGGAGATGTAGGCCAACTAAAAATGCAGGAATACTCCTGCAGATGTGTGAATGAAAGAAAACACAGGTCCAGGTGTGTTTTTGAGGAGGTAACAGGATTGTAACAGATTGTAACAGGGCTTAAAGCTCACAAGAGTCTGTGTGCCATACTTTAAATGTGCACTGTGTGTGTGGACTTTTGTGGTGAAGGATCTGCCACCTGCTTGTCTCCAAACCTGGAATACTCCGCAGCAAGGCATCCAAATGATCAGTCTCCATGGAGACAAGCAGGTGATACCACCGGGGCAAGTTACAAGTGTGATCTGTGAAGAGGCGACCCTCTGTTTACAGGGTAGAAATAAATGTGAATGAATTAATGTTAAATATATATGTTTAATGTCACAATGTGGAAAATTCCAGGTAAAGACTAAACTTATTTGGAGACATGAGGTAGCCGATACACCCCCCTGTAACCTGAAGTTGAGAGAAAATAAATGGATTTCTCAGATAGTCTGATTTTTTGATAAGTTCCTTATCTAAGCTTTAAAATGAAGTGTGATAGACTTTGGAGAGTTTCAGCAGTTTCACAGATAACAGCCTCTGAAAAGTATAAATGCTTCAAAGGTAATTGATTAGCACTCTTTTTTTGTACCATTTTCACCTGAACTGTTTTCTGTTTACTCTGAAAGCTCTGGGCACATGATACACTCACGTGTGTGATATGAAATGACTCTGTAGAGTCTGAGGATTCAGGAAATGCAGAACATGTCTTTACTGTTTCAAAGCAGTGAAACACAAAGTACAAGAAGGGTTTTAACAGAGGCACATCTCCCATAGAACTAAGTCTGTATCAAATTCAAAAGTTCATTTTGTCTTCCTTTGTACATTCACATGTTGGTTTATTTTAAAGACAGTATGCTAGGAGATGGATTTACCCTGTTGCCATGTTTGGCTGCTGTTGTGAGCTTTTCAGAAGTGTCACTGTTGGAGGGACGTGTCAGATACCAGCTGTTGTCAGTCCATACAAACACATGGATTTCTGTTTCTGCTGTTCATGGGTTCGACTGGTTGGTGGAAACTCCTGCTTGGGAAAAGTGCATTGTAATTGATTTTTTGTTATTAATTTCTGTAATATTATTTTCAATAATTTATTCACACATCACATCATCTGTATGATTCCATAGAAATAGAAAGTTAAAACCATACCTTAGAACAACTTCAAGGAGCTAGATGGGTTTAATGCCATACTGTGGAATATTCTAGTCAAAGGAGGATGTAAGGATGCATGTTTTTCAGTGCTATACACAGAAGCAAAATGGGAAAAAAAAACATGCTTTATTTTTTGAAATAGACTTTAAAAAGTTACATACTGTGGCTTTAATTTATCTTATAAAAAGGTTCAGCTGTTCTGAACTGATGTAAAACTGATAAATATTCTGAATTAAAGGTCATATTACAGTGTACCACCAACACCAAAAACACAACAAAGCCAGTGAGTTCAACACATTTATTTGAGCAAATGTATCAAATTATTACTTTCAATTTGACATCAACAACAAAATAACGTTTTTCACAGTTTACACTTCCAAAAACGGGGTAACTTCACATCATTTGGCAAAACGAATAAATCCTACAAACAATTCTTCAACTTACATGGATCAAAATAAGATGCACTCTCTCTCCTCACAATGTCCAGTACAGGTCAGATCAGTGGTTCATTTCATACCAGTGTCCAACTTCAGTAAATACGGTTCTCAAAGTTTAATACTACTTTGTGTATTTTTTTAAAGATGCACTGTGTAACCTTTCTATTCAAGGTTCCACTGCTTGTTTCCATGGAAATGTTGTCATGTTCCCTGAAATACCCCACAGTAAGGCATTAAATCCATTTTCATTGAGACTCCACCAGTTCGTTGCATTGTTATTATAGATCAATACAAATATTGACAAGTGTAATGCCATGCTGCGGAACATTCCAAGCTCAACAGTTATATTTACATGAAGACAAACATGTGGTGAACCCCCAAGAAAAGTCTGAATTGTTAATGTAAATGTATTTAAAGTCCTGGTTCATACAAAAATAGACCAGCAGAGGGTGCAAAGACTCCACTTGCAGGTGAACTAAGGACTGAACTAAGAGTTTGAATTGCTAAGGTAGATATGATAAGTGTTTTTTTTCCCCAATGTTTAAATTATTAGAATGGGCCTTATAATAGTGTACTATGGACTTTTAACATAGTTGGAGCACTTCCTGGATACCACCTAGTGACATCACAAGGTGGGACTTGGGAGTTTTGAGCTGTGAAGAGGGAGACAGATCAAATGTTCACACAATTTTGCAAATATAACTTTAAAAAAAATGTTGATAAAGAAGCTAAATTATAAGTTTGAAGCTACAACTCAAGCCTGTTTAATGATTGAAATTTAAGGGAAGTTTATCATTTTAAAAGTTAACCAAATATGTTTACAAAATGAATCGCAAAATTTCAACAAAACAGAGTGGATTTTAATGTTTTTTGCACAAAATGTTCAATGTGAAGATTCTACTCCATGTATTCCTAACATTTACACAAACATATTAAGTTCAAAATAATCAAAAATAGTAGTATAACAATTTAAATCAGAAATAATGCATTAGAACTAGAGTATTGGCTATCCTGTGTTTGAGAATCACCGCTTTAAATCATGGACTTTCTCCTCACACCAAAATGAACTGAGAAAATTATATAAATAGACAAATTAGGCAGAATATATTACAGATAAATCATTACACAGCAAAAACTAAACATGTGATTGGGTTAAAAATGACTTGAGTGATCTTTTTTTGTAGTTTTGACTAGTTTGAGTAACATTCATACTAATCAAGATTCAATGGCTTCACTTGTTTCCATGTGTTTGTGGTTTCTACATAAAAGGTTATGCTGTGAGTGGCACTGAGCAGTCAAAAGGTGTTTCTTTGCTTTTTACCGTCTTATTTGTGTCTGTGGAGCTGTTGTTTTTGTCCCACAATAATTATTTTCTCATCACTCAAACATGAGATTTAAGGAGAGAAAGATTTGTTTCAACAGTATCTGATTCAAAGTCTGTATCAGTGACAAATATGTTGTAGTCTGCAGTGCCCCTGTGCTTTTCTACTGTCAACTTGAATTTCTTGTTTAAGGTATCAGCTATAAAGTCATTATTTTGCAGAATTGTATGTATCATTAAACTGCAGCAGCTCTTTCAAATTTTACACGTGTCTTGAGCTTTTACAGAAGAAAATTCCATCACTCACCATAGACATATACCTGTGCCACTCACTAAGAACGGTTGGGATAATAAGGTTGGGTTTCTTCTGCATAACCTTTATATCTGATTTTTATTCCAAGGCAAAACGACTGCATCAAAAAATAAACTAGAAGGTCACATTTACAGCGTCATTTTGTTACTTGAAACTAAAATTATAAATTCAAATGGAAATCAAAATGGCATGTCAAAAATCTTAAAAGGTACACAACTGTGTTTTTGGCGCTTGGTGCCATATTGTTTTGCTTAGAATGTTCCACAGTACGGCATTATGTTATTTATCTCCATGGAAACAAGAAGAAGCAGCCACCAGGTCAAGTTATAGGCCAGATCTGTGAAGAGGCAACCCTGCTCACACGAAGAATAAATGCTGAGCAAAAAAAAAAAAAAACAATAATTGGATAAATGCTGGATAGATACTGTATGTTTAATGCCTTATTGGGAAACATTCAGGCAAAGCTTTATGGAGGACTCCTGGCAGAAAAGTTATAGTGCGCCTTTATCTGGTCAAAGCTACAAAAAACTGATTTGAGTTTAAGTTATTTTAACTCACAAATATTCGTTTTTGCTTCACTAAATTATAACAGAAGTCTATGGCACTAAATTGAACTGAAAATCTTCATAAGCACTGATCTACACTCCCCTCTAGAGGCCGAGCATGGTCACTGCAGCGTTAGTCTAGTTTTTGTAAACGTACATTCGGGTTGGCTGCTGTTTCAAACCAAAGATTAGTTTATTTCTTGGAACAAACCCAGAACAGTTTTAAAGACAAAAAGTGAAATTTGAATTGTGCCTGTTGGAGTTTATTAAAACACGTCTACTTCTTCTCCTTTCTCTTGTCCTGAAAAATACACACAAAAGTACAAAATGAGACACTCAAGAATATATTAATTTAAATTCTATTTTTTTCAAACCCCAAAGTGTAAATAAACCCACACATGTATCGCTTCTTTTAGTGTGTGTTTTTGGTCAAAAATCAGTGAAATAAAAGCATGTTTTTTTCATTATGGAGGTTTTTGTTGCAGTGAAAAACATGCATCTTTACAGTGAACAGGCTTGCATCTCCACAAACCTGACTCTTATTTAGCCTGTAGGAGGGCTTCCTCCTGCTTGTTTCCATGGAAATATTGTTCCTTTGGCTATAATATTCCACAGTATGGCATAAAACTTTTCTCCATAGAGAATGTTCTAAATGGTTTTTAACTTTTTATTTCCATAGAATCAAGAAGGTGACATGTCCCCTCCACAAAGTTACATACTATCTTTACTGATCTGTCTCAAAGAGCTGAGAAGACAGATCCCAAAAGATCACTTTTAAAGGTGACACTTGCATAATCCTCTCTTTGTATGTATCATGATGAATAAACCGGCTCCACTTTAAACAGGTGCATTAAAGATGTTAAATACACTGCACTTTTTCTCTGATAAGCTGATTTTCGCTGATATGTTTTTTTCCCATGGCATCAGCCATGAAAAAAAACAAAACAAAACAAAAAAAAAAACACATCAGCCAATCTCTAGTATGTTATAATATAAGCCATACCTTCTCATTCATGGAGAGGATGATCATGAGTTTCCTGAAGATGGTGATGAAGTCCAGGAACAGGTCCACACAGTGCCTGAGACAAGAACAGAAGAACAACAGAGAGACAGATGAAACAGATCAGACCAGTTCTATATTTAAACTAAAAACAAAGCAGCAAAGGTCAGGCTCAGTTAGACTGAACTCACCAGACGTAGTCCTTGTCTCCATTCTCGGCCTTCTCGATGATGAGCTGAGTGTCAAACAGCACGAAGCCACACATGACCAGCAGCCCCAGGTACAAGTTCATCTAAAACACACAGACACAGAGGCTTTAATGAAGGGAATACACAGAGACATAAATGTCAAACTCTGCACTCAATACTAGGTCCCTTTTATTTGTTTGTTTAAATGACCTTAAAGACCATGACAGAGCCGACGAACAGGTTGACCAGAGACAGGACACAGAGCAGAGAGAGGCTGGACATCAGAGTGCCTGAGGGACACACAAGACACAGAAGAGTTAATACAAAGCTTCTTAAATGGGAAGAATATGTTTTTCTTAAATAGCACTTCTTAACAATTTTATTCTTTATTCATTCGCTGCACACTCTGATGGGATGGCAAGTTAATATTGTAGCCACAGCTGCCCTGGGGCAGACTGGCAGAAGCAAAGCTGCCAACCTGTGCCATAGGCCCCTCCAGCCACCACCAACATTCACACACTCTTCTTTCATACTAGGCAATGACCTTTTAAGGGCACCATTACAGTTTGCACTCTAGATGCACTGTGGCACGTGGTATTCCAAATGTGTGCCTTCCAAGTTCTAACCAGGCCAATTAAAACCAATTATTGTTTGTTATAAAAAGACAAATTAAAAGAGAAATTAATAGAAAATCTAAATCATGCTTAACAAAATGTAGTACATCATTGACTGATTCAGGAAAAAGCCTAGTGTTTTTCAGTCCTGTCATTATATTTGTTATTCTCTCCCTGACCTTGAAATGCTTAAATCCTGACTTGCACTGCCTCTTATCATCCTTTTGTTTATATGTAGTGTATAATGTGTGTTTTACCTCCGAGGAACAGGTAGCTGCGGCGCCGGGCGTACAGAGCGCTCAGAGTAAAACAGATGAAGATCACTGAGGTGCCCAGGAACGCAGTCACAATGATGCTGTGGAGAAAGACCATTTACAGTCACGATAAGGATACAATACACAGGAGTCTTAGAGTTACTATAAGCATTCTACTGATACTGCAGGAAACACATATATGTATGTAAGCATGTATGCAGTGAGTGCACACAAACCTTGGATTGACAGCAATCACGAAATCCAGAGTGGGACCAAGACCAAGACCTGTAAAAAGAACACGTTTAGTCCATATACATTGGCAGTACATTTGTGACGTAATACAATGGTGATAGTGATATACACTGGGTAGAACAGGGGAACGCTCACTGACACTAAAAGAGGCAAATATTCAAATACACAAGACTTACTATTATAGATTAGAGCTACTGTTACTGTTAGGAAGTGAAAGTTCCATAGTCTTACTGTACAAGGCACTGCACCAAACCAGCCTCTTCATCATCAAACATCCACTAAAGTATGTTATGAGGTTCTTTTTTCAGACCAAGAAATTGTTAACAAAAGCACATTATGGACATTGACGGAGGACAACAAACACCATCACTGAATTAAAGAGGCAATCAGAATATAAAAACGGGCCCACAAGGCTTTTTTTCCTCTCACACACCTGGGATACTGTCCTGAGGAGTCAGACTGCAGGTGGCGCTGTCGTCCCGCCTCCACCAGTAGGAAGACAGCGCCAAAACCTATAGAAATCAGCTAACTGGACATGTCACAGCAACATCACGTGACTTTGAGGAAAAGTGCAGGGAGCAGTTCAAACTGTCAGGTATGAAAACAAATAAAAGAACCTAACAACATAAATTATCAGAAGACCAAATGAACCTCACTGGACTAACACTCACTAAAGTACTCAAGTACTAGAGAAATATGTCATGTCCAAATCAAACATTATTATTGTATAAAACAGTGTTTCCTGAACTTTTTTTTTTTTTTTCTGGGGGCTCATATTTTAAAAGTCACAAACCTTCACGACCCAAGGCAACAGACATTATTCATAAATCACAAAATAAAGGTGGATCTAAGCATTACTGAACATTAAAGAAGATATTTTATTGTTGACTGACTGATCATGTCTCTCTGAACAATTATCGGTATTACTTAAACCGTCACTGAAGCAGCAATAAAAGGATCCATAAGTCGCCTATTTGGACATTATATGTAGCCCATTTCTTTTTCTTTTCAACATTCAATTGAACCAGCAATACTGGAACAAAATAGTCAATAAAATAATTACAAAAAGATTAGAAATTATACAAAACATGTCTTAACATTTCTAAATCAGATAGGTGGGCCTGTCTGTGTTTTTGTAGCGTGTTCCAGTCCGGGTGCAGGAGGAGAGCACAACATGTACGTCAATGTCAGAACTGTAAACTGCAGACTGACATGCAGATAGTGACAAGGCGACCCCAAAAAAAATCTCTTGCAATACACCTGAGGGTCGTGACCCAGTCTTTGGGAAACAATGGTATAGAGGGTCAACAACACACGCCTCTGTGTGAGAGAGTGACCAGGGCCCTGACCATCACTCAGGAGGGAGTGTGTGTGTTACTTTAAATGCGTTACCTGTGAGGAAGGCGAAGCCCGCGAGGATGCCCAGTCTCTTTTTCTCCGTCTCGGGGCTGTGAGGAGTCATGGCGAGCCACACCATCAGAGCCAGAGAGCCCAGAGGCAACAGCAGACCACCCTGAAGAGAGACAAAGGCAGAAAAAGGGCTATGCTATATCACATTATAGAAGAAGACTGAGATTGAATCACCTCTAAGTCAATAATCATTTTGGATCCTGGGGCTGACAGATGCAGTCGAGTGCCAGAGAAGAAATTTGTCTATTTCACTTCAGGAAAAATTAAGACTTACTAAAAAATTAAGAATTATTTTTTTGTTTAAATGTTCAAGAAATGAGTCATGAAAAACAATAACAAAAAAATAAAAAACACTAGCTCAAAAGAGAAAGAAAAAGTCAAAGGAAGTCAGCCTCATAATGAAAGTATGTGAGACTTAAAATGTTATCACAGACACAAGGACAGAGATTAGGAAACATACAGTATTAGTGAAAAAACACAGCTCCTGGTCTGTCTGTGATGATGAAACAGTGTAATAAATATGGGAGCAAGCATAAGACACATTTAGTATCATCTATAGTAGGGCTGCAGTCCTTTAGTTGCTTAGTTAATCATTTGCCCAAATTAGTTGTCCAATCATTTTATTTAGGTGATAAGAATTCCTATGGGACAACAGCAGAAAGAAGTGAGTGAACTTTGGAAGATTTGGTACTTTTTTGGGGATTTACATTTAAAAAGTCAGATTCAACTCATAATTCACAAATTTAATCTGCCTTTATATAAATACATTGTGTCCTAGTACTTTTTTCTTCATAAATATTAGATTTTGCATGAACTCCTCCCACAGGTGAAGTCTTGTGAGTGCAATCTGGGTGAGACGCACAGAGATCCAGAATAGTTTTGAGAGCTTTTGCCACGCCACCTACTTGGAAGAGCCTGGTGACCACATGGACGTAAGAGCCGGCGGCCGCCACAAACATACACACGGCCAAACTCGAGTACACATTCTTCAGGTGCAACTGTGTCGAGTGAGAGCTGAGAGAGGAGAAAAAACAAAGAGAGGAGGAAGGGAAGAGAGAGAAAGAGATTTTGCATAAACAAGTTTCCATAAACAGCACACCAACAACAGTCTTGGCAACATATATGAATACAGAAGCCCACGATACAGATACTGTGTCACCAGATTTAGTCACGATTAAACTGAAATTCTGGCACACCTCTTCATAATTATCATTCTATATTTATTCAGCCTCACCATAACCTTTGCCTGCAGTGAAATACAACGCAACAAGATCTCAAATATCTAAATCTAATGGATTTTTAGTATGTCATATATTCACTGAGGACTAAACCAGGACCACACCAGGACCACACCACGACTAAAGTAGGACTAAAGTAGGACTAAAGTAGGACAAAACTAGGAACTATTTTCCTAGCTAGCCAGGACTAAACTAGGGACTAAAGCAAGACTAAACCAGGACTTAACCAGGGACTAAACCAGGGACTAAACCAGTTCTAACTAATGTCTAAACTGAGACTGAAACAGGAAAAAACAACTAAAATGACAAAGACTAAACCAGAACAGAACTAAACCAGGTGTAAATCATTTTTATAGCTTTATCTACACCAGGACAAAACTAGGGACTAAAGCCAGACTAAACCAGGACCAAACCTAACCAATGTTTAAACTAAGACTGAAACAAGAAAAAATAAATAAATAAATAAACAAATAAAAAAGACCTAAACCAGGACCTAGACCAAAGACTAAAAATTCTATAAATTCTATAAACAGGGACCAAAGGACATGAAACAGGACTAAGCATGGACTCAAATCTGAATAATGTGAATCCCATGATTAACACTCACATTTGGGAGAACTTGAAGAGAGCATCAAAGTTGATGTTGCGTTCAAACACGTTCATATTGTCTGTTTGATGGACGACTCCACAGAACAAGGAAGAGGACTAGAAAATCCACTGTCAACAAAACAACAAAACATAGAAGACATTTCACTTCGGATACAAAGGGACCATCACAATCACCCTGTGTAGATTTGTATTTCAGTAAGAAATCATCACATTAGTCGTTTCAGTTCTAATTTGGAATTTCTCTTAACCAAATGCAAATCCAATCCATAGTAAAATACTGAAGATAACTGAGCCTGGATAAAAAAATAAATCATCACCTAGCCCTTTTTGAGCTTAATTAAAGGTGCCCTATGTCACTTTTGTAGTGGAGGCTCTCCCACTTGTCCACAGAGATGTTATGAACTTACCTGTAATGTTTCACAATATGGCATTAAAATTAAATCCCTCACAGAGCAACTGCCTTCATGTTTTTTGTCCATTGTCTGTTGTGCTCTTATGTTGTTGGTGCCAACAAGTGTCATGACGTCTGTAAAAGCAAATCTCCAGAGACTATAGAGTCAAGTTTCCAGTCAGATCTGTGGAGGGGCGACCACACTCACATGAAGAATGGATGGTTTTCAAGGGATTTTGAAACAATATGACACAATGCAAAAGAGTTTAATGCCATACTGTGGAACCTTCCAGATAAAGCAGTAACATGGAGTAGGTAAATTATCAGTTAAAATCACATGATCATATCAAAATGAAAGTGATAGTCAATAAACATATTTTGATTCTCACATTGTATCAAAAAAAAAAAAAAAAAAAGGTTAGGACCATAGCCATAGCAATTTCAAAATAAAATATTAAAACTTTTCAGTGGTTACTCATCCTCAGTGGTACTATATAACAGAAATACTCTTAAAGTTACAGCAATATATATATATATATATAAAAGTACATTCAAGAGGCAGTGTGTCCAAACTTTTGAAGTGTATATTGGTATATTACAAGATTTTGTTGCTCATTCTATTATTATAAACTTATAAAAGAGACTACACTGGTCAAATAACTGAGTAAAGATTAAACAGGCACTCACGACATTTAACTCAACAAATTTGAAGAGATTAGATTAAATTAATAAAACAATAATAATAATTATTATTATTATTTGTTCCACCCTACTCTTGTGAGCTTAAAGCCATGTTATGATGTTGTTACCTCCTCACAAAAACAGAGCTGGAGTTGTGTTTGTTTCATTCATACATGTTTGAGTAACTCTTTATTATTAGTCTGTCTACATTTTCAAAGCTCTGTTCCACCTTGTGATGTCAATTCCAGCTCTGAAATGATTATAATTATAAAAGAACTCAGCCTAAATGTACCGGGCTTGTGTGTGAATGAAACAAAACACAACTCCAAGTCTGTTTGTAATGAAGAAACTACATTAGAACATAGATCAGAATATAGAATCGAATAGAAAGCCTTTATTTTCATATGTAATATGTAAATATAGGCCTTTAATCAAATCTCTGGGAAACGATGAAGCAAAAAGAGAATGCAAAGTCATTGGGGTGAATAGTTGACAGTACACAAGTTACAGTTACACAATCAGATTAACTAACTTACAATCTTTCTATGAGTCAAGCCGCTGTCATACGTGCTCAATTACACATTTCACTTAATTTTTATTTATTTATTTTTTTTATGTGTAATAGATATGATCAGGATTGAAATGAATACAGAAAATAAAACTGAGAAGTCACGCTAAGAGCTGAGAGTGTCAACAAAAATATGATTTTAACGTTGTTGTTTTTTTTTAATATTCAGCTCTTTTTGACAAACCTTTTATTAAACATAATGTTTTTAGTTACGTTAACAATACTGATTAATAGATGTTTAGTGTATTTTGAACCAACAGAGACATTTCTTGGCAAAGCTGCGAATAGAACATAAAGTAACAGAAAAACAGACCAGGCTTGCTAACTAGTTGCATGTATAACTAGCTAAAAACTTAAATCTAAACGTTTTAAATGAACTATCTCAATTTAATATCGAACCCAGAGCTTAATTACTTATATGGAAAACGATCTAGTAAAAAATAGAACTTAAACAGTGACGCAGAAAGCATTTAGATCCGTGTTTGCACAACTGCAGGCTAGCGCTAGCAGCGTTAGCTTCGACGAGGCGGTGGTTTCACGTCAGAAAAAACTCTTATTTTAAACACATTTTGAAAGAGATGTAAATTCTGAAAGCGTTCAAATGTTCAGAGGGTTAAACTTACCATCCGCCTGGTGTGTGTCCAGAGGAAAGAGGCGTAGGCCGAGCTTTGTTCTTCCTGCTTTAGTGTTTTGGTGAGAGGGACGTGTCAGTCAGTCCACAAAACGAAACATAAAACATTAGAGGAAACTCTGGGCATGCGTCACATGTGGCGGCCATCTTGTGACGGTAACAAAAGGCCAATTTTTGTGTATTGCTGCACCTTTTTCCTCCTATTTCTATTTAGTGTAATTGACATCTGTAACCATGTAAGGTATCTTGTGGATTGTATAATTTAGTTTTAGGAAATATAATATAAAATTAATAATAGTTTTGGAGATATACTAAATAAAATAAAATAAAAGTAACTTGCGGTGTAATCTACAAATAACTCTCTACAGAGATACTTCAAGATTTTGTGTTTAAATACACAGTTACAAAGTTACAAATAACTCTATAGAGCAGACCTGGGCATTGTACAGCTTCCGGGCCACATATGGCCCTTTGTTTGACTCTGACTGGCCATTTAAGATACTTTGGAATTACAAAATAAACATAATTTATCATTTTACCTCATGCATGGACTAAAGCTGCATTGTTTTTATTTTAAAGTTTTTTTTGTTTTTTTTTATTACATTATCTGTAAGGCAGCCTCATTGCTAAGTCATGACATAAACTCTTACCAGTCTGACCAGCTTGTCAAACCAATGTTATTTACTGTTTTTTTTTTTTTTTTATAAAGAAATACAATTAATATTATGCAGAATTGTGTAAAGCATTTTGTTATGGCCCTACACAATATTTTCTGTTTCTCATGTGGCCCCATGAAAAAAATAATTGCCCACCCCGCTATAGAGAGATACTTCTAGACCTTTGTGTTTAAATATAGGTTAAATATAAGTTACAAATATCTCTATAGAGATACTTCTAGACTTTTGTGTTTAATTATACTGTCTGTTTTTGTGCAATATTTGAACCTTAAGCAAGACATTTAAGCAGTGACGATTTGCATGTGGTGATTTGAACATGCACCCAAAGATTATCTTCTCTATGCCAACTAGGATCACTGTTTTTGTGTCCCTGTGCAAGACACTCTCCTATGTAAGTGTATGTGTTGTGTGCCTGTATGAGTGAATGAATGAGTCGCCATTGAGAAGAGAAAGAGTGGCCCAAATTGTAAATTAACTTTGCAGGCCCTCAAGTTAATTCCTTGAAGAAAAAAAAAAAAAAAACTTGTGAGAATTAATTGTATAGCTCAGAGGATATGGGGCCCAGTCTCTGCTTCGAGCTCGAAAAGGCTCAGGTACTGTCACCAAAATAGAAAAATGTGTTACTGTAGTAGGTTACCCATAAATATAACTGTCACTGTCAAAAAGGCATTGGAATGAACAGTACACTCTAGAGTTTTTACTACTACCCTGTCACTAAGGAAACGCCAAGAAAGAAAGTAGAAAATTATAAAAACATTACCTTTTAACGAAGTTTAATGATTATTTTATTCTAGCTGATTCTTTCTTACCAACTTTAATATTGTTTATCGCTGTAGTTTCCCGTGATTGTGTCATAGAGTAACGGCGCATCTCATTTCTGTTCACTCGACTCCTAAGGAGTAAATCCCGCCCATAGACGAGAAAACCAATGAGAAGAGAGGCAGCTAGTTTCCTACTGGCTATCTCTTCTCAGTGGCCGTGATTGATAGCTAAGGAAACGAGGAGTCGAGGCTTTACAGAGGAGGCAAGTGAACTGAAATGCAAAGAAATGAGATGCGCCCTCCCCGCTGCACGTAAAATGGCCGCCTGAAGCCTCGAAGCTACCATGGAAGTCTAGTAAGATCCATGAAAACTACACGAATGAACACGGGTTATGTAAACTATGTGACCTGTAATACATCTATTTATATCCATAGTCCCTATTCTACCTAATCGTTTTATATAAGTAAATAAAAATAAATGAATAAAATTTAAATATGTAACTATATAACTATGTAACTATGTAACATTTTTTTATGTTTACACATTTGTTTCCTTGTCTACAAATTATTTGCTTGGAACATTCCACAGTGTAGCAGTAAACTGATCTATCTCCATAGAGACAAGCTGGTGAGGTAGTTGCAGGTCAGATATATGGAGAGGCGACCCCACTCACAATAAGAATGAATGCTATTTATTAAGATTTTTGTGACAGTTAACCACCTCGAAATATATAAATGTAACGCCAGTAAGGAACATTGTAGGCAAATCAGTAATATTCCTAAAGGGCCTAGCACGTGGCAAACCCATACCAAAAAGTGACATAGTTCTGCAGTTTTTCTGTTTAAATAAGTACTACAAAAACAGGTTAAAATGTAAGATCCTATTTTTTTTATTTTTGAAAAACATTTTTGAGTAACATTTTTTCTTATTTTCATTTGGTTAGATCAGATAGAAAGGAGTTGGATTCAGATAGACTTTACATTGTTGCTGCCGAGTATTTGGTCATTCATCACAACAGGAACATATGTACTTATCTTTCACCTTTAACATGCAAAAGTGTGCCAACAGACAGAAGGTGGAGAGAGGGACATGCACCAGAAACCTGCATGTGACAAGGATGCAGTGGTGGAATAAGTAATCGTGGAGATGTTATTGCTTTGCCTGGAATGTTCCACAGTACCGCATTAAACTTCTCAACCTCCATGGAGACAAGCTGGTGATGCACTCAGGCCAAGTTAAAGGTCAGATCTGTGGAGCGGCAACCCCACTCACAGTAAGAAGAGCGTGTATTTATGATCTTTTAGCAATGAAAACAGCAGAATAAAAGGAAGACAAATGTTTTACTCCCATACTGTGGAACATTCCAGGCAAAGTTATCGGCGGACCCTCTATTAGACAGGTTACATAGTATGCCTTTAAGTAAAAGTATTGAAGTACCTGTGTAAATGCAGCCTACTTTTTGGACTAAAAAAGTAATATTTAACCTTTATTCTGTGAACTATGAAATAATTAAATCAAGTGATCTTAAATCTGCCTCAGAATTCCCCCCTCAACTATTTTAGGCGATGAAAACACAACGGGAGTTTCAGTTCTAGATTTAGTATCTGATTTTGACTCTTTGATGACCCATTTCCCACTGTAAACTTGACTTAGAGTAAAGTACAGATACCTAATAATATAAGTACAATACTTTTACTTTAGTACTCTGCTTCTTTCCACCACTGCAGAGATGAAAGGGAGGAGAACATTTTAGGCACAAATGAACATCTACTTAGACAAGGCGAGCCTAAATACAGGCTGAATGATCACAATACAAAATGCATTAAAAAGTATTGGACAAGACAAACTCATCCAATAAATATAAAAACAGTAATACATCTCAAAATCATCACTTTGATAGTTTCAAGTGTAGCTCTGCAGCGCCCCCGTGTGGCTCTGCTTAGACAGTGTTTCACGCACAGCATGACACTAAAGTTTAGGCCTAAAATCTCAAAAGGCCCAATACTCTGTCCAATAATCAAGGCACCAGTCTGTTTAGCACTGAACACACTGCAAAAACAGAAATCTACAGGAGTTCAAGCTGCAGTATGGAACTCCATGGAGATGTTATTGCTTTTCCAGAAATATTCCACAGTATGCCATTAAAAGTATCCATCTTTATGAAGTCAAGCAGATGACACAAACAGGTAAAGTTATCTGTGGAGTGGTGACCTTGCAATATAACAAAGATCTGTAAATGAATAAATGCAATAACTTAAATGGCAAAGCAACAACATCTCCATAGACAGGCAAGTGACAGACCTCTGCCAGAAAAGTTGCACAATGCAGCTTTAAAATGATTTGAATTCAGAATTTTGTTTTAGATTTAAGTAGTTTTTATTCATTTTGAATTATTAGACCTAAACTATCTTTGAGGAGATAGTGGCTTGGTGGTTAGATCATTTTTCCACCAACCAATCTTCACTGCATGATGTTGTTGTGTCCTTGGGCAAGACACTTCACCCACCTTGCCTCTGTATGAATGTAGTTTGTATTTGAATGATTGGTGGTGGTCAGAAATGGCACAGATTGGAAGCTTCACTTCTACCCACGGGCAGCTGTGGCTATTGGCTTACCATCACAGAAGCATAATTATTACACCTCAATGTTTTGGCATTAATTATATTTTATAGTTTCAAGCAAAATATTCAGCAGGTAGAAAGAGAAAACTGCACTTACAATACAAAAACGGAAGTAAGTTAACGGGCTAATAATATTTAAAGGTCCTTTTTCCATATGTATTTGAACTAAATGTGTCTTGCCCCACTCCAGATATACTGTATAAGCAGCTCTTGAGGTTAAAATGGGTCAGCTGTGTACTCTCTGCATCTAATAATAACGTGTTTTACTGTCCCAGAATCAGGAGGTGCATTGTTAACATGCTAGTTGTTGTTAGCTTATGCTCTGAATACATAAGTTAAGTGAAGAATAACTTTGGACCATTTCAAATGAACTAGTTCCTGATTTTCACAGTACAGCTCCTTTAATACATTGAAATATGAGCCAACAACTTATACTTTCAGAATTAACTACTCAAATCTATTAATTCTGAATTCAAAAACTGAGACTTTTCAGTTTTTGCAGTGAATAAAAGCAAGTGTTTGAAATAAAAACACAAAACTTTGTCAAAAACCATCTGTGATAATGGGCTTCCTATGTGCCAGCATTCAGATCTTCCAGTGTCTTCTTTCAATATATCGTTCATAGAAGAAACATGCACATGTATTTTAACACAACCAAATATCAGTATTACTTTAGCAGTGACTGTAGAAAACCTGTGTACAGCCAGTGCCTAAAACACATCATTTACAAGTTCATAATAAGGCTAATGCTTCACCAGTGGTCACTTTGACAACATATAGCTCTATTTTTAAGATTTCATTTTCAATCGTTGAAATCCATTGCCAGACCATATAGGTACACACTCAGTGTAGAGGTGAGGGTACAGTATATTGTCTTAAAGAGGGGGTATTCTGCAAAATCAACTTTTTTGGAGTTTTCTACCACCTTATAACATGAAAACATCAACGAGATGCCTGAAGAGGTTTTCATCCATGCATGTTTCAGTAATCTAGCGATTCTCATGGGCCCTATTCAAACTCTCTTTATGGTTAGCTGTAAGATCCTGTACAAGGCTCCGCCCGCAAGCCAGCGTCACCCATGCTCCCACATGGCCGTTTTTCATAAATATATACTAAAGCATCATAAAAAAACAATATAGTACAACTTCACTAATCTGATGCAATGTGCAGTAGTTTCATTAGTGGGATGCACGCTGACTGTGTTGTGATTAGTGCTCTGAAGGGGGAGTGACTTAATGCAGAGAGTAAATGGAGGGGAGACAGAGTATCAAAAACAAAAGTGACATTTATTAAACATGTCAATATGTTGTTTTCTAAGAATATAACTTTTCAAAACAATCAAACGTAACATGGTGAGCTAAATATGCTGTGTTTGCATTTAATACGGCAAGTGTAATACCCCCTCTTTAAATAAAACACATTTTTCACATTTAATCCAAAAAATTCTGGGCTATAATTGTTTTGTGTAGATGGTCTACAGTTGACTAAATGTAAAGATTTTGTTTAACTAGAACAAGACACAAACTCTAACTATATTAAACAGGACATGAGAAAAAAGAATTCTGTTGTCAAAATCACCACTAGTTCTGACCATAGACTATATTAATACAGTCTGTGGTTCTGACTGGTATCGAGGTACTGTTCGTAAATTGTAGCGCTGGGTTGCATAGAAAGAGCCACATTCACTGTTTAAAAATAGATTTCATTATAAAAGAACCTATAAAAAGAACAGACTTAAAATGTATAAAATTTGATGAAAAGTTTTAAAAAGGCTGATGGTATTGTTCCTTAAAGGCACAATAACGATAAAAAACACAACATGGAAAAGTCAAGTGAGCACAGGAAGGCCTCTGCTTTGGCAAAAACACCAAACGTTCCTGCTAACTCTGATAGCATTGTGCTAACTGCTAACTGCTGTGTTTTGGCTAACGTTAGCAACAGCGTTGTGCTTTCAAACAGTGGTTGTTTATCTCAAGTTTAACCCAAGACTCCAACAATACACATTTCTTAAGTCTTGTTCAATAGGTTGCGTTCACGTAAAATAGTTTTAAATTAAGGTGGAGGACAGGTCAGAATTCCATGGAAGAAGTTATTTTCAACTGTCAAAGACTCGTTTTGACTTGGTTTATGGTTCATATCTCTGTAATTCCTTTGCCCTAGCCACATGAAACAAAAACTTGCACAAAGTTCAACATCTTCTTTGTCAGTTTAAAAAAAATGAAATTATTTTCACAAAAGCCTCTGAAAGTGGTCATCTTATTCAGTCCCACGAGCTTAATTTGGCATTTGAGTCACAACATAGTCACAACATAGTCTATATAAGGAGATTATCTCCAATAATAAATGATCAGGTTCAACATATGTGGATTTTATAATTGGAGATTTCTTTCTTTATTGATACTTTGCAGCTGATGTTATTTTTATAGGGGTGTGAAGCTAACTCGAGGCACTGCTCTGTCTGTATCTGTTACTCAAGTTGGACTTTAATCAGATTTTTGTTTTAAAATCAAAAACATTACCAGGACCATGAACACTGATCACAG
>NW_026571561.1:0-25000 GCF_026225935.1 Boleophthalmus pectinirostris
TTGCTAAAGAAAAACAAATACAATTACTGTACTATTACATTTTACTGGCCATTTAATCCTCTTCTATTAAAGAATCGTTATGTTATGTATCTGTGTAGGTTCAAGTTGCTGAAGCAAAGATTACACATGTTATTCAACTTAAACATACATTGGATCTGGTGCCACGTTTGCAGGTAAGACATTGTGGTATTTTTCTATCATTTAAGTGTAATTTGGTATCTAGTGATGATATTGCTTTGACAATCAGGGAGTCCTGAAAGAGTGCAACACTGCTCTACTAAAGGCATACAGCACCTCCCTGGAAGACAACAGGTTTAGATTAAATAAATATATTTCAATACTATGATAATGAACTTATAGGTATTGTTTGTAGATAATTTAAAAGAGATTGTTGTTCCTGTAGATTTGACATGATCCTAGAACAGATCAAGACTGTGATCAATGATGACACGACGTATCTGAAGGGGAGTCTGAACATGCGCACCCAGAAATGTTACGCAGTCAAGCCAAACATCAATGAGTTCCTGGACATTGCCCGCAGAGCCTACACTGAAATAGTGGATGACATTGCAGGTGTTCTTATACATATGTTATATAAAGTATCTCTGTTTATGTGGATGAATATGAAGTGATCAAACTGATCCATGCTGATTGTTGTTTGCTCCTTGTAGCACTTGTGAACCAAATGGGACAGAAATATGGCTTACCAATGCGAACAAGTTTCAGCACCGCTCGTGGTTTTTTTATCCAAATGAAGTTAGATGGAATAGTGCTACAAGATGACAAACTTCCTTCAGAGTTCATAAAGGTATTGGTTTTATTCTAAAAATATTGTAATATTAAAGCTCTTATGTAACATTTTTGCTCCCTCAGGTAACCAAGCAAAAGAACAACTACAGTTTCACCACTTCAGATCTTATGAAGATGAATGACCGCTGTGACGAGGCCCTGAGGGAGATCTTTCATATGTCTTATGTGTGAGCACAAAGATTACTGTTCTGTTACTGCTTGTCAAATATTATTTAAATGATCAGTTAAAGTAACATAAGTCATTGATTGATTACCTAGCTTTCTACATCATGTGAAAACATAAAAAAAAGGTTTGCATTATGGCCACTAGAGGGTAGACTATAGCCATTAAACTTTTATTTTCTCTTCTACATCCTCGATCTTGTCCCCTCACAGGGTGATATGCCAGTTACTGAGCACTGTCCATGAGCGCATCCACTGCCTGTACAAGCTGTCTGATGCTGTGTCCATGTTGGACATGTTGTTGTCACTGGCAAATGCATGCACCATCTCCGACTACGGTGAGTGTTCTTCACTTAAGCCACTCACCACAGTTGTATTGACCTTAAGGAAAAGTGAATTGTTCTGGGAAGGATTTGTGTAAGCACATGATGCAGACAAATTCACTCCTGACAGGCAGAATCCACTGCACAGACTTGGCAGCTCCGCTTGCTTTACTTCTTTGTGTGGGTTGTGAGCAGCACTAAGTCATTCAGCCGTGTGGGTAGTGGCACTGGCCCTCAGCTGTCTCTAAGTGTCTCTACATAGACACGTGCTGACTGCCTGCCCCCCTCTTTCCAACCAGCTTTCACTCACATTACCCCTGTTACATAAGTGTGCAGTGGCACACACTGTATTTAGTGTGTGGCTCTCCCCATCAGGAGAGCGGACTAGAACAACTGCTCTCTCTGCGTTATAAATGGCACACCTTTACTACCGTTACTGTGCTTAGTCATGTCTAGAACAAACAATGGCCTTCACACGCAGAGGAAAGAATTTATGTATGATATTCATAGTTCATATTTTGGTTAATAGTCATATTTTCATATAGAGCCTTGAAGGTGCTCAAAGTATTTCACATCAAGAAACCACTCACCCACACACAGGGGCAAGATGGGTTAAGTGTCTTGCCCAAGGACACAATGATAGCATTCATCCGTAGGATTTGCACTGTCAACCTGTGGGTCAGTGGATCTGACCATTCAACCAGTGATGTTTATATCAAGAGTGGGATTTGAAACGCTAACCTTCAGATCAGTGGACAATGCTCTTAATAACTGAGCCACGTTTTTTGTATTTGTATTTGTATTTCACAGTACGTCCTGAGTTCACAGACACACTGGCCATCAAACAGGGCCGTCATCCTATTCTGGAGCGGATTGCTGGACAGCAGCCTGTGTCAAATAATGCTTACATCTCAGAGGGCAGCAACTTTGTCATCATAACTGGACCCAATATGAGTGGTAAATCCACTTATCTAAAGCAGGTGGCACTGTGTCAGATTATGGCACAGATAGGTAACTCATTTGAATCATAGCATAATTATATTTATTCAGTGACAGAATATTAATGCTTTATGATGTTTTAGGATCTTTTGTGCCTGCTGAATATGCATCGTTTCGAGTGGCTGATCAGATATTTACTAGAATAGGTGTGGATGATGATTTTGAGACTAGTTCTTCCACATTCATGTTGGAAATGAAAGAGGTATGACTTACTTAAATTGATGATTCTTGTATTGAATAAATATAATTACTCACATTTAATGTCACGCCTCCTGAGGTTTCCTACATTATACATAACGTCAGCAACAAGTCACTGATCATAATAGATGAACTGGGGAGAGGCACAAGTGCAGAGGAAGGAATTGGCATCTGTCATGCTGTTTGTGAGTTCCTTCTTAGCTTGAAGGTAGACTATTCACACAGTACACATGAAAACCATACAAGTTACACATCTGCAGTCACAATCTATATGTCTTATATATATACAGTCCACACACCTGTATTTCCCTAGGCTTTCACTCTGTTTGCCACCCATTTTCTGGAGCTCTGCCAACTGGAGTCTCTGTACCCAAACGTGGAGAACCAGCACATGGAGGTTCAACACACACGCAATGTTGAAACTGGGGATGAGAATGTGGTCTATACATACTTGATAAACAGAGGATGTTCTGAAGAAAGACATTACGGTAAACATCTGTTCAACATCCACACCCACATTTTATGTCCGCCAATAACTATTTGTTTGATTTGTAGGCCTCAAAGCAGCAGAAATGACTGCACTTCCTCCAGCCATTGTCCATGAGGCCAAGACAATTGCCTCTAATGTCAGCCAGCAGCTCATGGTATGGATCATACAGACCAGAGAGTATGGAGGCTGTGAGATGAGAAGTCATGTCATGTTTTATGAGGGCTGTGCAAAAATATCGAATGTTAATATGTCGTATCGTTTAATATGATGATACAGTATTGATATCGAGGACTGCTGTATTGATTTTTTTGTATATTTTACTAAATTATTTTATTACAGCACTACAGTTTTGTTGCTTGTTTAGAAGAAGGAATCTCATTTATGCGACACATTTGACATTTTCTCTGTTTTGATGATTAAAATGGATGTGTTTCATATTCAGGTCGCACAAGAAGTGGTTTGACAAAGACCTTTAGCCATGATTTATTTTTTATTAAACCGTACTGAATCAATTTGAAATATATTGTATCAAACCGAAAATGCACTGTATCAAGATATGTATTGTATCGTGGCCTACATATCGAGAAATGTATCATAAACTTCTTAATGATACCCAGCTATATGTCTTATTGTTACAGGGCAACATACAGAGTGATCCTGAGACACAGATCGAAAGGGCAGTGTACCACTTGGCCACCCGTCTCCTACAAACCGCAAGGAACTCCAGGCTGGACCCTGAAAGTTTGCGCATGTACCTGAAAGGCCTGAAGAAACAGTATGAAGCAGGCATACAGGCTGCACAACAGCTAGCTGCATCTGTGGAGACTGAAGAGGAATGACTGAGTCAGCCTTGGTATTGGGAGGGGCCCTCAAGTTGAGATCTTGGAATTCAGTAATAATTAGCTTTGGGTTGTTGTGGACTTACTTAACTTTAAAAACAAAAACTTTTACAACGTTCTTCAAATGTAGTTAATATATTCAAAATATTTATTAAATGACTTATATACAAGTATACTCTTTTGGAAGCGTTTCATTTTATTCACTGCGCTCATCATTTATGTGTGTTGAATCAGAGGAGCGTTTCAGTTGGGAAGGGTGGAGTTTAGTCTCGAGGCGTTACAAATTCCGTGTGTAGCATTTATCGGTGTACGCGGAGGTACAAAACAAACGCACATCTGAAACGAGCCTATGACCCGCCCCCGCGAACCAGCAGTGGCGGCGGAGAGTGTGACGGAGAGAGCCGAAGAAAGGCAGGCTGGAGCTGCCCTGGGAAGTCAGGAGTGTGCGAGAGTCAACGCGGAGTAACGCCATTTCCCCGCTATAGGGACCAGCCTACTCAAGCTACAGGTATGTCGCTAGTTTTAGCCCTTTTCGCGAGATTTACCGGTTTATTAGCACATAAGCATCCGGTGTGGCGCCAGACCGGCTGAGCTCCTTCCTCGGGCCTGGGATCGGCCCTTCTCTAGGAGTTCACCGGGGAAGGAGAGGCAGCAGCCGGCTCAGAGGTTTACGAGACGCGGAGGCTGGGTCACCGTGTAGGAAGGCCCGACCCACGCCTCCACATCGGCTCAATGTTACATACAGAGGAACAGTTTCAACATCTGAGCTCGTTTCTCCTCAAAGTACTTCATCTTCCACACTAATACACGCACAAGCTAACACTAGTGTCGCCCTCACGCTCTGGCTATGTTAGCTAAGTTAGCTCATTCATATTACACGTTTCATGTCAATCTGCAATCACGCGTATGATCGTTTTTAGATTCATTCATTGTCCAGAAATAAACTGTATATTAAGACTTGACCCAGCCTACAACGTCGTCACATGTTCCTCTTTTTTCTCTTTTTGTTTAAGCACGTTTAAGTGACAGACTTTCTAGTTATTTGGCTAAACTAGATCAAATGCCTTGTAATGCTTATGAATGGTTATATAGATGAGATGTTGACTTTAGTTTTGTTTTTGTGTGATTGTGTCGCTCTGAAGCAGGCAGTGATTTGAATTGACGTGTCCAAGTAGTGCTGCTGGGACATTCAGTACTCTCTACCCCAGAGAGTGCCCCTTTAAATGGACCAGCAAGTTTGTGTGCTGTCTTTTTACGAGATCGCTCTGGGATGGTTTTAATACTTTCTTTCTGTTAATTAGATAGGTGTATAAAGGTAACACCCCTTATTTATTGTGTGCCTAGTCAAATTTTTTCTTCTTTACTTCAGTGTTTTTTCTGGGTAATCTTTAACTTTTACGAAACTGCTAGTAGGAATTATATTAACATAGAACAATACTAAACATGAAACACTATCTCGGAAGTAAATGACTCATATCAAGTAGTTAATGTTTCCTCTCTGTTCTGGCACTTTACTATGTACTTTGCTTCCTTACCTGCGACAATATTGATAGTTGATATCAGATATACTGCAGTTCTGTAGGGCATAAAAGGGAATAAGTTACGTCTGTGACTTTTGCACTGTATCTTATCATCCATAGATGTTTTAGTAGGATATTACAATTGTCTGGAATGATTTGAAAGTCACTGGTGTGCTTAAGACTCAGTAGTTATTAGAATTTGCCTATGAACTCAGGCGCTGCCGTGGCCAAGTAGGTTGGATTCCAAGCAGCCAACAGCGTGCTAGGCCATTGTCCTGCAGGCTCATTCTGATGCTAGGACAGGTCTCACTTTCTACAGGCAAATTCACACACCTTCTACTAAAACTCAAGAAAATAACAATATAGTGAGTCTTCAGACTGCACATTCCACCCAGACTCTATCAGCCAATAAGCAGGTCTACATTTTGGAGTTATGTCATAGCTTTAAATGTCCAGCCCCGGAGTTTCCTATAACACAAAACTGAAAATAGCATTAGCAGTCTTGTTGCTTGGTTTACATAGCCTTACAGTGGTGAAAAACATATTTCAATCCTACTCCAAAGTTCTGCTTATTCACGATCAAGTAAAATACTTTATAAGTGTCAAGGTAAAGTAGAAGTACAAGTATGACTAACCACTATCTACTGTTATTATTACTACCATCCCACTATTGCCCCATAATAAAGGAAAACTAAACCATGTGTAATGTGCAGTAGTAGCACATGAGTCAAATTACTTTTTTCAGGATTGTTTGTGTAGTCTTTGCCAGCCTTTTATAAGCTCATCTTGAAAATAGCATTTTCATAAAATTGTGACCTGGGGTTAAACATGCTCTTTAAAAGCTTAAATGAGTATTACTTAATGATTTTTGTTTCCAAGAGGTAAAAAGTCAAAAGTATGGCTTGAAAACTAGTATTTCCCTTTGAGCCCCAATAATAAGTTTTTTATTTGACTATGAAGCAGTTATGTAATAACACAGTTTAGAAATGTTATGCAATAAGCCTTTTATATTGGTGTGTTGTGAATTGGATACTTTAGAAGAAAGTGAAATGCATCAGCAGCAGCAACACACTGAAGGCATTACACATGTGGTTCACAGGAAGTGTCACTGGGAAGGTTAATGCATTATCAAGGGTAATCTTCTTCTTAATCCAAATTACTGAAAGGGCCCAGGCTGCAACACTGACTCCTCATTATGTGGCTTCCTCAGGTCTCCTGTTGGCATTGTAGACTGTGTACAATTGAGTCTTTGTTGCTGAAACTACTGTATTATCACTCACATATTTATTTTAATTTAAAGGTGCACTATACAGCTTTTCAGGTGGAAGGTCTGACATTTGTTTGTCTCCATGGAAATGTTATTGTTTGCCTGAAATATTTCGCAGTATGGCATAACACATGTACTGGTATATCTTTATTCAATTGCAGATGTTTTATTGCCTTGATAAACATTTATTTTTACTTTTGAGTAGGGTTGCCTCTCCATAGATCTGACCTGAGTCTTTCATGTTTGGGGGCATGCTTGTCTCCACAGAGCTGAGTAAGTTTTAATGTTGGAGTACATTTCAAAGCAGTAACTTCTTCATGAGAAAAGAAAAGCCAGAAAAGTGACATAGTGCACCTTTAAGGAATGCTCTTGCCAAATGCAGCCACTGCAATAACTCCATTTACTCTTGTCAGAATGGCGGTGGATATCTACGACTCCCAGTACCTGCTCATCCTGGCCCCTTCCCTGGTCATCGCCCTCATGTTCCTCTTCTTCTGGCTCTTTATGAAAGAGACCTCCTATGACGAAGTCCTGGCAAAGCAGAAACGAGACCTCAAACTCCCAGTGGCCAAACCAGACACACGCAAGAAGACCGATAAGAAGAAAAGCAAGAAGAAGGAGAGCGCTGCTGTTGGAGGTGGTGGAGGAGGTGGAGGAGGCGAATCGGAGGAGGATGTGAGGGATTTCGAGGTAACGGATGTCACTAACAGCTCCCCTCTGGAAATGGAGGAAGAACCAATAATTGAGCCCACACCCGCCCCCGTCCCTGCTGCCTACGCACCCCCAGTGTCAGCCGAGCCTCCAGCCGGTCTGAGGGAGAGGAAGAAGAACAAGAAGAACAAGAACGCTGCTGCTGCTGCTGCTGCCGCCGCCGCCGCCGCCGCCGCCGCTGCTGCCATGTCTCCTCCCACCACTGAGGAGCCAGAGGTGAACGGTACCAAACAGGCGAGCCCCAAGGCCGAAGCACATGTGAGCGAGAGCAAGCAGTCCACCCCGCCCTCTCCCCACATCCAGGCCGAGGTGCAGGTGCTACTCCAGTCTGCACCTCCAGTCCAGGCTCAGCAAACTCCTCCTCCTCCGAGCTCTGGGAAGAAGAAGAAGAAACAGAAGGCTGAACCCGGTGAGTGACAAACACAATGTCTGTCTGTCTCTTCTACTCTTTGTGATGAAAGAAAGGCTCAGCGATTTGGTAGGAAAAAAAAAAATCTCATATTGATTAATATAGATGTTTTTTTCCTTTTCAAAAATAAATTAAAAAGCCCCAATTTATTTCTACAAAACCTAAATCACTGCAAATTATTTTACTGGCAAAAGACTGGATGTGGATCTCGGAAAATTGACTATTGTGAATTTTAAGCCATTTTAAAATGTTGTTACCTTATCAAAAGAATACCCAGAGTTGTGTTTTGTCTTACTCACTCTTTATTAGTCTGTCTAATTCTCCAAAGCTCATAACACAGAGTTTGTGTGTTTAACATGTATGAATGAAAAAAAACATACACAAAACTCCGGATATGTTTTTGATGAAGAAACATTATGATTTAAAAAAGACCCAAGCTGATCGTTGACTATGAGTCATGACTGAATCTGGATTAAAATGTCACTTTCCCGGCACTATTCCCAAGTTCATGTTGACAGCTGCGATGTGTTGTGTTAATTCTTGTGAATGATTAGTTTTTGAAATGTTGCACATGTTTTCCTCCTTGTGGCCTCATTGGCAAGCTGTCTGAATGAGTTTTCTGCATTATCAAAAATCTATAGTAACAGTCGATGTAGAACAAAGTAGCTTTGGTAAACACATTAGCAGGAAGTGGAACACTCAGTGCTTTGAGAAAATCTATGAGTCACGGCACACATTTTCTTCTATCCAGTGTCCGTGGATGACCAACCACAAGAAGCTAAACCAGAGCAGGCCCCAGTTCCAGTCAAAAAGGAAGCTCCTGTTGTGGCTGAAACCAAAGCTGTTGACGGGGCTCCCCCACCTGCCACCGGTGGAAAGAAGAAGAATGCAAAGAAGCAGAAGACTGAGCCGGGTATTTATTATTAGAGCATGTAAAGTTGTCACGCATTATGTCATATATTGAGGGCTGTGTAACACCACTGTAACACTTCTGTTTTCTAGTAGAGGAACCTCTGGCTGATTCACCCACACCTACCAATCACCAGACCACTAATAATGACAACGTTCCACCACCCAAGAGCAGTGGCAAGAAACCAAAGAACGAGACTGATAAAGGTGTGAAGGTGTTTGTGTAAATGTGGTTTTGTCCTATATTAAAGCACCCGTAGTATTTATCTTGCTTTGTATAATTATATAGAGAATGCGGGAGTGAAGCTGAAGGAGCTGCTCTCTGGCCTGTCCAGTTTGGCTCTGTCTGATGCTGAGGTTGTCAGTGTGTTTTCCCTGCTTGGAGAGAAGAGCCCTAATGCTTTGAATGCTTGGCACAAGGTTAGAAATAAACCTTCAGTAGATGTGTTACTGCTTTTATTCTAAGTAAGGTGAAATAAATACTTTTTCATATTACAGACTGCCGCCAGACCCGACCCAGCCGAACAGGAACGGGAGAGGATTTTTAATACACTCCAAGAAGAAGCCTCTATCGCAAAGGACAAAGTCAAACAGCTTAGCCAGGTTGTTTTTCTTTTTGATTAGATTTCCAGTTCTATCACAGCATAAATCTGTGCTCACACATCACACCTCTGGTTCAGGAGCTCCAGGTAGAAAAGCAGAAAAGCGGCCGTGTGGAAGCGATGATGAGAGAGCAGCGTGCAGCCATGGAGAAGGAGCTGGGGGGTATGCAGGCCAAAGCGCAGGGCAGCTACCAGGAGCTCCAGACTATGCAGATAAAGGTAATGCCTCTGGGGCAGCTGAGGTCTGGAAACTTTTGATTTGCTATGTGGCCCTGAATAATGCATTTGAATGTTTAGTTTCAACAGGTGCGCGAGCAGCTGGAGAGCCAGATCACCAGACTGCAACAGGAGAATGGCATCCTCAGAGACGCTGTCAGCTCTGCCACCAATCAAATGGAGAGCAAGTTAGTATTGCATGTGGCATTTTCACAGTTAAATTCGTATCTGCACAGGCATCTAAATTATTGACATCTCATTTGTGTGTGTTTCTTTTCAGGAATTCTGCAGAGCTAAACAAGTTGCGCTCTGAATATGCTAGCATGAGGAATGAACTGGCAGAGAACAAGAGCAAGCTCCAGCAGGAGGAGCACCAGAGGGTGTCACTGGAGGTCAGCTACAAGCAGAACGTGTCCCAGCTGGAGGTACGCTCATCCAGATGCACACGCTGTTGTTTTAGCCTCAGCTTCATTTCTCCCAGATGCCAGAAAAGTGAACAGGCGAGTCATGCATGGCCTCCCCAGATCTGTCGCGCATGTTTGTTAGCATTAGCAGGGAAATGGGAGGAGTGGGAGTGCTGAGGAGGGGTGTGGGAAATCATATCCATGCTGGGAGGATGGTATTCGACTGTGGAAGCGGCCTTGTTTGAAGCTTCACTGGCTGTAAACATCACTTTTCTGCTATCTGGACTCACACACTAGCTCTTATGTATTTTCATTTAGCTTAATCAGTCCCCTTTAAAGTTAAATGTGTTAAGTACAATTGACTTGTATTTGCTTTCAGCCGTGTTATAAGAATGATTGATTCGATGATTTGATTTAATGCAGGTTTGAGTAACCCTGCATTTGAGGCCCTTTGCCCTGAAAATTTTGTTTTCACCTACCCTCATCTGTGCCCACTGCTCTTTACTTGCATGCCATTTTTCACAAAATTTCATTCATACATGAAAAATCATTGATGCAGGGTTCAAAAATGTCACGTAGCCACTTTTCAACAATGACTCATAAATGAAAATCTGCTTCTTGCTACAGTAAAATGCTGTTACTACTACTGCTATTCCTGTTCTGCAGTTTTGAACAGTCACATCAGAAGAGTGGTTTTAGACCAATACTGCAAATTAAAATGAATGATATGTAAAATGATGATATCCTGTTATAGTTTAAATGTAAGTACCTTTAAACGCATATCCTCCTGGGACCTGAGGAAAAAGTGTATTGCATTATATTTTTTGTTAGATTTTTCTATTTGGAGGTAAATGAACACCTTCAGCATTTAGATTTTGTTCATTTTATTTTTTATTTATGATTTTATAACGGGTCCTCTTTAATGGACAGTGGGGACGTTTTGTTGTTAAATCCATGTGAAGTTAACAACGTAACAAAAACAACTTTTTTTAATGACCAACATCTCTGACAAGCTTCTACAGTCGCATCAAAAAGTTTTTAGACTCTTTTAATTTCTTTTTCTTCTTTAAACTAACTCCTATTGAGTTTTTTTTTTCTTTTTTTTTTCTTATAATGGATGTGATAGTGCCCTATAATCCCCTAGCCCTATTTAGGCAGAGGAACCTACTCCCCCCATTAAGAGTCTATCTAAAAACACTTAAAAGCTAGACTGGTTAACTCCATGTCCACTATAAAGGCCACAAATGAGTGGGCCAGGTCTCAGGAGGATATGTCTTTAATGTTGTTAGCTTTAAGAAGTTTAGATTGCTTTCCGTCATTTTCAAGTGCTGCGTCTCATTTAGGCTCAACTTCAAGAATCCAAACGGCGGTGGGAAGAGCTGCAGAATTTCCTTCACAGTGTCAGCTCAGATAGAGAAAAGCTGCAGGCCTCTAACCAAGGTAACACCTGTTTAGCTAATTTTATTTGAATTGTAAAGCACTATAGTTATGGTTAACATTGTGTGTGTGTGTGCATGGGCGTAGAGCTCCACACTCAGCTGCTCGCGGTGGAAACGGAGATGAACAACAAGAACAAGGAGATCCAGACCTTGCACAGCAGTCTGACCGAGGCCATGGTGTCCAAGGAGGGGCTGGAACAGAAAGTCAGAGGGCTGTTGGAGGCCTCTCAGCACAGCACAGCAGACGACGCCATGCAAGCACGCATCCAGGTGAGTCCACGGGTCCACAGGGTTTAAACAATAAGGGAATTATGCAAGGGGTATTATGCAAAATCAAATCATCTGGAGCTTTCTATGCTATTATAATGGTGTTCCTTCATCAAAAACGTGCCTGAAGAGGTTTATAGATGTCATCCATGTATTCTTGAGTATTTTAGTAATCTCTTCCAGGCCTTATTCGAACAGCACGATCCTGTCCAATGCTCAGCCCACAAGCTTACGTCACCTATGCACCCACACGGCAATTTTCCATAAATATACAAAACTGTGATTTAAAACTATGCACTACAATTTCACAAACCTGATGCAATGTGCAGTATTTTTATTAGCGGAAAGCACGCCAATTGTAACATGAAGGGGCATGGAAAGAGATGACGAAATGTGTTTACTTTTTGTCAGGACCTTGTGAATGAAAACAAAAATCTGCAAGTCCAAAATGAGATGCTACAAGCCCAGATCTCCTCACAGGTAAATGGGTCATGCTTATCTCACTGAAATCTCTAAAAGTCAATGTACTGTATGTAGGCTAATGAGATTTCTCTTTTACATTTAGGCCACCCATGTCTCCCACATCGAGGAGCTGCAGAAGCTGTATGATTTTTTTTTTTTAACATTATTTAAAGCATGTGTGCTTTTTTGCGTTGTTTTTTCATGTGTGTGTTTTTTTTTTCCTTTCATCTAGTTTGGCTGATAAAGAGTTGCAAAGAAAGAGCCTGGAAGATAATCTGAATGCAGAGAGGAGCAGTGGAGCCAGCAGAGAAACCGACATGCAGGTACTTACACAAACAATACACTGGTTCATTACTCTGTTGGAATTTCAGGAATTTAAAATATGCATCTCCCCTAGTTTTAGCCAGAAGCTCTAAAAATATATGGAATTATTTGATTATTTATTTCAGTGTGTACCGCAATTAGACTTTGAAGAGCTTATCCAAGTTATATTAGTTTTTCTCATCTCATTTATCCGCCTGAAGTTGTATTTGCACCGATCCAGTTTTCTGTTCCGATACTGACGTTGATACTTTGACTTTAAATAGACTGAGAACATTTCCTTTATTTTCTTTAATTACAAACAGCCTATTGTAAATGTGTGTTTTATAACTGGTGTTTATCATTTAATTTAATTACAGAACAGCTTTGGAAAAATACGAGTTTATAATGAGACGTTTTGGGCCAGCAAATTCTCTTTTTTTTTTTTTTTACACCAATGTATAGCCCAAAATGGGATATCAACTGAACTGATATCTGATACTAAAATTTTCAATATTGGCGCTGATATCAGATAACAGTATCAAATTGGTGCATCCCAAATAATCCCTTTTTTCCCCACTGCTCTACTTTCTCTTTTTCTTTTTTTTTTTTTTTTTAAGCATTTTTTTTTCTGTCTTGTTCTGGTCTTGCAACACAACACTTTGTTCTTATGACGTTTACGATTAAAAGATTAGACTATTAAATACAAAATTCCCGTCCAGTTGAGTCAGCATTATAATATACATTGTGAAGCCCAGTTCTGGAGCTTAGTCGCACAAGAGTAATTTCCCATTGTGATTCCTGTGTTAAAGTATACATTTCCTTTTCTATAGGCCTTGCACAATGAGAACTTGACGCTGAAGGCACAGCTACAGAGTCTGCAGGCCCAGATTTCTGAGCAGGTAAGTGCACAGCTTTGATTGTCATTCCAACAATGTCCACATCTCTCTGTGCTCTTGTGACACACCCATTCTTTTTGAACCTAAGACTGCCTCTCAGATGACTTTGGACCAGATCCAAAAGAGGTGTGTAGAACTGGTTGTAGTATGACATCAGGTTGTGCTGCATATTTGGATAATGCTTTTACCTCTTATTCGTGCTTTCAACAGTGTCCAAGAAAAGGAGGAGAGCATGAAAACTGTTGAGGGCTTACTGGAGAAGGGACTGATTGAAGTGGCAAACAAGGAAGAAGAACTGAAGGTCTCTGATTATTGATGTTCTAGAGCGAGTCAGCCTGGTCAGCTTTGCATTAGGAGCAGTGTTGTCCCCGTCAGTATAGGGTTGAATGAGCACCAATCAGGAACACGGGTCAGAAGCCTGGCTGGACCAACATTGTATAATATAGACTCTTTATACAGTCTATGGTGGAGAGAGATATGAGAATGATTATTGGTTAATTCCAAATGTAATATTTTTTTAGCAGTTTTTTTCTTTATAGATTGATATTATATTTGCAATATAGGGTAGACTCAGACAATATCAGATTTTTTTTTCTTTAAACGTATGTAAAATATTAGGACAGATCAGTTGCCTGCTTTGAGAGGAAGTGGTGTTGATTGGAGTAAAAGAAAACTTTGTTGTCTGTCTTCCCGTTAATTTCCTTTTAACCCGATTTCCACAATCTAATGTTCTTTGTGCAGGCTTCAAGAGAAGAGGCTGAAGCACTGAAGCAGGAGATAGATACTCTAAAGAAGCAGTTGGAACAGGTCAGAATCTCAGATTTTAGTCTATACTCGTTCCTATATTCAACAGTTTTTTAATCTCATAATTTTAATCATTATTATAGGCATCTTCAGAATCCACAGAACAAGATTATCAAAGCCAGTAAGTTTTGTTTGATTCCAGATAAGTTACATATTGTTAAATTACTTTAATCATCATATATCCCTCATATTTTAGGATTCAGGAAAGGGATCAGAAGGTAGAATCACTACAGGAGGCTCTCCAGACCGCACAGAACAACAGCTCAGCCCTAGAAAAGAGAGCTGAGGTATGGGATAATACGGAAAATAAGGTCAAACATTGATATCTTTTTGGTAGACTAAAGCCTTTTCTACTATATGACAGTCTCTGGAGCAGACACTGGCAAATGTGCAGGGAGAGTTAGAGCAGCTCAAACAGGCGCAAGCAACAGCACCAGAGGACTCCACCGATTCTAGTGCTCAGCTCCAAGACCTCCAGCAGCAGTAAGTCACGTCCATGTCACAGGAAAACTCCAGCTGATGTGACCCCACTAATGACTAATGCACCTGCCTCACAGGCTGCTGGCAAAGGACCAAGAGATCCAGAGACTTGGAGTGGAGCTAGAGGCCAGGACAAAGGAGCTGAGTGAGAAGCTTGAACAGCAACAGCAGCAGGTGAGGAACTGCTTCTGTACTTGTGTCTCGGTGTCCCATGCAAAATGTGATTTATAGTGATAACATTTCTCCTAATCTTACACTAATACTCTAATGATATGCATTTATTATTTATTACTGTTTTATAGCAGCCAGCCACAGCAGAGCCGAGCACAGAGCTTCTTGGGGAGTAAGTATTTTAGTACCATTTTGGCACACAGTCAGTTTGTATTCATTATGCCCATACAAAGACATGGAAATACAAAGTAAATTAGCTGTAGAAATATCTAAGGACTCAAGTGGACAGGCAAATGAGTTGGCATGAGCAAGTAATGAGTGAGTGTGTACAAAGATGCATACACATTTGCACTTTCTTGGAAGAAAAATCTGTTTAAAGCCAGAATTTTATGCTCTTTCTACAGATCTAGTATAGAATCAGCTAACGTGTGCAATGGTCTCTCAATTAGAAACCTCACTATAAATATAAATATGTAACCTCACTATAGATTGGTCAAACTGTCTGGTATGATCAGGGGTGTGTGCACAGTAACTGCCCCACAGACCATATTTGAGCATTCAGCTGTGGGACAGGCTCTAAAGATCTTTGGAAATCCTTCTCATGTGCTCAACTCATCCAATATGATGCTAATGCAGTTCCTTTTGTACAAGCAACAGATAAAGCTTGTTCATACTCTAGTCCATTAAACTAATGAATTACATAGACTTACTGTGCAGGTGTGTTGAGCCTTAGATGCTCGTGTTTTATGTTGTGCTCTGTCCAAATGTAAATGCTACTGACCCCTGCTCCAAGCCAAATCTCTACAAGGATGTCAAATAAAAATAAACCTGAACCTAAAACTGTCTTTCTGTCAGGTTGTCTGCAAAAGAGCAGCAGATATCAGACCTGCAGGGGGAGCTGGCTGAGCTGAGAGACTCAGTGGAGCTTCACAGAAGGAAGAACAATGTAAGATGTTTTTTTTTTTTCAATAATTGACAAATAGTGTACCTGTTCCACCTCCCTGTATGTGCTCACAAAACACCTGAGGTGGACACATTCATACTCCTGTGGCTACTGCCAATTTTCGCTATTTGTGTTGCATTGTTTTACTCAAGTCTATAGTTGTGTCTGTGATGACAGACTGAAGAGTTTTATATGTTTGGAGTGGAGTCTGAACTCTAGATTTAGACCATCTGTTCTTGTGGGTTGTGCAGAGCATTAGGAAGTGTTTGTTCTTGAGAGCATGATCACATGTACTCTTCCTCTGAACACTGCTGTTATGCTGTTTCAGTAATATTTTGCCCACAGTCTATGACATCTCTTCCTGTCTCTTTAGTGCATGTAGCTTTACCCCTGTGACAGTCGAGTACAGCACCACCATGTTGGTTGGAGCATGAGTGAAAAGCAGTAAAAAGTATATGATCCCCATGTGTATTTGAGGCTCACTCCCAGAGGCTCAACTGAAAGTGTCTCTCTTAAAACTGACCAAAACAGGAGCTCCGGGAGAAAAACTGGAGTGCAATGGAAGCTCTGTCAGCCACCGAGTCCATGCTACAAGGGAAACTCAGCAAGAGTGTCAAGGTCGGCCACCCCACCTCAGTCTGCTTCACTCTAGTTCCAATCGGACGCTTTCCATGAATGGCCCGCATCACCCGTCTCAGCGCTGCATACTCATTTGCCCTCATCTACAGTGTACTCAGTGCAGCCTCAAGGTTTCACTTTATGCTGAGCTGAGCTACTGAAAAAGGCTGCTTCCACAAATCTGAACAGTTTATTTTCCTGATCAGGTTTATGCAAATGTAAATGAGTGTGCAGTGGCAGATGATTTCACTGGGTGTCATTAGTTTGAGATTCATGGTAATCATTTCACATTGTCTTGTCGTGTTGTTCAGCATGTTTCAGCATGTTTGCTCCATTGTGCTTGTCACATCACTGATTTGTGCCTCCTCCTAATGCACTCATGAATCACCCATGTTTTGTCCTGTCAACCTTGTGATGCATATGTTTCTTAATGCTCTGTGCCCACGCCTAATGACTTCTGATATTTTTATGTAGCGGAGCAACCCCTCATGCAGACATGCAGTGCTAACTGGCCTCTCTATTAACAGTTGAAGTGTATGTATTTTAGTCTGTGTCAGAGCAGGGAACATGCTGAGCCATCAGCACAGCAGCTGCCTCTGTGCTATCAGCCCTAGTACACTATATCTTCAGTCACTAGATGTACAGAGTTCTTTGGCAGCTGTTGAATACTGTCACTGCTTTCTGGTGACAATGCCTGGTATAGGTATTTGTAACTTCATTGTGGTCGAACAGTACAGCTAAGCAGTGAATTAGGGAGACAGGTTTTTCTTTGCAAGGACTTTGCAATTACGATCAAAAGAATGAATTAAAAGAAAGAATGTCATGAAATGTTGAGACGTGTGTTTGAAATGTCTTTTCCTACAGGAGAAGGAGGAAGCCTTGGCCATGTCCCAGGCCGAGTGTCGAGATGTTCTGCACAGACTCCTGCCCCATGTGCCTCTGCCCTCTGAGCAGGTAGACTTTGGGGAACTCATCTTCATACACTTATTTGAGTCTTTGACTTTTACTTAGTGTTTGTGTTGCTCCATAGAACCATCAGGAATGGCTTTGCAAGTTTGAGAAGGCAGTATCAGAAGCCCCAGCCGCACAACCTACCCCTGTATCAGGGGACTATGAGGTATGTGGACAGTACAAATGAGCTAAACTATTAAGATGATGAGCTCACCTTAAACTGTATTCATAGGAACTGAGTGAAAAACTGAAAGCAGCAGAAGAAAGCCAAAAGATTCTACAGAAAGACTGTGAAACGTACAAGAAGGTTTTAGCAGAGACGGTAAGTTTAGGACTACAGCATGTTTTTTCTTTGTTATATAAGCCTGAAGTACATTAAACTTCTTAAACCAAATATATTTGGTCTGTAATTCTTTGAAGTCCTTGTGATACAAATACAGTAATGTGTAATGCACCTTTTATCCACAGGAGGGCATCCTGCAGCGCCTTCAGAGCAGTGTTGAGCAGGAGGAGTCCCGCTGGAAACAGAAGCTGGAAGTGTCACAGGGAGAGCTGAGAGAGGTATGGAACAATCGCACCAAAATACAGCCAAAATCACATCCTGTCATGAAATGTTTTTCTTTTCTTTTTAGATGACCCAGAAAGCTACAGAGCTGGAACAGGAGATTGAAAGACTAACTGAAGGAGGGGAGCTTGAAAATGTCGGTCCTTGTGCTTGCTATGTTTTAATAAATGCGTAGCTGTGATGTTGGATAATAACTTGTTGTCTGTATGGCATTTGTGTTGTGCAGCTGAGAAGGGAGAAGCAGCACTTGGAATCGGAGTTGGAGCGAGCAGAGCGTGAGAGTGCCACTTATGTGACAGAAGTCAGAGAGGTGGGTACATTTCACTCATTTCTGCTTGAACACCCCTGTCTCTGTTTAAAATGTTTTAGATTGTGCATATTGATTTATTTAAAGGTAATGAGTTAATTCATCCAGATTATATACTTCCTAAGAGTATGCTTTACAGTTTGCTCCAGCATTGAACTACAGTCACTAGTTTCTGGACCCACTTGATAGCTGATTTTCGTGACAACTTTCAGGCCTCCCTGGAATAGTAGCATCACTAGAATCTGCCTCTCTATGAAATCCGCCTTGTTTAGCCTCTTATCCAGACACACACTGGCTTCATAGCCCCTGCTAAAGCTGGCTCCACCCACAGTTCCAATAAACCCACCATTTTAAACTTATTTCAGCTCAAAGATCTGTTGACTGAATTGCAGACCAGACTAGATGGCTCATATACAGAGGCCTTCAGGCAGAATGAGGAGCTGAATTTGGTAAGCACGGGACATCTTGTAGTTAGAGCTCCTTTATAACCTGTCGCTGCCAGTGCTGTCGGTGGTCTGTTCTGCCATTGAACATGGGTCTCAGGCTTCTTCCCTAACACTATTCTCATCATTCATAATCAGCACTTTAACTATTCAGATACACAATGTGTACATGCTTTATAACCAAAAATTGTGAATGATGACTTCTAGTAATAGAACTAACCCCTTGTTTAAAATATGTATTTTACACGTAGAATGCTTTATTTGCCAGCTGTCTAATAGTGCTAATGGGATGTGGACTGGGTTCTGGTGCACTTCAGAGCTTCATCATTGTAATGTGGGCATGCTCTGTTCTAAATCATGTTTTTGTGTTTGCTACCAGCTGAAAACACAGCTCACAGAGACTCTGTCCAAACTGGAGACTGAGGAGAACGAACGGCAGAGGGTGGCAGCTAACCTGTACAAGGTAATGCTTTGTGGCTAGTCCTATATCCAACACAGGCTAACTCCTTAACGTCATAAAACTAAGTCCTTGTATATTTCAGTTGGGAAACTTTAGTTGAGGCTGATTCCCTCATTTAGAATATAATGCCAATGTGACGCTAACTGGCTGCAAACAAACAGAAAGTTAATACACCATAGACCTTGTCCTAAAAGGCCCTCAGCTTGCCAGTTTGACATGAGGCCAGAGTATGTTATATTCTTGTCTGACCGTGGTCTTCTGTCCTGCTTAAGGCTCAACAGTCTGTGGATCTGATCCAGGGGGAGCTGTCCAAAGTCTCTGAAAATGCAGATGAGCTGATAGAGAACAGCACTTCACAGAATGTACGTACACTCTTGGGACCATTACTCTGACACATTTCTTTTAGTCAGTCATTATTCTTCTATGTTGGCTTTTTGTAGGAGGAAACTGAAAGAAAGGAAAAAATGGCCGCGGGACTAAACCAAACTGTAACTGAACTGCAGCTTCTGCTACAAGCTGTAAGCCAGCAGCTCACCAAGGGCCCAGAGGGAGTAAGTTTTTTCCTGACTACTGGACAGTCTTATCTATGTATAGTTTATATTTACATCCAAATCTTTATTTTCTCTCAGGAGGCAGACAAAGATTTGCCTAAGGTATAGTGGGATCCTCACTCAAAGATCGGCTTTGAACGTGGGTCTCATCGCTCTTACCTTCACTTCAAACTGTCTTACCCACCCAGCCACTTGTTCACTCTCTGGTCACCACAGCTGTTCTGGAGCAGCCTCATGTATGTCGCGGGCTGGATGGCCTGTATGCTTACAGGGAACAGACATGTATTCCAGGACTCCAGACACTGTACCAAAATCGCACGCACTACACCACTCCTTCCACATTCCTCTTCTCCAGCAGCCTGATCATTTTATTAGAACCTTTTCAGCTCTTCTTGTGGCAACCATTCCTCTGTTTAGATCACACATTGTTTTAAATTAACTAAATATTGGAGTAGGTTTTTTATTTTGTCTCAAAGGGCAATTATATATTTGACTATTGATGAAATAAACTGGTTTTCATGACTTGAGTGTTAACTTAAATATGTTTTAACACATGAACTAGGAGCTGCAGAGGCATGGCATTCTTTTTGAATCAATCAAACTACATCCTGGTATTTTGATGAACTGAGAGCATTGTACACACCTTGGATCAATACTGGGTGGAGAGTAGGGACATTGGAGCATATCAGAAGGTCACTATCTGGGGATACAGGGTTATATTGCACACAAGTCTATATTGTATCTCCAATCATAAAAGATTATGTGACCTATAAGACAGACAGGATGAGATCAACAGTGGTGAGTGTTGCAACTTGTCTAGCGTCCCATATCATCTGTAATCGACACTTGCGATATATTAAGTTCATTAACACTGAAGTTTTGTTCTTTTGTAACAGGCAATGTTAATAAAAAAGGGATGCTTGATAAATCCTTATGTGTTTTTTCATTCTTTTCCTTGCAAATCACTGTGATAATCTGGCATTTAGGTTATTACAGCACATGATTTAAAAATGATTAAAAAAATATAATGGTTTGGGTCTAATTTGTATTGACCTAACTTTAATGTTTTCCAAATAATTTATTATAGTGTGTATCAGAAGAGGGTAGTGACGTCAAAAACTATTCAAGAAAGAGTAATGTTACTTCAAAAAAAATTAAAATATTGTGAAGTAGAAAGTAGTAATCCAAGAAATTGCTCAAGAGTAAAAAAGCATTTGGGAAAAAGAGTACCTTAAAAAGTAAATGTGTAAATTATAAATTGAAGGTAATGTAATTCGAAAGATAAAACATTAAATAATGCACAAAGATTAAAAAATAAGGCATTTCAAAAATAAGGCATATCTGAAGGAGTGGTGCAAGAAACGAATGTTAAAATAATTTCATATTGTTAGCACAAAGCTTTAGACTTATAGTGATAATAGAAATAATACTCAGGTAGGAATAAAAGTTTGAAGAAAGTTTGAGAAAAGTTCTTTGAAAACTTCTTAAGTTACATTTAGTTGAGTAACTTTTAAAAGATTTTCTTAACAAATGGAACAGAATACTACTTACCTCTTGCAAATTGTTTAGCCTTATTTATCAAAACAAGGTCAACATCCAAAAAACGTGCCCATGCGAATGAATACAGGCTACATGTGACACTGCAATGATCTAAAGTCCTTTAATTTATGACTCTGGTTGGAACTCTCATGTGCACAGACAGCTTTGCTTTCATCTCTCGCATGTTAAATGGCACCCCAACAACAGGCCTGTTGTGCAGACTGTGAGGTGGGAGGGGTCAGGTCAAGGCCGTGAGCCACATGGGATCAGCACATTCCTAACATTCTCCCACACTGTCATGCTGCAGTCAGCTGATGGGAGATCTGGCTCTTACCATCATGGAAACAACCAGAGAGCGCACACGGCTCTCACCTCTCAGCTGGCTCCTCTGTGCAGTCGTATACACAACATTCATATGGCTGCAGTTTTCTCTGTACTCCTATTTGTGAACGAGCTATTCCTACTCAACACACAGATGGAATAACCTGTAATTATGTATCTAAACATCTGTGACTTGTTTTACTGTAGGCCTTAATCCTCAAAACTTGGAATTTCCTCAGGTCTTCAACTAGGCTAAACAAAGTGTTATAGAAATGAATTAGTCAGAGATTCAGTTACAACACTGGCCTTATGACTTCAGACAGGCTGACATTTGAAAACTGCTACAGTGTAATGAAGAACTTAATAGCAGCTTTGTCCTGCCTCTGTCATCACTGCTGATGCTGCTAGTCTCAAATACGCAACATTGGCTTTCTGCAGGCCACAAATCTGACCACCTTCCCAAGTCTCCAGCCTAAACATGAACGTAGACACACAACTCCCAGGCCCACTCCCTGCATCTGCTCTCCATCACAGTGGTATGTTAGAAAGGCTTTGATCCCACTGCTCAGCTCCAGTCAGAGGAGTGAGTCAGACTGAAAAGACTAGTGCTCTTTTACTAATACAATGGTCTGTAGAAAAGACAGCGAGATAACAGAGTCACAAAAGAGCATTTAACATTCATTATACAGCTCGGTCCATAGGCGGGAGTGGAGCTTTCCCAGCTTTTAAAAGATTATAGACTGGCACACTGACTAGTCAGTATGAAGTATATTCTTTCATTTCTTAGTGCTTTCACATGAGAACTTTAGTGATCCCCTGCTACCTTTTGTTTTTGTTTCAAGTGTTATTGCACTTTGAAATTGCACACCAGTTCAAACATGAGGCCATAATTGCAGAAGCAATAGACCCACAGTAGGAGCCAGGTCGTAAGAGGAGCCTCCAGCCAGGCAGGGTCTTGCAAAAACAAGACAGTGGCTGGGCAGTAAACCGGGGGCAGTGGAACTGTTGATTAGATCACAGACAAAAAAAGGTGTAGTGTCTCAGAAAGGCAGGGAGGGCATTTGAAATGAGATTTAACAAGTTCTTATGATCTTTCTCACATATGCTGTGAACTTTGACAAGAGAAAGATACTCTACTCACAATAACCTGTAATTAGAAATCAAATGAGGTGTTCAACAGTTGATTTGCACTTTGAATTACTTTGTGTACGAATTGTGCTATACAAATAAACTTGCCTTGCCTTGCCTTTGGCAATGAGGCAGTAATGCATATAGACAGCGGTTAATTAAATGTATAACTGGCATCACAACAAGATATGCAGTAGTCTATATTAAGTTGATTATTCATTTCTGGCATGTGAGCACAGTGATGTTCTTAAGTCACATAATCCTTAACATACAGGAGCCAGCTAATGTAATATTTAAAATTAGTTTCGAGGAAGCCTGGGGTGGTCTGCTGTAAATTCAATTTGTGAATCCCCCACTGCCCCCAAGAGTTGGGAAAGGATGTGGTTACCCAGCCCCACCTCAGCTTGTGTAATATAGTAATTACAATGCAACTCAGTTATGTGATGTATGGAAACGTATTTAATTTTAAATTGTGTGTTGAGTAAGCAATTTGAGACGGAAGGGAAAACACTGACTCAAAACCTCCTACGTACGAAAACTGGAAAGTTTGCGAGCGTTTCACTTCTGTAAGATCCCTTTAAGAATTACAGATTGTAGTCTTTGTTTACATAACACTAAAAGGGTCTTTGAACTGTACGAGGTGTTACCGAGGTTTAAACATCTTATAAAACAAATTCATGTCAATGAAAGTGTATAAATAGGTGTAAAATATAAATATAAATGCTGTTTAAGTACGTATCAATCGATTTTAGAAGCAGTTTACTCAAGAAAAAGCAGTTTGAATAAGTTATGTTTGAAGCGCCACCCCCGCGGAAAGTGCAGAGTCGCAGAATGGTACTGTCCGGTCCTTCTGCTCGCTGTTTTCGTATCTCCCTCTCACAGCCGATTCAGCCGCCAACTAACTTACGATCTGCTATGTCACGCTAAGGAAGTTTAAGAGCTCTCTAATTAGCGATCGTCTGATTCTTTTATCCACGGGAGCGTCTGTAAGGGGATTTATGCTATGAGAAAACAGCGCACGGTGTTCTGGAGGGAAATCCGTAGCGTAATTTGCGTGTGTGTGTTATTATTGTATTGCTAACGCTGAACAGTGAAGCCTCATGTTTTCGTCAAGCCAAGAGGAGTACTGCGCCCCATCCAAAGACCCAATCAAATACGGGGAACTTGTGGTACTAGGGTAAGTTTGTAACAATTTAAACATGTTTAGTTGTTCTTTTTAAGGTAAAGTTATTAAATGTACGCTTAGATCGCCAATAGAGTTCCGCTAAAGAAGTTTTAACCATGAGTCAGTGCGTGCGTAATACGTCTGGTTTTAGTTCAAACCAGTTCGCTTTTAAACCTCAAATGTGTCGTATTTTGGCATTTTCTGACAAATTATACTTATATTACAGGTCCAGAGAAGTGGGCATACTTGTCTGATGCTCTCACGTTACTCTCGGACCCAGACACGTGCGCGATTATAATTGTGTACATTTTACTTTGCGCTTTTGATGACGACGCCAAATTCTCGCTCTCTTTGTGGGCCAGGAAAAAACACGGTGTTGCTCAACCATCGTACCGTACTCAAATTCGCCGTGGTCTACGTAAGATGGGAATTTTTCAACTTGGGAAGTGAAATTGATCCTCGGCAGCCCTCACCACTTCTTCGTCCTTTTCATAGTTGGATTTGTGGAGTTCAAGGAATTCGGAAGTGGCGATGGTCCCCTCCCCCCAGTACTAAAAGTTCTTCCCTTTTTTCAACGCTTTCTGCACAACTATACACGTGCAAGATGCCTAAGCCAACGAGAAAAACATATTATAGATTGCATTACAGCTTAAAATCACATTAAACTGCAATACACAAGCCTCCACACTGATATCAACCCCCTGTTCTTTGAATACCTTTGGTGCATGAATAACAATCTGGTATTCACGTCGCCAGGTAGGGGTCCATTGTTTGAAAGGGTAGCATGGGTCACAGAGGAGGAGTGCTGAAAAGAGAGTACAGCCCCAACTTAACATAACAACACCTAGGAGTGTCTGTAGTTGTCACCAGTAATGTATCATGGTTTAAAAGCAACTGTGCTCTATTGGGAAGACAATAGAGGGTGTTAAATGTTTTAAAGGGAATTAAACATAGACTTTTGACCCTGTAAATTCAGACTGTAAGTGCATAGCCTTGCTGCTTTTCAAATTTATACCTAGCAAGTCTCATCATGCCCCTTAATAAATTACGGGTCTGTCTTTCTCAGCTTTTCTGAAACAAATATTACATGATTTATGAAGGTGTAAAATGGGGCAACACCAAACAGGAACTTAAATTAGACTTTATTGATCCAGGAGATAAGTTACTTTACACAGCTCAAGATATTTAAAACTATTCTCGTTAGCAAAAAGTATATAGTATTTGTGTGCAGAGAAAGTTAAAATGTAAATATTGTACTTTACAGACTTGTCAAAGCCTCTCAAAACACTGCGCTGATTCATTCTCTTCTTAGGCAGTGGTAAGCTACT
>NW_026571562.1:0-25000 GCF_026225935.1 Boleophthalmus pectinirostris
CTTACCACCACATTATGCCCACCAGTGATGCAAAAGCCCTCAGATATCCACTTTCGAAGAGGGACATCTACAAACAGACTTCCATCGCTGCAGTCCCGTGACAAATTCCTCGGGCAGCCTGGTGGTTCACAGGAAGGGGAAAACTGCATTTTTCATACTTCCGTATTTTGTCGAGTGTTGACGAAAATGCACGAATCTTAAGACCCTGCGGAGCGATCATTTCCTTATAGGGACATATTTCCGTGCAGGGAAAACATAAAATAATATCAATTTAAAAAAAAAAAATATAGATAATTAAAATATGAAAGTTAAATACAGAAAAAATATCCACATTAGGACAATTGAAATTTGAACACGACATGTGGACTTTTTAAAAATGTATTTATTACGAATATACAGACACAACTGCTGACCATTGCAGTGAACAGCGTTTAGTCTTAATGAGATGATGGCTCCAGGAGTGCAGTATACAGTGTACAAATATATTCCTGTGTGGATTTACTGTTCACAAAAAAGCAGTAAAATGGAGTATTATTTGTCAGAGCATCATTGAGAGCGATCCATGGAAAAGCCCTTTGAAGAGAGAGAGAGAGAAAAAAATGCAAATAACACACCTGTTACTAACGAAATTAGACTTGTAGAACATTACACTTACTCATCTGCAGATAGGCCAGAAGCAGGAGAGACATTATTTGCACCCAAGGACAGTTTGTCTTGAAAAAGGTGGTTTATCACATATAGAGTTTTTTCATACTCCAAATGAACACATGTGCAAATATTCACCAGGCAATACAGCACGGCACACACCCACTTCAAACCAAGAGATGGGCTCTGACTTCTGTTCAGTGGACAGGACCATTTTATGAGTAATGGGTCTTTTAAAGCGCTCTTCAGATGAGTGTAAGTCATCCACACAGCTGGAATGTCACAGGCAGCTATATTATGCTGTGACTTCAGAACAAAGTTATGTCCCAGAAGCTGAACTAATCTAAAAAGAAAAATAAGTGTGTTGAACAGTGTTGGATCAGAACAAAAGCAAGTGAGAGCTGCAGACTACGTGGAGATAGGAACAGCAGAGGAGAAACAGTACGCAAGTGTGTGAGTGCACTGGTGGGGGCTCAGGTCTGCACACACTCTGGGCAGCTGAGAGGGCAGGCAGCACAAGAACAAGACATGTGCCCACAGCGCCATGCGGCCATTGTCAAAGAAACATTTGACCCCCGGTGCAACATGCTCTGAAATTATAGACAAATGCTAAACAGAGAGCCAGCCATCTTTTATTATACATATTGTTAGTTTGTGAGTGCAGAGAGGTTACTACATTATTACCTGTAAACTCTGGTCTTCTAATAGACACCTTAATGTTAGATTCTGTGATTTTTGTCTTGTCCAGAATAGAAAGGAGCAACTGTTTTCCCAGGTGACCATCCCTACTATCCCCACACGCAGCTCCCCTGATAACAAGCTGCTTGTGTTTGCACAGTGATTTTGAGCTGCATCTCTGAAATGGTCGCATAGTTTACGTCAGTTATGAGCTCCACCTTACACGAACATGGATCTATTAAAATAACCCTAGCCTACCTGAGTGCAGAAGTTGCAGAAGAAAAACAGCGTGTGCGCATCCGCAGAATGTGAACGCAAAAGAGCGCACGGAGATGAATTAATTCTCTCTCGCCTTCACACAACCTGCTCTCAAAGCCAAGACTATTAAGATTTTTGGTCAAGTCAGACATGTCCCAAAGCAATGTTGTAAAAAGATGTAAAAAGTTAGCCTGACTCCGTTGTCATGACAACACAGACAACTTCCGCAAATGTTCTTTTATTTCCCTTTCATGCTTTCAATACGAAGTCATAAGTTAATGTGCAGTACGGTCAAAGAATAGTTCTTGTACATAAATTAAAAAGAAAATAAGATGACACTTCATATCACAATGGTCTACTATTTAAGACTTAAAACAAAGACAATTAGAAATATAACCATAAATAAAAAAAAAATAAAATAAAAAAAAAATAGCAGCATTGATTAAACAACTAGTAGAACCTAAAACAATGGTTGGAAATGTTGCAGGAATATTTTCATTGTTTCACTAGAAAACGGTTGAATCACTGTACATCCTTTTACATACTTACTGAGGACTTAGTCTACACATTATGACATATAGTTCACTATTGAAGTAATCACAACACAAGTATTAGAGGTAACCCTATAAGAAATAAACACACTGTTGCTCAAAAGAGAGGCAAAACAACAAAGTGGCTTCTGTCAACACAATTTCAATACCAGTAGGCTACAAAAAAAGACTATTCCAGTTTCAAGCAGTTGTGCTGCATGGAAATATTCATACATTTTAGGATCATTCATTTACATTTGAACAATTCTGATAACATGAAGGCACTGTGATGGGACAATAAAGCAAGCATTACAATATATTACAATGTACAAAAGTGCGACAAGATGAACTATATCTTATGTACACCATCGTAGATGTAATTTTAATGTAAAACAAATCCCACTTGACCAGTTGCTATATCTGTAATGGCAAATCCATTTACTCTTCTCCCTGTCTCCACTTCTGTGATTCCTCTTGGCGGGCATCTGGGTGAATTTGGTTTCTCATCCCATCCAGGACATTAGAAGTGGCTTCAGTAGCCATAATAAGAGGCTTGACCACAGCTGGAGGCAGCTGCCTCAGAACTCCGCCCACTGCCCCCGTCATGCCGCGCTGCTCATGCTCTCGAGTAGCAGTGTCAAAGATGGTCAGGGCTGTGTCTGTGATGCCCTAAACATAAGCACAACAAGCATTATAACTTTGTTCATTTACATATTGCAGTTAATGTGAACATACCTCCTTTACTACTGTATAGGCTTTAGCTACTCCTTCTCTCAGATCCACTGGCTGATGGGCCAGTCCGTAATGGGAGAACCGTTTGATTTTCTTTGTGTCTCGTTCATCAGGTACCGGAGACACAAGGTCATAAGCCGTCTCTGCTGCTGCCTACATTAGAGGTCAGATCATTAGCAATATTGTCAGAGAAATTCTACTTTTAAAAGTACTTTTTTGCATTACCTGAATTGTGCGCACCATCCTATTGGTGAGCTCCAGGGCAGCCATAGCAGTGGACGTCCCAAAGGAAGCAGTTCCTCGCTGGAACCCACGAACTATTCGCCCATCCTTCCTGTACTGTTCAATAGGAAGCCACACCAAATCCCTGAATCCCTGCACTAAAATATAAGCAGAAGGTTTAACATCATTAGATTGAACACAAAACAAAATACATTATTACAATTGTTAGTATGGCATCCATGTTATGATAAATAAAATCTCAATAAAAGAACATAAAGTTGTACTGTTAAACTCACCTAACTGTACTAAAGAGTGTATCGGTCCTACACCACCCAGCAAGCCCGGGAGCTGGTTCTTCTTTATGTCATTTAGCCACTCATTCATTGCATAAGAAAAAAGCTTATCCACTCCCAATAACCTGAAAAAGAATCCTGCATCATAATATTTGTTGACATTTTACAATATGTTTAAAATTCATATAAGAAAGAATACCCTTGTCTGTAGCAAAGCCGCCTCAGTTTTAATTCAGAGCAATTCAGTTGTGTGAGTCCAATAATGATTCCTGCAAATGTTCCCTGAAATGATGGAAAAAATATTCATGACCCTTATTCATACTTGGCTAGAGACGGTTGACAGGTTGTGTACCTGCTCCATCGCAACATGCTTCCCGTGGTAATCCAGACGAATGGGAACTTCTGAGGTAAATCGAAACTCTCTGCGAAAAAAGGCAAACAGTTTAAATAAGAAGAAAAAGCAGAAACTCCTCAGTGGCTGACTAAATGAATACCTGAAGAAGATTGGCTGGTCGGTGAAGTTAAGTGCAGATCCCTCATTCTCACTGGCCTCATCTAAAGAAAAACCGTTGTGGCTCAAACGTCTCTGAGCAGGGACAGAGATGATTGGTGCAGGGTCTTGACCGCTATGCTTTGAGAAAGAGCAGGAGATCTCTGGTGCAGATACTTTTGTAGACATACTGGGAGCTTTAAAAAGGAAATATTATTAAAACCCTTTGGCCAAAAAGTTGGTTTGTTCAGAATGAATAGCTCTAAATTTACCTTCTTGGGCGGGTGGAGAGAAAAACTCGACTTCTGCAGCAAGACTAGTGAAGAAGTCTTTCAGGAAGAACAGTGCATCCTTGAAACAAATATGGCATTGTTACACTTAAATTATTTAGTAAACTGTATTTGCACATTTAAGTCACCCACATGCTTTTACCTGATCAATATTGAGACGTAGAGGCATTAGAGAAACGCGCAGGCAGCATTCTTGTGGGGCCTGACCTGATTCTGGACACATGTGGAGAGCCTTCACAGTCAACTGGGAGACAAAACAGAACAGTGAGACAACGGTTTTAAAACTAGAGCAGCAGAAAGCACGTCAATGTATTCACCATATTAGAATGAGCTTTCCTGGGCATCTCTTTGCTCGAATACAAATACAGAAACTTGTTCATTTGTGAGGTGGCCAGTCGGTCTCGGATTTCCAAGTCCTGAACAGCGAACACTTGCCGAGACACTGGCTGGTCTGATGCTGTGCCAGGAGCCTCTTGGGAGTGTGGGTAAACCTCATGCTGAAATCTGACCTGATATATTGATAAATAAACAGTTATAGTATAGTGGGTTTCAAAGAATGATTTGAAGACACATAAAAAGTTTAAAATATACTTTGCTGAGCTGGATCTCCATCAGGACATCTGGATTCCTCCCTTTACCACCTCCGGTCTTTCCTGGACACTTTGGCTGCCGTATAGGAGTTTGGGATGGGGAACAATGAGGTGTTGCACTAGAAACAAACCAAAGAAACAAAGCAATAATGGGACCATAAACCATACACGTACATTTATTAGTAACAGAAGTTCTTTTGCTTACCCGCGACTTCTTACAGGAGATGCTGGGAAAGCAGGATTTCCAAAGTCTTTCCCACCGTACAGATGCCATACAATGGAGATCTCTCGGATTAGGTAGCGCACTTCTGGTATGGGAAAATTCAAGCTTCCTCGACTCGCACTGCTCTCCAGTGGCTGACTGAAGTGATCGTCCTTGATTTCCACAGGCTCTGAGGAAAGCTTCTTTACTATTGGCTCCTGGTCACGATCCTGTGCACCACACACAGCCAGTACAGCTCATGTTATTTTCAACTCATTATGATTTTTGGCCACAACAAAGAGTACGGACCTCTCCTCTAGAACCAGGGGTGTCCAGGATGCAAAAGTCATCAGTCTCCTGGGCCAGATTTGGAACAGGGGTAATAAGAGGTGAATGTAGCATGGGGTAGGTGGGACTTGAATCCTGGTTGGAACATCCACTCTCATCTGGGAATAGGAATAAGTCGGACTGGGGAGCTTCATGCTGGCAGCTCTTCTCCTCATGTGTGCCTGACAAAGAATGACAGAATTAAGATGAATGTTGTAACCTGGCAGAAAGCAGACTGACAAAAGAAGGCCTCTTAAGATAAGTTCTAGAGTTTATCAATATGGGGCAGCTCCCCACCGAAAACAAATTTATAACGTGATTTTGATACTAAGACTACGTTTATATGATGACGATTTGAACAGAAGACATAACAGTGGCGTTGCATCTTCACTTTTTATTCCGTGTTTAGATGAGCCTTTTCGGAAGGAAATCATACGAGTGCATACAGTGACGCAAAAGTGTGTGGAATTCGATTGGGTATGCACGCCAGGCGGCTCGGTGGTGACACTAGGTGGTGATGTATGTGACGTAAACGTGTACGTGGCGTGCGCAGATCTGACCAGAGTTTTGCATCTTGGGCAGTGTAGATGGAAACGCTACGGCAGAGCATATTCAGCTTTTTCATTCTGGAGGGCAGTCTGAGATTTTTGCATTTGTAAGCCCAAAAAAACGCTGTCACCGTCTAAACAAATGTCACTTCCGATAAAATATTTTGTCATTTTTACCCGCAAGCGTTTTTCATGTAAACAGGCCCTAAGGAAAAGACTCTACTGGGTTGCATAAGTCAATGATTATTAAAAACACACACTTTCATATGATTGAATTAAAAAAACAAACACCCACCCCCCCCAAAAAAAAAACTCGTATTTATGTATACATACGTCTGTGGCTCATAAGGTCTAATTTTGTCCTATTTGTTGTTTGTTTTTTTTACAATATCAACTTCAAATGGGTATGGAGTCTGTGAACTCGCAAAGTGGGAATACTCTACCCTGGCTAATGGCGTCTTGATATCAATACTCACCATTCTGTTGAACTGCTTGTGTCTGCTGGCTATCAGTTTCTTCCATGGCTTCACTCATTAGATCTTGGAGAATTTGTTGTTCATTGTCAGCAAGCAAAGGCATTGGAACAGAGCTTTGTGAGGGAAACTCAGCCTGTATAAAAATGTTAAGGCAAGTAAAAAAAAAGTGTTCAAATACAAAAAAAAGATCTTTAATAATTAGTGTTAAATACATCTACTTTTACTTTTGAAAGCTTTTATGTTAGCTAAGACTAACCTTTGCCTTTTGAGCAGTGCTTTGTTTGGAGCTTTGTTTGCTCTCGTGTTCGGGTGGAGGGACCAGGTCTCCGTAGCTTGCCACATACTGGATGAGATTCATGAGAGCAGCACAGGAGTCTGAACATGTTCGGATGTGGATGATGTCACTGGAACAGCGCAGCTCAAATTTGGGCTCAGACTAAAAAACAGGAGACATTTGGAAGCTTTATCTGTTGAATTATTAGTAGTTAATATTGCATCAATATTCATTCATACCAATTTTCCATCCACTCCTGGTTTTACAGCTGTAATTCTCAGCTCTAGCGTTCCCATGTCTACTACCTGTACGTAATCTATGACAAAGAGACAAGAACAGTATATTATATGCATTATTAGAGGTCCCAAATTACATATTTAAAATTAAGGACACACATACCACGTGCAAGATTGACTGAGACTGCATTATTTTTATCTGAGAGAAACAAAGCGGTTTCATCCAGTAAAATCCTAGAAATAGAGCAATATACTAGTTAACACAATGTGCATTAAATTACCCTAATACTAACATTCTTCAATCTTAAATGTAACAGGTACCTGAGAGTAGATGAGGAATGATCTAGTGAGACACTGCTGGATATGCTGAAGGTTTCTACAAAAACCAGTGATCTCAAAGGCAAGTAAAGCGGCCTATTCAGAAATAAAGGATATTATTAAACTAAGCAACAAACATAACAATTCATTATGTATATTTTTTTTATAAATATAGATTGTGGTGAATTTAAACCTGTAGTCAAGAGAACAGCTCCATAAGTGCAGATGCAAAGTGGTAGCAGAAGCAGGAGGTGCATATCCCAACACAGGCTCATCCGAAATGTTGAGAAAGTCCACTATCTGTTCCATTTCAGGTAAAAAGTTTAGTTTATCCTTGTACTGTTAAGCAACTGAATGGTATTTCAGAAAAAAATGTCTATACCTGGTCATACCAGCCCAGACCAGAGGCAACGACCCTGTGCTGCAGTGTGGCACCCCTTACACCAACAGCAACCAGAAACTCCTGTACAATTAAGTAGATCAATTATGTATGAAATAATTATATCAACTAGAACAATTTATCTAAAATGTAGAAAGGATTACAAATGTGTATATTTTGTAGCTTACCTTAACATTACGCTCTACATTTTGCGAGGACACTTTAACAGCAACAGAGACCATGCTGCGAGCCTCGAGCCCGATGCCCTCTGAGGGTGTGGGGGTCCTTTCAGGAGAGGTCTCTGATTGGTAAATAGTTGGTTCTAGCCAGTGAGGATGTGTTTTGCAAGGCAGTTTAAGGTCTGAACCAGGTGTGCTTCCATCGACAAGTCCTGAAAACATTTATTATAAGTATTAATGACTCTACATAGGCCATGTGGGTCGTGGAAGTATGATTTCATCTACCTTGGTGATACATGCAAATGTTACTTGTGTGAAAGCAAATGTAGTGATGGTCTTTAAAGCCTTCATACTGTGTAACACTAAAAAGCACAGCATTTTTTATCTCCAACCAGAATTCCCCATGCTTGTTCTTCAATACAGCCTTGTCTTTCTGTAAAGGAGACACAGATTCTAATATCTACAAACATTTTTGTATATTTTGCTTTCTATATAGGATCAAAGTACCTTGGCATCAGTGTGAAGAGACACCAAGCCATGATTCACAGTCAGGATGACAGAGAACAAGCTCTGAGAAGTCTTACTTGGCACTTTGGTTTTTTTCTTTTTACGAGACCTGAGGCCAAAATCTGAGTCGGGGGAGTAGTAATGCATGTTGTCTTCATCTGAGGCACTGGACTCGTCTGCAGATATGACGATCAAAAATCAGAAAGCACAAAGCCAGAAACAGTAAAATGTATAGTGTACTCTAACAGCTCGTATAAATACAGGGGGAATCTTGTACCTTCTAGGCCTGTGGTGCGGAACTGACTAAAGCTGTCTTTGGAGTAGGTGTTGATCAGCTGACTGGCAACAGAGAGTCCAACTCCATAAGGCATAGACTCCACTGTTTCCACTGGAGAAGGGGCTGTGGGCTCCCACAACAGCAGATCATTGTTAATTCTAGAACAACAAAAAGCCATTATACATCATTTATTTTCAACTGCACATCCACCCATTACATACAACTGAAATCACTGCATACCTGTTGTGTAATTTTTCATAAAATTCTTTGTTGGGAAGAGCTAACTGAACATTGGGAAAGCTTAGTTCAAGAATGAACCGGGAGTTGTTCATGGTTTTTTCTTGAAAGTCTGTCATCTCAGCCACATCACCCGGTATAACCATCTGCAAACATGAACATCTTTTAAAAAATGACTAAATTATTATTTCAACTTAGCTAGCCTATGTAAAGCTCTGCGTGCAGAATTTTGCATAAATGCCCATTTAAATCCATCAACTGGGGTCATCTTTAGCTCTGCATGCAAATGCATGCACCTGCACAAAGCACGTTCCACCATCCAAAAGCATCACACTCTGAATATCACTTGATATTTTTAGTTCTGTCAACCAATAAAAAAAATACTGATAATATTCACATTATTGATTATTTAATTATTTCACAAGTGGATATAATTTAAATCTAGGCATTATAATCCATAATAAATTTGTGTGGTGGTCACATTTCAGATAAATATACATAACCAAACAATAAGTTTGGTGTTTAGAGTTTTCTTTTGAGGTTCTTTTATTTTGTTTCAGCAGGGAAAACTCTCCACTGTCCTCCGATTCACCTTCATAACTTTCTTACAGTGATACATTTTCAGTTTTTTTGTTAATCCCATGAGTTAAAGGTCTACTACGTAACTATACTAGTGGACTGTATGTGTATAACTAATTTTACTTATTGTCTTTCATGGAAGTTCCACAGTATAGCATTAACACTATCTACCCTTTTCCATAGCCACAGATACCTTGGAAAACATGCACTCGCACTGTGAGCATAGACAACTCTGTACGGATATGACCAGTAGCTTGTCTGAAGGAGTCACATGCTGTCTAAATGGCGATAGATACATTTATTGCCATACAGTGGAACATTCCAGGTGAAGCAACATCTCCATGGACAAGCAGGTGGCAGACCCTCCTCCAGAAAAGTTACATAGTGCACCTTCAACATGTTAACAGCCCTTATTAATACACTGTATCAACACATTTCTAAACAACCCTTCCTTACCTCTTCATTCTCATACATAACTCTACGGGAAGAAAAGGGGGATGGTTCTGGTTTCCCAAAGTCACAGACATCTTTAAGGGAATGAGCTGCCCCTTCCTCCTCCTCCTCTTCAAGGGAATGGTCTTCAGCTCCTTCATCATCCTCAACTGTGACTCTTTCAAGAATAGAGTGCACCGCTGTAGGGTTCATCTTCAGCACAATCCTGGTTAAAGAAAAGAAACTATGCGAAAAACATCTCACAAGAGAAACTGTTTTAAAGCAGAGAAATGAACAAACCTGGGCCAATCAAATTTAACACTTGTCGATGTGGTCAGGTCACCATCCATAGTGTTTGACACCCTCAGAAAATGTGTAGCTGGCTGTTCCTGTTCTTCCTGAAATTTACCTAAAGAGACATTATGATTATGTTATGAATGTAGGATCTATTTTCATTCAGATTATTTTTATAAACCAACAACAAAGTAAGACCTGTAAGCTCTCTGAAGGTAAGCTCCATCTTTGTTTGGTCTGGAGAGCTGCCCCCCTTAAACTCAGTTTTCATTTCAAAGTCCTCCATCTCCAGGTGAAGTATTTCTTTTTGCAAAGACTTCTTAAACCAAGGCCCCCTCTCTTGATCCGAGCGTAAATCAGGAATGGGAAAGCGCACTGCGAGGCCTAGGACTGGGGCGGTGACAGTCAGAGACACATGACAGTTTGCAGGTGTCTGACTCTCATCAAGGAAAACTTCTGTAAAGGCTTTGTGCTGTGGAATGATTAGATATTATAGGAATATGTCAAACCGGTGCTTAAATTAGTTCAACACCCGATGTCCTTACCAAGCTAACATGCTTATTATATGATGTGTACATGTGTGAAGCCATCACTTCTGTGGTGGTCAGTTTCTGAGGCTGCAGTAAGGAGTTCAGACGATCCACAATGCTGATGTCCAGTTCAGAGTGTGCATGGCCTAGCTCAACCTGGATGTCAGCTTTTCTGGGGATGGTACTAAGACGCACTTGGCCTCCCTGCACAAACAAAAAACATAAAAATATACAAAATAACAGAAAATGAGGAAGTGTGTCATGTTTTTGGTTTAGGGTGAAGGCTTTTACTTGTGGGCCTCTGCGTTCCGCCAGTTTGTACAGCAGGTGGAGGCAGGTGGTGAGCTGCGCCTCAGCATCGGCTGGGGTGTCAAATGTCAGGAGCTGCGTGGCAGAGTGTGGCAGACAAATCAGAAAAAAACACAGTTTAATTTCATTCACTCTGTATGTAAATATGCAGAGTTTGACTAACACAGAGTATTTGTCAGACAAACCTCAGTATATTGAATGCCTCTTTGTAAACCACTATGGCCAGCCTCACAAGGGAAAAGACACTCCAATAGCTCCATTTGACTGAGGGAAACATCAGTGCTATATGTGTGCAAATTAGAGCCTTGATAATGTTCATAATTTATCTTCAAACCATGACTCACCAACCTGCATACATTAGCATAATTAGTATAGGTCAGAATATCTGATTAATCACAAGTGCATGTAATGTCAGAGTAGTCTTGTATTCTCACCTGAGGTGGTCATGTGGACAAGCATTATTAAACACAGCTCGAGTCTGAAAGAAAGATACATGGTGAGGCTGGTCTTGTTCAACCGTACTAAAAAAGTGTGCTGCTATTGGACCAAGAGGACAAGGAGCTGCATCTGGTGATGGCAGTGGATCAATGTGGAGGACTGCAACCGCCAGACTACTCAGTGTTAGCTTTAGCACCAGCTCAGGCCTCGACTCATCACCACAGGCTTTAGAAGGATGAGCTAAACAGAGAAGATGAACACTATTAAAATAATTTTATGAGTTAAGACAATTTAATGAATAGCAATATGTCATTCATATTTTTTTCTTTCATTGGCTCTAATACCTACAGGTTTGTCTGGGTAACTTCTGTGAAATGTGCGAGTCTCTTGATTGGACAGGAGTTTCACTGGTTGCCTTCTCTTTTTGTCGTGGTACATCCATGTAGTCATCCCAGGAGACCTTGTAACATACAAAACTATGTTATTAAATATTTGTTATTAAGTTTGCTGTGTTGGTGGAACGTACGGTGGCATTGCCAGAAGGGGATTCTCTAGAAGAAGCAGAGTAGTTGCTATTGAGAGACAAGTCCAAGTCGACAGTAGGTGGTTCACCCAGAGGAGGAAGGGAGGATAAACTGTGAGACATGTCCATGTCAGCCATGGAGAAGAACACATCATCTGTACAAAGACAGTCAATTAAACTCAACAGTTAGAATAACATCAGTATGATTAAATTAGGTGTAAGACAAACCTCGACTGGACACTGTTTTGGTAGTCTGGCTCTCAAACAGTTCATGATCTGTTCCAGGTGCAATGGTGTCTTTCTTTAGACAACGATTAAGTTCCATATGAAGTCGGTATTCATCCTCCTGTTGAATAGGCCGGTTCTTTCTGTCCTTAGCCCATTCTTGAGAAACTTCCAATAAATGAAGAGTGAGGACGAGAATGCTGATTTAAATCTCACATAGCAATATAATTATTAACTTAAACTCACCTCGGCCAGAAAATGTTCCAAACATGTCAAGAAGAAGATGCACTTGTTGTGGTGACAAAAGTAAAATAAGTGTGCTGATATCTCCAACTACATGCAGCTGGAAAAGTACATGTTGAAATAATGACATACAGTAAGTAGACTTATAGAATAATAATAGAATTTTGCAATCGTTTTCATGTTGTTTACCTTGGCTCCGGGCATAGCAGGATTATTTTTCAGAGTGAGAGACAGCTCAAGTTTACCCCCAAGTCGGCCTACTTGGACTGGTTCAAAATATGTTGCAGAGGATATGGGCTCTGTAAACTGCGGGTGAGGCTCACATATTATTCTAGGATTCCAGCTTGGGGACAACTTTGGCTCAGTTTCCTAGCAACATTTAAAGTAAAATTAATAATGTTTATGTATATTTACATTTTTTACAATTACAACACTCACCGCGGGAGTGGGTGAAGATTTACAACCCCCGCGAGACAAATCAGAGAATTCATCCCAAAATATTGTGAGGCCCTCCATCTGAAGCTTTTTGTGTGCAAATGTAGTTGGTTGATGTACATTGACACTTGAACTCTCATCATCACTTTCATCAAAGTAAACAATCCTTCATTTCAAAATAAGAGCATAAACAGAATACTCAAAGGTTACATCAATAGAATAATTATTTAAAGGCAGTATTATTTCACTTTAACTTGTTTTAACTTGAACTCACTTGTTGATCCTTAATTCAAGTGCAATTCCAGTTTTTGAATTTTCTGGAATGTGTTCTAGTCTAAGAACAGTATTTAAAAATGTCATTTTTACTCTTCTTAGAACTGTAAGAGGAAAATAATGAAAAGGTTATTACATTTTAATTATTACATTTACATAATAATTACATTAAAATAACAAGCTAACATGAACACACATAATGCTAAAGAAATACCTGTCTCTATTGTTTCAGCAAATTTTTCAAGGCCTTCAAATGGTTGGAAACTCTCCCCAATGTCATCTGTGAGTTTCTGACTCAAACATTCTTTGGCAAGTTGCATACTACTTGTCATAAAACTGGACCAGTTCATAGGTTCTACACCAGATGCTGAATAAGACATATCCTTTATAAGCCAAATAACAAAAATGACATATTAAATATTAAAGTGAAATATAGTTTATTCTTACCAACTCTAGGTCGGGGTCTGAAAACCAACTCTAAACCTTTCACTTCAAGGGCACAGTTTTCCTGAAGAAGGGCTGCCCAAGGGACAGTTAGAGAGATGGTCTGAATGAAGCCCGTAATTACCTCAAAGGGGGCATCTGCAGTTTCCAGAAGGTCATTCAGTGACTTGGGAAAAACAAAAAATGCATTAGATACATACATACCCATGTATCTAATAGCACTTGAACAAGTGATAGATACATACCCACGTATCTAATGGCACTTGAGCAAGTGTCCCAGTGCCCTGGTAAAGGTCTAAGCTTAGTTGATCCAAACTTAGTTTCTCCTGCAGAAAATTCCCCAGGTACCGATGGAGGAGGTACCTGCATGCTCGCTTTTTGATGGACTCAGAAAATGGCCAAGGCATCTTAATTAAATGATTACAATTTGCTGAAAATGTTAAAAATATCAGTGTTTTCCATTAGGTTGTTACTTGCTGCTATTGTTATGTCATCCTGATGATCTAAAAACGACAAAAGATGTAGTGTATTGCAGAATAAGGAAGGATGTGGTGGCACTCAGGTGTATGCCAAGGACTTGATCTGACTCCAGTTTGCTGCACCTATAAAATAAAACGCATGCGACATGGTTTGTGGTTAATTCCACGTAAGGACGATCAATCCGTTTGATTTACACGCACGTTTTAATGTGGTCCTGTGCTGAATATTTCAAACCGACAAAGTCAAGGCAAAAATCATATCGCCCACTGTGACATACTGGATTGGGTTGTCGACTCTCTTCTCTAGAATAAAAAAAAATCCTTGACGTCCAGCCACTGGTGTTTCAACAATGACACCATTATTCTGTTAACTAGCCGGTTAGCATGTTTATGGCTACCAACTTGACCGCAAAAGCTTGCATCCCAGCTAAGAGAAGCTAATATTACTACAAAGAGAGATGCTTGCTAGCTCACGGATTGCCGAACCACAGTGTTTAACTAGTTACAATTTATAAAGGATGAGAAGAATACAAGTCTATAAATCATATAACTGTGGCAGCTGAGTCAGATAAGTCATAAAGTGAACAGTTAGCGAATGAATTCAGCTTTACCTACTGAGTGAGTTGTTTACAAACACTTTCATGACTCCGCACTGTCACTACCCAATTCGGACCGTCCCATGTCCTGCGCATGCGCCACTCAGCCTGTCATCTTTTCTACGGCAATCTACGTGTGACAATTTTAGTTGTAAGAGTTATTGTGATGCAAGCGAAAGTAACTGTCTTTACTTTGCGCTGCTTTGACAGCAACGTTCGGCCATAAATTACCGCCACAGAGTTAATAACGTTTACAAATAAAATTTCTATACACATTTCTTGACTTGCCAAATTCGAGTCACCCCCGCCCCTCTTTTGTTATGGGTGTTGTCGGTTACGTCACAATATGGCGGACTGTCTCAGTTTTAGAGGAATTCGCTTTTTATTTCTTACAGTTTCCAGTCGATAATTACTCATCATAACAGCATTCCTTGGTTGTTTTCCCTCAAGTTATATCTGGCATCTACTTGATCATCGGTTTGTGGATCGTTTTATTTCACAGTGTGTCCATCACAGAGCAGCCCAGGACTGGAACTTTCTACCAAACCCGAGGCTGTAACAGGTAAAATGATTTGTTGGGTTATTGTTATGTGTAAATTTGAGTTCTGAGTTTGTGCTGTCTGAGCTTGTTTAGTATATTTAAAAAACATTCTCATAAACAGGTTGTAGGAACACAAAAACGTGTATTTGCAGAATGTATAAACAATTTTTCAACCATGTACTATTTCAGCTCAAGAGATGGAGGTTGACTGTCAGCCAGAAGAGACTCTTGTTTCCTCAAGTGATGAAGATTGTATTGATCTTGGAGGAGTCAAGGACATGAGATTAGAAGCAGAAGCCATTGTCAATGATGTCCTGTTTGCCGTAGCACAAATGCATGTGTCACACTGTCTCAACTGTGCATTAGATGTGGCCTACATTAATGTTGAAACAAAGGAGAGAAACCAGTACTGTCTGGAGCTGACTGAAGCAGGACTTCGGGTAAGATGTTTTTTGAAAGGGTCTAATTTTATGATTGTTCTAAAATGTCACTGATGTGTTTTATATTCCACAGGTGGTTGGCTATGCCTTTGACCAAGTTAATGAGGATGTAAACACTCAGTATCATGAGACAGTTTACTCACTTTTAGACTCCCTGAGTCCGGGCTACAGAGAGGCTTTTGGAAATGCTCTGCTTCAGCGACTGGAGAGGCTAAAACAAAATGGACGATAAAAGGACAAAGCTGACAATGAAAAAAAAAAAAGATTGTATCACATCTGATTATATTTCAGTATCTAAACCATTGTGAAATTAACTACAATATTCATTCACCATTAACTTGTTAATTTCAGCACATATTGAAAATGACCACTCTGAATTCTTTTAAATTAGATTTTTCATTACATGGCATCTTGGAAGCACATTCCTCTTTCAGAGACCACTTTTACAAATAAACACTTTCCCACCTTCGACCTTTGTTTAGTGGTCCAATAAAGGTTCAAACCTTTAAATCTGCTGATGTTGCCTTTTCTATTACACAGAATAGAATTAAAGTTAAACTCCATTTGTCCAGGAACAAAAGATGAGATTTGGGAGAATTTAAATCACTTTATTAATTATTAATATAGATCTACACAATTTAGTACAATGTCAATAAGAAATTTTCATGAAAACAAAAAGGTACATTGTGTACTTTCCGACTACACAGCAGCCATCAAGCTAGGAATGTGACATCATTGACATGTTATTAGTGAGAAGCCATATCAAAAGATATCTGATTTCTTTTCTAAAGAATAACAGTTAAGTCAGAAACATTTTAAAATATGCAGTTATAAAATGCAATCGTAAGAAAAAATTGATGTGATTCTCAGTACTATTTAGTTCGCCGACGTTAACACTTCAGCTCACAATTTCAACAGGAAACTTAATGCAGAACAAATCTTTGCTACCATCATCTTTCAGTTCCCACTCAACCACCAACTTGAGCTAAATAGGGTAGAAAAAGGGGAACAAGGTATTTAGTACAGAAGACTGTCCAAGTGTGAAACATAAGTTCCAAAAGATAAATTATTCCACAGTACTTACACATGGATATTCTGTCTTCACTGGCAATGTGGTTACATAGTTATAGAATTTCTGCATTTCAATAGGGCAGTTAATGCCAGACTGGCAACCATCGCTGACTGGAATAGGAAAAGGAACAGGTACTCCAGCAATAACACCGTGCACCACAGCTGTGCTCTTCAGGGTCTCCACATCTGTAAAACCCAATAAATATCACATTAAAAAAGGTACTTTAACCACACTGAGCTGATCACAATACAAAATATTAAGGCCACTTACTACTAAGGAAGGTTACATTGACGCTGTAGTTTTCTCCTTTTTTAAGTTTGCATGGATTTGGGTGATCAAGGCAGGGGGTTATGTTCACTGTGGAAACTTTTCCAGTAGAAGAACCTTAAATGAAAAAAAAAAAAAAAAAAAAGACAAAACATCACATTAGTCACAGGCAGAATACATGAACTGAAAGTCTGATGGTGATTATGTTGTGTTATGTTCACTTCTCCCCATTGTAGGGGCTTTCGGGTGCGTTAAAAATAATAATAATATATATATATTTTTTTTCTTTTAAATCACACTTTAGTGGTTTGTGAGGGAGTCCACCTTTACAATACTCTATACGTCCAGAGTGATAAGAGTGTTAAGGTATGCCAGGTATGCTCACCGCAGTCTTTGAAATTGACTTCCTCGGCCCAGGTGAACCCAATCACAGAAAATAGAAGGAACAAAGTCTTCCAAGAATCCATGTCGTCTTATTTAATCGTCACACTAAAAGGCAAAAGACACCAGAGAGGGTTATGTCAAATCCCTTGGTATATGACGGTGGGATTGTATGTCGTTCTTCAAAAACATCAGAAAGTTACCAAAAATGATCACGTTTATTAGAAGTCATTGACACAGAATTCTGATCTGAAAAGGCAACATAATTTTCTTATCATGATAAATGGCAATACATCGAAACTGACCTGTAGCTAAGGAACGCAGTTGTCGTAGTACCGAAAGAATACAGACCAGTCCGCCGCCCAGATCGTTTTAGTTCCTTGTGTTGCTGTGTCTCTGTCCCATACAAGATCCACGCTCTGGCCGCAACTCATTTCTCTTTCCTCGCTTCCTTCTCCTTGATTCTGCACGAAATGGGTGAGGAAGTCCCGCCCACAGAGGAGACACAACGATGAGAGAGGATATAAACTCCTCACTGATACCACTAAAGTTTGATTATTTTTCTGATATCTGCCTCCTCATGTTTACTCTCCTTCCTTCTGTTTCTTTCTTTGGGACACCACTTAAGATGATACACTTGATTGACAGCTGAAAAATGGAGGAATCAAGGAGAAGGAAGCGAGGAAAGAGAAATGAGACGCGGCCACAATCACGAGATCGGTTTCTTTCTTTGGCATTTCCGCCCTGATTTTTGTCTGCCAGGAATTTTTATGTTTACCTTCGGCATTAATGGACAAATCGAAACCACATTAAGGCACACTATTAAATTGTAGAATATAGAGACAGTCTATATAGGTGCGTTATTTTTATTTATTAGAAAAAACAAAGTAGATCGTTTTAATGTTGAGTCATGATTGGCACTAGGTTAACGAATGAGAAAATTGAATTGTACCGAGTGGGCGTTTAGTTTTGCAGAGGGTGGAGTCATTTATTTGTTGGAGATGTCATCTATGAGAAGAGTTATGTCAGCTGTGGCAAAGTCAAAAGCGTTAAGCCTTTTTAGGTAAGAATATGCGTAAATTATTGACCAAAAAAGTGAATGTATGTAAAAACCATAAATAGTCTTAGAAGCATATGCATTGGTTTTGTTTAGCATTAGTTTGCCAGTTTTAGCTAACAGACCTGCTAGCATCTGCTGCTCCGTGTGTGTTTACATGCATATTACCACTCCTGTTCTGCAGGGCATCGACTCTTATGAACATAAAGGTGAACCAACCATCAGTATGCGCCCAGTCACGTTATATTTTGGGATTTCAACGGTTCAACAGTGCGTCAGTTCAGGGAAGGCCAGATGTGTCGGATCCTCCCAAGGACAAAATACATCTAACCGAGTCCTGTGTGAAAGTCTGTACTACAACAACAACAACATATGACTCTATTGCACCATGCAATTTGCATGTATTCACTTTATTGGACTGTTGTTTTGCAGAGACTGGGGGAGATCATGGAGAAGGGTGAATACCTCAGAATACACGTAGAAGGAGGTGGATGCTCTGGCTTTCAGTACAAGTTTTCTGTTGACAGGAATAAGAATGAAGATGACCGGTATAGTAGTCACATTTTCTATTTTCATTTTGTATTTATGTATATTGTATTACAAACACTTTTACATTTGATTTGTTGCAGAGTATTTGAACAAGAAGGTGTGGGTGTAATTGTAGACCTGGAAAGCCTGGACTATGTCAAAGGATCCACATTGGACTTCAGTGAAGAGTTGATCCGCTCTTCTTTCCAAGTGTTAAAGAATCCCCAGGCTGACCATGGCTGTTCCTGTGGAAGTTCTTTTTCTGTCAAACTATGATTATAAATCTATACACAACATTCATTACTGACTTCTGCCAAATGACATCCCACTTAGTGAGTTGTACATCATTACTTTGTATTTATAGTTACAGTTCAAGAGTTTGAGTTAATTCAGTCCTCAAAGCTTTCCTTTGTAAATAACGTGTAATTAAATACTTTATTTTTTTGCTGCACTATTGTTTTAATTTATTTTATTTTAATTATACAAATTATCTTGTATGAAGAGTTATGTAAATGCCTAAAACATTAAACAAAAAAATATTTTCCAAGTATTTTGTGTTTTACATTATAAAATTATAATGCAATAATTACTTAACACCAAAAGTTTATTTTTACATTTTTTAATAAAATGGAATATAAGAAATGGCTCACAAAAATATCCAAAAAGAATATGTACAAATGATATTTACAGTGGTGTAATGTAAATCAAAATATGCAGCAACATTTTAGTATTCATACGTTACATGTTTTGCACTTGTTATATATTTTCTTTGATAAAACATTCCATTTATGTGTATCATATAATTTATTACACAAAACACATTTACACAATTAGTATTGAAAATAATTACACATTTTATCATAAAATTGCAACAATATAACATAGCAGCACACTGAAAGTGACAGGTCTGCACCAGTTGTGCAGCTGCTCTTTGTTTTGTTTTTTAATGAGGATCACGGTTAGGACAGATTGTCTTTTAGTAAGCCATGCACACTCGTTTACCACCTACATCTTCAACCACATGTACACAGGTTAACAAGGGAACACTGCAGAGGAAGGCTTGAGGTCAACCAGTCAATAGCACAATCACATACACAAATCAAAAACAAAAACCCACTAGGGCTAACACAGTGACCAGGTCCAGTGTACAGTGCATAGTATGCTTTGGCATGCTGACATCCAGAATATAACAGTGGATGTTACATTCAGGAGGAAGGCCACAGGATTTAGAATGAACATAAACACAAACATATGTAATAAAAAGTACAAAAAGATGCCAACCCTCACAAGATTTAAGGCTAGTTGCGTTTGCTACATGATAAAAATGGCAATGTCAGTATGTAGTGAATAGGCATATAAACCACAACTGCCTTATGAAAATCTGATTCTAAAACTTAACTCTGAAATGGTTCACATACAGTTCAGTATTAGGGGTGTTTTTGTGAGTGAGTGAGTGATTAAACAAATGGGCTGATGAAATAAGTAAACAAATGAAATCTTGCACAAATGCATGCACCTAATTTTGAGGCAGTAAGTCATTACACCATTTTCTGCATTAGTCAGCAGCCAGTCCTTTCCTTTTGCCCTTTCACATACAGGACTCATCATGACAGCTTGTGAACTGTGACGCAGGATGTTCCTCTGTGTGGTTTTAATGAGGAGTGTGCACACATCTCCACACAAAAAGACTAAAAAAAGGGGAAATGGAACAATGTGTGGTTAGGCATCAAGTATATGTAAACATGTGCTTTACCTTCTATCATCTCCACCAGCGCTGACGACAAAATGATCTCCGTTTGTGAAACGTACATTTGTCAAGTGAGCAGAATGCCCCAAGAAACGCTTGTGTTTAGCCTAACAACAAAAATGTAGAAAATAACACAGAAATAAAATAGTTAGAAACAATAGTTAATTCATTGTGCAAGCACTGTTACAGTTTCACAAAGTCAAACAATGGTTTGTTCTCAATGACTGGATGCAGCAACAGAGCGCAAATCCATAGGCACCCTGGATAGTGCTCACCTAATTATGGTTCTCAAAGCTTAACAATAACATCAACATTTGACTTATAAGTGACATACCATTTAAAAAGTAGGCCTGTATTCTTACTGATTCACACATACAAATTTTACTCATTCTGAGTATGGGCAAGCAATGCCTCATGTGAAAGGAATTCACTCATCAAGCAGCAAAGGCTGCACTAGCATTGATCAATGACTGGCTCTAGGTGCTGGGATTTAGGTAGTAAATATTCAGACTAGAAAGAGGCATTTTAGATTGAAACCAACTGGATTTAGGTGCAACCCAACAGAGAGACTCACATTTGTCTCTTTTTTCTGACTGGATAATCAGTGATAATTAGAGTTTGAGGACTATAACACTAAATGAAAACATCAACAACGTTGCCATTGATGTCTTTATCCTTAAGAAAAGGTCAATATTACAACTGTACATGAGTAAAATCTATATTTGATTTGAACATTTTAATCTTGTATCTGTAATTAGAACATTTGTACATATAATAATGAGTATGAATAATACTTACAAACTTCTCTGGGCATGGAAAGTCAAACAGCTTCACCATTCCAAAGTCATCACCTGTCACAATGTTAAGGCCTGAGTGTGACACACAGGCACATGTTACATCTGCTTTGTCAGTGTTTCTGGACCAGATTCCAACAACCTCATCACCAAGGACGCTACAAATAACAAAAAACATACATATTCACAAAAGCTTCAGAGTGTGTTCATCATAAATGTGTCATTCCCTTGTAGGAATAAAAAATACCTTGTCCAGGTGGCCCAAGTAATTCTGTCAATTTGTGTCTGTTCTGTGATCTGTTTTCCAGATGGTACTTCATACACCAGTCGTTTGTAAGCACCAGTGGATATCTTTGGGTCACAAGAAACCACAGCTTAGAATGTGTTTGCATTACATCTGTATTATTGTAACAAAAAGTCCAAACAAATCCAAACTTGCACGATAGACAATTGTATACCTGAATGTATAAGCTGTCAGCAGAGAAGTCCATCTGCATGACAAAACTGGGGATGTCCCTGCAGCAGTTTATGCGGTTCAGTTGTGGGCCCAGAGACAGGTCATAGAAATCCACTGCACTCTCATTGGAACCCACCGCCAAGTAACGCGAATTGGGACTGAACCTACGGTATTCAAAAAGCACACGCATTGTTATTTTACTTGTTTAACGTTACTTTAATTCTGGAAAATAAAGTTCCTCACCTGATATCCTGGATTGGGGAACGTCTGTCCCTTTTCTTGCCCCATATTTTGAGCGATGCAACAAGCAAGATTATGAACTCTCCATTCTTCATCCCAATGGCCACCATGTCTCCCTCGGGACTATAGCTGATGGTGTGTGCAGGATGGCCAAGGTTGACCTTATTCAGCATTTTCTGTTTCCACACAAAAACATACAGATCTATGAGAATGATTTATTTTTCAACTGTCAGAGCCAAAGTGTATGGAGTCTGGCTGGCCTGCAGGTGGTGCCCTTGAATTATGCCTGTTAGCCCTCAGGCCAGGTATAAAGGTGTGTTGTCTGATGATGTAATTAGGTGTGCGACCCAGTAGGGGCCAATGTTTTTTTTTGACCATTCATTTTAAATGGAGATTTGTTTGTTTAATGTCCCTTCTTATGGAAATAAAGTGATATTTTATCTACAGCTCATGGACTCATAGACTTCTGTTAAGAATAGTATTTAGACACAATTTACCATTTAGAGCGCATCAGCCACCGTTGTTTGTGCACATCTCAGTAGCAGAGGTTCAGTTTGGCCACTACAGCAATTTTAAAGGAATAAATTCTTTAACTGAGCATACTGACCTTCTCTGGGATGTCCCACAGACGAACAGTCCCATCTTCTGCAGCAGACAGAAAAACATCTCTAGAAGGATGTGTTCCAAGTCCCCAAATGGGACCGTCCATGTGGCCATTCACCAAGATGTTACAAGCAGCATTTTTCTCACCAACTTCAATAATCTCTGCATTTCTTGTTCCCACAAGAATTTTACCCTATATACACATGTCAAATCAATTGTAGTAATAATGTAAGCATGTATAATTATGATGATGATCGAGAGTGTAATGAATGCTGTACCTTTCCTCTGCACACAGATCGGACACAGTCTATGATCTGTCCCGTCTCCAAACGAAAGGCTCGGCAGCGTTTCAGCTCCTGGTCCCACAGCTTCAGTGCACCTCCTTCTTTTGACCTGCACAGGAAACAGTTCATTAGCCAGATATGACTCAAATCTAATGCGTACTTACAGACCAGACAATGAGGTTACTCTATAAATAAGATGCTTGATCATACAATAAGTCAGCCAATTAAAATGGCACAGTGAATCACTTACGGTCTTTCTTTGCCTCCGGTGACGATGAGGCCATCTCTAAGGGTCGTGTACATGGTGAACACTGGGCCTGTATGAGCTTTGGCCACTATTCTGACTAAAATGTGTTCCTTCCACACACACACATCTCCACTTATGGTACCTGTAAATGTCAAGTTGTTCTGAAAAGAAAAGAAATTCGCACTAATCTAGTGGCCTAAGACAGCAGAGCAAGCGATGCAGCAATACACAGCATATTGAAGCAGACAATCAACACTATTAAAAAATATCTTTGAAGAATAATCTTAAAATGTAAGTCACTTACAGCCCCAAATGCCACAGAAAGCATGGTCTGCATTCGTGCATCCTCTATTGAACTCAGCACCCCTTTCTTGCTGAGCAAAGCTCGCCCCGCCAATGTCCAGAAGCGCACATGCTTGATGCCCACAGACACAAAATGTGTGTCTGAGTCCGGGCGAAACTCAGCCACAAAAATCCTCTGGGTATGACCAATGTGGCTGGCAACTTTGGCACCTTAAAAACAAAGACTTTTGTTAGCATTTTGTCCAAAGCAGTCCAAAGTGTATGTGAATGATTTATGTGTATGTGTATGTGTATGTGTGTGTGTATGTGTGTGTGTATGTGTATGTGTGGATGTTAGATGCAGGTGTACCTTCCTGCCACTTCCAGATGGTGACAGTGTGCTCAGGATCCAGGCCCACAGACAATAGGAGCTTTCCTGTAGCACTAAAACTGACAGAGCACACCCCGCCCGAGTGGTAACAGCGCAGTACTGACAGTGTCTGCTTGCTCATAGCGTCCCACACATGGATGGAGGGAGACGTGGCTGTGGAAGTAATTGCAATGGGTGAATGTCAACAGACTTAAAGATAGTCAAAGATAAAGCATTTCTTACAAATATAGTGGTTGACCACAAGATGGCAGCAACTTAAACAGACGTGTTTCATTTACACTGTGCTGTCTTTCTTTAAGCAAAAAAAGGTTATGTCTTACCTGACATGTCACCAGTATCTCCTAGGAAAGATAAAAGAATATTTATGAACTCTCAGATTATCTTTGATTAAAGTATTATTATTTTTATATTAAAGGCATTAAAATACTGTAAGTAAATCAGTAAGATTTGTGCCAGATGAGCTGCTATTATGAAGAAAGTGCACAGTCCAGATAAAAACATAGGAGGTGAGCTTCTCACAAACATACCTACTTGGCCAGTTGCCACCACATTGGGGAATTTAGGATGCTGATTGATTGTCAGGCACAAAATGTCATCACTGTGTTCAACATAAAAACTTTGGCAAGCTGTAGAAAAACAGAAGGTTTAATAATAATATGGATATAAAAGTATGAGTGCCTGTCTGAGCTCTACTCACATGTTGTCAGGTTGAGGACAATGCCAACAGATGCTGTGTGGTAGATGATATCCGCCCCATCGTTTAGGTAGTGCACATTATTGCGGCAATCGTTACCACGGTAACCAAATACCAGCTCCAGCACCAAGTCCTGTTTAAAGTAAAAACAGGCATAAAATGACAAAGTAAAAGCTAAATACTAAATGGCTTGGTGTGCTCTATACCTCAATAGGCCTTTTCTTTTTGCCCACGTTGTTTGTCTGTAGCTTCTCTGGTTGTGGAAGCGCTCTGCTAACAGGAGGCCTGAAATGGACAGTTGGGCTGAGAAACAGACAGATGCCAAGCACACCAGTAACAATCGAGTTAATTAATTCTATGGGGATTATTCACATTCAGATTTTGAGCTATTCGTCTACTTGATGGTGCACAATGTAACTATGTAAAGGGTCAGCCACTTTCTTGTCTCCATGTAGATGTTATGGCTTTACCTAGATAGAATGCACCA
>NW_026571563.1:0-25000 GCF_026225935.1 Boleophthalmus pectinirostris
GCACAATCTTCATTTCCGCTATTGTTTGGCTCTCCCAAGTTCCAAAAACTAAAATAGATGGATTTAAGTGGAGTGCTTATAAATGCAGCAGAGCACAAACCATTCTGTATTTAGTTACCCCTCAGTGAGTTGTGTTCCATCCAACCATTTCCATGTCCCCTCTACGTCCACATCTCGTGCTCCAATCCAATAGCCACTGGCAGAGTAATGCACTGATGGGTTATGATAGGTTGTGATTAAATTATTAATTGCCAGCTGAAATAAGAAAATCATATGTTATTACATTTTGCTCTTTTATTTTCACTAATAATTATGACTATAAGTTGTCACCTGTTGTTCTCTGCTGTTTATTTCTACCAAATCAGCACCAAAATTCTTGCAATAATTACGACTTTCCTCCCATGATCTGCGATTTATATCTTCAGAGAAAGGGATGTAGTAGCAAACAGAGTTGATTAAATTCCATCCTGGTGAACAGTGTCTGCAACCCTCCTCTATTAACCAAAAAAAAAGGTTTAAATAATTTTATAGTGCTATCAATATTAGTGTCAAATGTACTCACTAAGTAAAGGTATGTGAGATTTCAACCCAGTGATTAATGACAGAATTTTGTCTGACTCTTTCTGATAGTCCTCATGTCTTGACTTCAGGTGATCAAGTTCCCATTTGGTCATCCTCTGGAGATTAGTCTCTTTCGTCAACTCCTTCCTCAGTTCAAGCTTTGTGTTAATTGCAATTTTGTAAGCTTGTTGTAATTTGGCAACTTCAGAGTTAATGTCTTTTATAATGCGCTCTCCATCAGTCAGATTTCTGTCTGTAAGAAATGCACAAAGCTAAAAATCAAATATATTAAATAACAGCCACTACTAATTCTAATAATGTTTGACTTACAGTAGATGCCCAGACCGATGTCAATGGAGAGTAGGACAACAGCCAGCACAGAGAGAATTATGATTAACACTTTTTGATGATTCACAATTGAATCAAGCCTCCCCATTGAAAGTGACACTTTGCAAAGAGAAAGAGATATTTTTGCATCAGTGAAACAGGTCAGTCATGTTGTAATTTGGACAAATTAAATGGTTATTATGCCTACCTTGTTGTTCATCTTGGTTGGTAGGGAGAGAAAAGTCCTCACTAAAGTCTGGTTGACCCAGTTTGTTGTATGTTGTTTCCTCCATTTTGGGTTTTCAGTCCGTGTGCACATGTGTCGGAGGACAAGGACATTGCTCTCCCTGTATTTTGCACTGTTTACATTACAAACCAGTTAAATATTCACAGAACCATATCAAACTCCAGTTAGTCAACAAGCATGAATGAGACTATGGTGATTTTTAAAGCACTTTTATTAAGACTGATAAATATTAGGTTCTGTATTACGCAAAATTGGTTATGAGCTTTTAGCCGTGTTAAAACGTTGTTACTTCATAAACAACATACCCAGAATGTTAGTATTGTTTCACTCACACATGTTTGAACATGTTTGTGTGATTCTGCATTATTAGTCTGTCTGCATCTCCAATACTCAAAATCCCCTGTTCCACCTTGTGATGTCATGTAGAGGTAATGTTCAAGTTAACCACTGCCTTTTATATTTTCTGTAGTACAGATTGGAAATTCTGTGTCTGAAATTATCCAAATGTGAAATAGTGAATGTGTATGGAGTTTAAAAACACAGTGGAGCACTTCCAGTATTACCACATGACATCACAAGGTGGCACAAGTGTTTTCTATTTGAGAGAACAAAAATATAAGGCTAAATACAGTTTGTAGGCTTTGTGTGTGCTAACGTGTGAATGAAAAAGTGAAAAAATGCATAGCACACTTAGACAGCCAATGTCCAAAAGCTTTGTATTTTTTATTTTTAAATAAGCAAAATGCCTTCGTCAGATCATTTTTCTTGCTTTGGACCACACGTATACCTGTATACATGATTTGATGAGGAAACAACATTATAACATAGATCAGAAAATAGCATAATATAGGCCCTTTAAGTTTCATCACTGATATTAATTTTTATTGCTGAACACCTCTCTACCTCGGCCCCATCTCACATATCCAGTTCAACACATCATTCTCACAGTTCCTATTGTACCATGATTTCCAAGACAGTACATTGCGAGCAAAGGCAGCACAATGTCCTGACAGACTTTCTTCATTGCTGGGCTGATCTGTTTGCCAGTACCTGTAACAGATCAGATACAGAGTGAATGACAGTTCTGCTTGTATTCATAAAATTATTTATTCTAAACACGGTTGCCTTACCTTGTATTGTTTTCAGTGGCATTGTTCACCCAGACCCACGTACCATTTGACACAGTATCAGTGAGTCCTATCCAGAATCCCATCTTCCACTGAGGTCCAGTAGCAGTTATCTTTGGATAGTTGTTGTTGATTGTCATCTATGAGCGAAACTAGAAATAACTGGTGACCATAATATTACTGTGCACTGTACATAAGATGGGTTCATGTCACATTCTTCTATGCCTATGATCAAAATCAAGCTCAAGTGCAGGTCAGAATTCTATGGTGGAATTTCTCAAGTTGCACAATTTTTGGCTGTGTTCACGGTTAATATCTCTCTAACATCTTTACTGAAACAAAAACTAGTACAAATTTCAACATATTCTCTGTCAGAATAGATAACCAGAAAGTACTGGCATTATTAAAGGTCCTATATTGCACAAAATGTATTCTTCTGAGCTTTAAGCCATGTTAGGATGTTGTTACTTTGCCAAAAACATATCTGGAGTTCTGTTTTGTTTCATTCACATGTTTGAGTAATCTTTTGTTATTATTATTATATTCTGTCTACATCTCCAAAGCTTAAAATAGTCTGTTCCACCTTGTGATGTCATGTTGTGGTAGTTTTCAAGTTAACCTTTTACCTTTTGTTTATAGTAGAGATTGGCAATTCCTGGGCTAGTGAAGGTGCATGGAGTTTAAAAGCATAGTGGAGTACTTCCTGTATTACCAAATGACATCACTAGGTGTAACAGAGTGTTTTCTGTTTGAGAGAAGAACCATGCCAAATTATGCAGGGTTTGTGTATTAAACATGTGTGAATGAAACAAAACACAACTCCAGGTTCATTTTCAATGAGGAAACAACATTATAACATAGATCAGAATATAGCGTATATGAGCCCTTTAAAGTTTAAACCTTGAAGACAAGATTTTTGTCAGTTCTAAGATTTTGTGTAGCCAATCGCCATAGAGTTAAATAGACTTCCTCTGAAATTATGACAACATCAAATTTGAGAATGTGAGAGCAAACTATTATTTTATTACCATTAAATCAGCATTAGTGTTTGCAGTCATTAAAATTACCTGTTCTTCCAAGTTATTGATCACCAACAGGTCACCTCCTCTGCTGATACAGTCTGCCCTGCTGTCAGCCCAGTTCTTCTTAGAGTTGGGTGGAGGTATTGAATAATAATAGCATGAGTTTTTGAAAAGAAGCCATGCAGGAGGGCATCTGCCACAGTTGTTCTCTGCCGTAAAAACATGCAGAATTAAACAGAAAAGAAATGTTTCTAGTTTTAATTTAAGTCATTCTTAGTCTTACCTAATAAAGTTCTGTTGCCCTCCAGTTGAGTCTTCTCTGCTCTCAGTTCCTGGATGTGACTTTGCAGTCCATCAGTGACCGTCTGGAGTTGTCTGATTTGCAACTTCAACCCCATGTGAGCTCTGCGCTGATTCTCCAGCGCCATCTGAGCCGTCTGCTTCTCTTTGACAATATTGCTTTGGTTACGAAGAAAGTCCCTCTCAATGACAAGGGGGGCAAGGGCAGAATCAGTGACCTGCTGGAAATCTTTGACCTTGGCACCTGTACCCAGAGGTGGGTAGTACTCAGTTATATTATTCAGTTACATTTACTTGAGAAATTGTACAATCTAGAGTACTTTTCTAACAGCATATTTTTACTCCTACTTGAGTAATATTTTTATTGAAGTAACACTACTCTTACTTCTGATTTATGATTTATTTATTTATTTATTTTTCTAATTGTTGTATCTATCATTTGAAAATACCAGACATGCATTATTTAATGTTTTGTATTTTCAGTTACATTGTCTCAACAGTTACTCTTATCTGAGTAGTAGTTTTCCCAAATACTTTTTTACTCTTACTTGAGTAATTTCTTGGACCACTACTTAGTGCAAAGTACTAAGTAAATTTACTATTTGAGTTATTATTTTGTTACTATTACATGAGTAAATTTGTGTTTACTCTACCCATTGTTTTTCATTTCTTATGATAAATGTCCTCTCTGTTGTAACCAGTCACACATTATGGTTTCAGAATGAGAAGGAAGTATTTTGCCCAATAACATGGAGAGTAGTGACTCACTGACCCTCCTCACTGTGAGCATTCAGCAAACAGTATAACCTTGTGAGCCCCCATTCGAATATTTTAATAATTTTTAGTGCATTCTTTTTATGGTTTTATTTTTTTCATTCATTAATACATAGTTGTTTTGCGAATCGGGTGGCCTTGCTCAAACTTTATTGGCTAAATTACCAGGTCAGACTCTTGATACCTTCAGAAAATATTTGAAAATGATCCATACAAATGTGCATGATATCTTGATTCATTTTAATTAAATTGTAGTATATGTAGAGTTACTCACAATACATGCCCAGGGCCAATGCAGCTATCAGCAGAGCAGTATCGAGCAGGGTCAGACATAGTAACACCACACGGTATAGTGGAAATCCAAACACAACTCCTGTAGTCACAAAGCAGAAATAAACTTAAAGTTACTTAAACTCAATTTGAAAAGTGAATTTGGATGCCTACCTTTTCTAAATGGCTTGTGCCGAATGTGAGATTTTCTACTGCTCAAATTCTTATTAATTCTTTGTTCAAGTGACATGTCCTGGTCATACTCAGAATCCATGGTACTGCAGAAGGTAACAGACTGCTATTGATCTGTTTGCCCACTGTTCAGGGCTTATAAGCAGTATGTGTCAATATGTCACAATAGACTGTTTTTATGAGAGGTGGGATTTTTTGAGCTTCAAAAACTGCACTCATTTTGTGATGAAGGAACTGTAAAATTTTAACTGAAAAAATTATAAACTTATGTCCGGATATGAAGTAAACATGTTCAAATCAAATATAGCTTTTACTATTAACAATTATAAGGCAAATGTATTCCTACACAGCAAATTCAAATGAGTAAAGTAAAGAAAATCCAGATATGTTTCAACATAGTCAAGAGTTATTTCAGCTATGACAGTGCTGTAGAGTAAAATAAGTAGTTGTTGATTGACAGTGTTAACGTCAAACACTTGAAAAGTGTCTATTTTGAATATTACACTACATTAATGTTGGACTTTTTTATTTTTTATTTTATATATGTACTAAGTAGTTGTAATTTTTTGCCTCAATCTCATTCTATTCTATTCTATTTTCATGATTAATGGCATTTGGATGTTTTGTTTCTTGTGGGTCTTGCATTAAAAAAATCTTTTCTAAGGGGCTAAATTTTTTCAAATTACCCTTTTCAAATTACCATTTATTTGAATGGTTCCTGTATACAAAAACATACAGCTCATGCAAAAGAACAACCTGCGTAATAGGAATAAACAAATAATGATATATGCACCATAATATATTTACTATATATTTACTTTGTAATTTTTATTCATGGCTCATTAAATATTGCATAGCCCGTTTTGCAAGGTGGTTACTTCAATATATTATATTTATTCTATTCTATATTTTACTTTACAGATCGGTATGGACAGATTTCTTGCTGGTTGAGCCTGCTTGGCCTTTGTATCTGTGACTGAAGTGGGAAGGACAAAGTTTTTTTTTAACTCATCTTTGACCTGGCTGAATTTGGTGAACACTTTAAGGCACTTGGTTCTCAGACTCTCACAAACTTTACACCTGTATTCAAAGAACTGTCTACAACATGGACGTTGGATGTGTCAAAAGAAACCCCAAGAGTGAATGAGATAAAAAGTTTCTGCAATTTTAATGTTTCATAATTAGCAGGACTGCCTCTATTGTGAACATTGTTATGTTTATATAAATGGAGAGAAGATCTTGTTTCAAACAGTTAGACATGCTCCTCTCATTTTTGGAGATGAGCATGCCTGAATTCCATTCAAAACTTGATTCATCCATCGAAAGCTTGCATTGAAAAATCAACTTTAAAAAATTTGTGACAGTCATTATGACCAACTGTTGAGGGCATAGAGAATTTGTGTTGTCAGTTGGATTTTGAAAAAATATTATTGTGTCATATGACTTGTTTAAATTGTGTTGGTTGTATGATGTGCATTAATACAACTCAAGTTGAAATGGAATTTTGTGGTGGTTTTCATTATTTTGCATTTGTAAAAGGGATTATGATCTACAATGACCACAGCATTTACACTGTATTTAGTGAAGCAAGAGTTACTACTGAATAGTGTGAAATGGAGAACACTCTACACTATTACTACTTCATAAAGTCTTAAAACATAGCAATATAGAGTTATTCATTTTTCACTATACACTAGTGTATAAAAAATCTAATCTTAATCTGTGTCAAATTCAACTATGAGGAGTGTGGTTACATCACTTTACTAGTGTTGAGCCTTTTACACTTGTGAAAGTGTAGTTTTAACTCTTTTTATTGTGGACCCCATATGACATGGTAAAAGTGTTAAAATTAACAATATATGAGTATACAGAAAGAGGCTCACATGAGTCTCTCTTTTCTTTTTGGTTGCCAGTTCCAAAGCTGAAATCCAGTTGGTTAAAATCTAAAATTCCTTTGATCTGAATCCTCACTGTCTCATCCCCACCACCTGCAGCCAGTCATGAATCAGTGCTAGTGCAGCCTCTGAATGGGAAATATGCATATGTATCCTCTCTATACAGGCACTGGCAACCCCAGTTCAGTTGTGCTTGTAGTTTCTTTTTATTAAAACAGGCTACAGTGCAGGCTACATACAGTTGTTTTACGTTGTCTTACAAATGTAGTTTACCATATAATAATTTTTACAATATCAGACACCAGAAGTGGGACCAAGTAATTGTTTTGCAAGTCTCAAGTAAGTCTCAGGTCTTTGACCTCAAGTCCGAGTCAAGCCCCAAGTCAAATACAGGCAAGTCCAAGTCGAGTCTCAAGTCACTGGCCCATAAGTCCAAGTTAAGTCCAAGTCAGCTGCTTTGAGCTTGAAGTCATTTCAAGTCTTTAAACCAGTTTAGATTTTTGCAATTTATATGACTTTTAAGAGAAGTTGTACTTAGAAAGTCATAGTATATTTATATATGAGTATTTATTGAGTATATTAGAGTTGTAGAAATGCTATTTTTTCCTTTTTAAATGTCTTGACAAGATCTTGAAGTGAATCATTACAGTCAGAATAGAATAAATTCAGATTTAAAAGAACTTCTTAAGTCTTCTGAAGTCTTCTCAAGTCACAGATCTCAAGTCTAAGTCAAGTCCCAAGTTATTGACCTTCAAGTCCAAGTCGAGTCCTAAGTTTTAGTCCATTTTATCAAGTCCTAAAAATAGTGACTCAAGTCTGACTTGGAAGTCCCCAGTGTTGTCAGACACCCAATGCAGCACCCAATAACACAGATCATTTACAAAAAAAAAAAATCTAAATCCCAAACTGCAATTAAATCCAGGAGATGATTCACATTACCTAGACTACTGCTGCCCTCTAGTGGATAGGCTTATAACCTGCGTTTACAAACTCAGTAGTTAATGGGCCTTGTCTACTGTTTTAGATTTAACAGATTGCGTTTCTTTTAATGATATGATAAAGCCCGAAGTGTCTTGTACACATTGTGGTGGATCAGGACCTCTCATAATATTGGACATTTGGGTCACAAAAGCTGGAGCGCAAGACCTTTTTAGTTATAGGCACATAGTTATTGTTTGTTATACCTGGACACTCAATATTATTATCAGTTCCTGTAGTTAGACATCACTTTCGTTTCATGTATGTGAAATGTGTCCTCATAGCGGAAAAGGACTTGCTCTTTCAAAGTAAAACACGAAAGATCACGATGTCGCGACAAGGTTTTATTCTGAATTGTTTAACCAAGTTGGCCTCATATCCCGGAGTTAGCATTTTATTACTTTACATCCGTGCATCTACTTTTCTTGCATGTACTCTTTTTGCAGTATTTTACCTTAATCTGAGTTGTTTTTAAGTTACATTTAGTCATGACAGTGCTTGTGTGAACTTTGAGGCGTGCTATGCTAAGCTGCGGGCGTTTCAGGATACACGCCTTTATGCTTTACTACAAGTTGTTTTGATACAGATATCATTGGGCCTATATTCGTGCTATTTCCATCAAAAGCGCTGAACGACAGGAAAATGTCACTGGAGGACTATGAGAGGCACTTCGACTCTCTAAACTCGGAGCTGGGCGGCGGGTCGGTGGTGAGTGAGCGGTCTGCTGCGAGCTCGTTTAATGGCGAAGAGGAGAAGTTGCATTACATTCCTATCCGGATCCTCGGAAGGGGGGCGTTTGGTGAAGCCACATTATACAGGAGAACTGAAGTAAGTTTGGTCCTTGCACACTGCCCTGGAACACATAACTGTATAGCCCACGTAAAGCAGGGGTGCTCAATCAAATGTGCCTTACCTGTCTATTACTGCTTTATACTGCCTTGTTTTGAATCTTGGTGTGACCCTACCTCTTCTGTTTCTGTACCCCAGTGAGACATTCTTGAGTGAGAGCATGAAAAATGCCTTCCCATCATGCCTTTGGGGCTGATTGTGTGTCATCAAAAGTTTTTTTTTGTTGTTCAAATATGTCTTCTTTTAATTGTAGGATAACTCCCTGGTGGTGTGGAAGGAGGTAGATCTCAACTCTCTCTCTGAAAAGGAGCGCAGGGATGTGATGAATGAAATAAGCATCCTCTCTATCTTGGAACATAACAACATAATTGCCTATTTCAATCACTTTATGGATAAAAACACCTTACTCATTGAGTTGGAATATTGTAATGGTAAATGACTGCACTTTTTTCCTTCTTTTAACTGACTTATTAAATTACATTTATATTACAGGAGGAAATCTTTATGATAAAATTGTTCAGCAAAAAGGAAAACTGTTCAGTGAGGAGGTATGATGGAATCCTTTATGTCCAACATTCATTTTGTAGCCACAATAACATATCACATTTTATTTTCTTTAGGTAGTCATATGGTATTTATATCAGATTGCCTCAGCGGTGACTCACATTCACAAAGCAGGAATCTTACACAGGTACATTCTGCCTTTATTTACCAATGAAAATAATTATTTGTAAGGATGCATTGAATGTTATGAATTTATGTTTGTTCATATTTTCTTGCAGAGATATCAAAACTTTGAACATTTTCCTGACTAAAACCGACCTGATCAAACTGGGTGACTATGGTCTTGCAAAAAAACTAGACTCTGAATTTTCAATGGCAGAGACGGTATGAATTAACTATTTGTTATATAAATATATTTGATAATCTATGTAATAATGACTTATTACAAAGCATTGCTGGCTGGTTGTTATGTAATATGGTGGCTGTGTGGCTGATATTTTATGGTAATCTTTGTTGGGTTTTTTCTGCATTCTGATTGCAGTGTGTGGGAACACCGTATTACATGTCACCTGAGCTGTGCCAAGGAGCAAAGTATAACTTTAAATCAGACATCTGGGCCATGGGCTGTGTTCTTTATGAAGTCTTAACCCTGACAAGAACATTTGATGCTACGGTATTATTCCTCTTTTTCTAAAAAAAAAAAAATCATCATCTATACATGTTTATGTCAAATATTATTTGTTGTGTCTCTCTTATTATTTATTATAGAACCCCCTTAACTTGTGTGTAAAAATAGTTCAGGGCAACTGGACTATGGAAGTAAACTCTGATGTGTATTCGTCAAAACTGATTGATGTAGTTTACCAATGTCTTGATCAAGTAAGTACAATGCTTTTGTGTTTATAGATGCCATAGACTTTACTTTGCAATAAAATGCTAAAACTATTTTTACATTGTAGGATCCTTCTAAAGAGGCCCACTGCTGATCAGGTTCTGGACCAACCTTTCATTATGTGCTGCAGATCGTAAGATAATAAACAATCATTGTATCATTCAGAGCATACTTTACTTAGTATAAAATTTTACCTTGTTTTAGGGAACTTGAGGAGCGTGTTGCACTTTTAAATTCTGCAATGAAGAAACCAAAGTATGTTCTTCTGCTTTTAGTTTTATCTGCCATTGACCATACAATAGTTAACATCATTTCTCATTTTTATCTAGGCTAAACACAGTAACTGAGACCCCTGTTGCTATAGTAACAACACGATCCAGGGAGGTGTACTTCTGGGGTGGGGGAAAGTTCACCCCCCAGAAATTAGATGCATTTAAAGGAGGCAGTGGAGCCCAGCATGTGTGCGCAGGAGAGAGTCATTTTGCAGTTGTGACAGTGGAGAAAGAACTATACACCTGGGCTGTGAGTATCACTGTTAAACATTGCTCAAACATATCTGCCGTTGTGGGTCGCTGCAACAAACTCTACCATCTGTTCAGAATGTCCAAGGTGGGGCAAAAATGGTGGGACAGCTCGGGCATGGGGACCAGGCTTCATATCGACAGCCTAAGAAAGTAGAAAAGCTTCAGGGAAAGGCTGTGCGACAGGTGGCGTGTGGAGCTGACTTCACTGCTTGTGTCACTGGTAAGTTCCTGTGTGCCTTGGCCAATGTTTACATTTCACTCTGGGTCATTGTGGGTCACTGTGAACAATGTGAATAATCTTCACTTCCAGATGAGGACCAGATGTACATGTTTGGCTCAGACTACTATGGCTGCATTGGTGTGGAGGGAGAGATGGGCATGGAGGTGCTGGAGCCAGTTCTGTTGGAGTTTTTTGAGGAGCGTCCTGTTCGGCAGGTGTCATGCGGAGACAACCATGTGGTGGTCTTGACCCATTACGGAGTCATCTACTCCTGGGGCTGCGGAGAGTATGGTACAAACTATTGTTTTATGTCACCTTTTTAGGAGACAGTAATGCCATATTTTTGTAGTTGCAAAAATTGGCCAGGAGGTGGAGACAGTAACCTGACAATAGATAAAAAATATAGCATTCAGTCTGTGTTTGTGTTAAAATTCTGTTAAACAATTGCTGAAGATTTCTATGCCTTGCCCTAACCCCACAACAAATCAATTTAAATAATATTACACACTGAAATATACACAAAAATAACAATCCCCTAAAGAACCACGCACATTTATGCAAAGTTTATTCATTACTTTTATCCTTCTAAATTGAGGATTGAGTCAAAATTGATCTACTGGTTTTCATGTTTGAAGTTAATCTTCTTCATTATCAGGTACTGGTAATCTAGCTGCTATTTAGTAGTAATATTGTTTTTGTTATAATACAAAGTGACTGAAGTGATTTTACATTGTGCTACAGGGCGTCTTGGCCTTGAATGTGAGGATGACTTCTCTTCTCCAATGCAAGTAAGGAAATTAGCATGATGTTTATTTGTTGTTTGGAATAGTGACATTTTGAATTCCTTTCTAGGTGGAGCTAGCCAAAGGAGCCACAATCTCATCTGTGTCATGTGGGAGTGATGGAACCTTCTTTTTGACAGATACAGGAAAAGTCCTAGCATGTGGAAATAATGAATTCAACAAGCTGGGTCTTAACCAGGGCTACTCTGGTATAAAGAACCATCCTGGAGAAGTATGTCCTGAACAACACAAGTGCATTCATTTGATATTTTTAAAGTAAGACTTGGTTTGTTTTAGGGCTTCCAGGGAATCCCGTACATAACCACCTTGACATTGGTAAAACAATTGTCGCTGTTTAAAATCCAGACCATTGCTCCAGGAAAAAGCCACACTGCTGCTATTGATGGTATAAAGCTAAACTGACTTAGAACATGAACCGGATAACATGATTGTAAAAGTATGCTGCATAATTTTGATCCTTTTAAGTGCGCGGGAGGCTGATGACTTTCGGATGCAACAAGTATGGACAGCTAGGCGTAAAGGACTTTAAAAAGCACCAAGGTGTTCAAGTTCTTGTGGGGCCTTTTGGAGGAAAGACAGTGACCAAAGTGTCCTGTGGTGATGGATTCACCATCGCTGCCACTGAAGGTAAGCTTACTGACCACAATACAAGGCTTTAGATTTTGAGTGAGCGTATCAGGCTTAATATTGGATATTTTTTGGCAGACAATCATATCTTTGCATGGGGAAATGCTGGAAACGGACGACTTGGAATGCCTGCAGATAAAGGCTTTGGTTCAGAGGTGTGCCCTGCCATGCCAAGGCCCATTTTTGGATCGCTTCATCATGTACCAGATCTGTCTTGCCGTGGCTGGCATACTATTATTATAATGGGTTTGTATTCTTACAATGTGTTTGACCATATTTTCATTCATTCCACACCTGAAAATGTTTAATTTAATTTACAGAAAAGGTCCTGAACTCCAAGACAATCCGTTCAAACAGCAGTGGACTTTCAATTGGGAGCGGTAAATATTGTTATATATGTATGTTGATTAACTTTACCTCCATTAAGCATTTGCTTTTTACTCTAGGTATTGGTCAGGGAGCCTCCACATCCACAGTGGATCTGGATATAGAGGCAGGCTCAGACACAGAGAGTCGTGACAGAGGCCTTGGTGGGACAGTGGAAATTGAGACTGATGAGTCTCTTTTGGAGACACCAATGATGTCAAGAACATCTGGAGACAGCTCCTGTCCTCTGTGGCTTAGAAAGGTTTGTCAGCATTGTTTACATACAGTAGAGTCAAACATATTATAGTCTTCCCATTACATGCCACTGGGATTGGATTTCTAAACACGACTGATACTGTACATTTCAAATGTGGAAAGGTGCTAACTAACTGTGTGTGTAATATTAGGAGCTTGAAGATGCAGAGTTCATCCCAATGCCTGATGATCCTATGCAGTCTATTCCCAGCCAGCTTTCATCTTTTTCAGAGAGCGTCACCCTGCCTTATGAAGAGCTGAAAGAGCTCAAGGCTGCTGCAGCTGCACTTAGCACCAAAAAAGAACTTCCAGTAATGGCCATCCCAGTCTTTTTGCATTTGCACTATCAGGTATAAAAATTAAATTAATAAACATTAATATGTAATACAATTATTTCTTTACAGACAATGCGTATGAGCTCTGGTAGACTAAATGGATTGGAAGAAGCTGATTTGTGTAGAAGAGGAGAATGCAAAGCTAGTTGTGAGGTTACACAGGTATTCAAGTTACGATCATGATATAATCAGTTAAACAATCAACATGGGATGATGGTCATTGGTTCTGTTTTTTAGTTGCGTGAGACAGTGACACAGCAAGACTTGAGGATACAAATGCTGGAAAAGCAGGTTAGATATTACAGCCCTGAAAGCTCTTGGATTTAATCTGTTGTGGTGCATGACCTTGATGCTATCTTTTAATCTTTTTAGGTCAGTGAGCAGAAGAAAGAGAATGAAAGACTGTGGGCAGCAATTAGTCGTTTATCGCACCAAGGATGTGACAGCAATGGTAATCACCACTCTGACCAAATGCCTAGGGATGGAGGCGGAAGAGCAGCAGGGTTAAAGAAACATGGAGGCAGGTCTGCTGGGGCTAGTGTTTGAGCCCAATATTTTTTTATTTGACAAAGCCAATTATGCTAATCATTAATCATGCAAGCAGTTGGTAGTGTTCTGCAGTGCCTCACTTGTACCCAAAGACAGCTACCATAGCTTTATAATTCAGCTGTTACGTGTAAGTGCACAATACCGAGTTCCAAACAAAGGTAACAGTGATTTTAAATGTTGGCTGGATTCAACATAAAAAATATTTATCACAAAACAAGGTGGGTTTGACAGTGTCATAAAAGGATATATAAAACGTGCGATTGCTGTAATGGTAGCACAGAGTTGGGGTAATTGTATTCAAATACATTGAAATTTGTCCTTTAAGAAGTCAAGGAGCATAGCTGATTCCATGTCATGTCAATTCAGTGCAGTAGTTGGATTACAGCGGTCTTGAAATGTGAAATGTATTTCATATTATAGTGCCAAAGCCTCAGTACCAGTTGTTGTGTCTGGCCATTCATGATAAACATTTTATTTAAAAGCATACCTTATTTTATAAATTAAAACTACTGACTTTTTTACAGGCTGTTTTACAGTTTCATGCTTGCGCCTTTTGCTGATTTACAGTTGAAAGGTTTATTTAGAAAAGTTTGTCCTTATAAATGATATATGGTCCTATAACCTGCAATCTTTGCATGCTATATAAGCTCTGTCATTCATGTTTGTCTATAATGTTTTTGCCTTATCTGCCTTGGGTACTGTCATTCTGATATGCAAATATGTAAGCCATACTTTGCTATGACAATCCTATGCAAAAGTGTGATTGTTTTGTTTACAGTGAGTGTTAGCCTTAATATTATAATGATGTGTTGCTTTGAGGAAAATAAAGTGGAATGTCAAAGTTACAAAACTTAACATTTGTGGAGAAATACACTTTATTTTTAATGTTTGTGGAAATATAACCATTGTTGTGCCTCACCTGTTTTGTAAATATATTTGTTTATATTCTCTACTCTATTAAATGATTGAAATATATATACTTTGTCTCTTATATGCTTTAAGCCTATCACTAATGGTATACATATAGCAGTATCACTACTAAGTTTTATTGTATTGACTTTGCTTCTTTTTCTGTGGTACCTACAGGACAAACAAGACAATATTAATTAGTGACTTGTTAGGTGTGGACAGGCCTAATGTAGATAAAACTTTACCTCAGGGTTTCTGCTTCTGCCCTTTGTTTTCCAGAACTCCTCCATATCTGATCCTTTGATCCTATACAGGTGTGACTTGTACACCGGTCGCCTGGTCGTTTTCACTTTTTTACAGATCTGCATATGCTTCTCCAGTCTATCTGGCATGAAAGTTCGTTTACAGATGCTGCATGGAAGAAGTTTGATGTTTTTATCTGGGGTCTCAAGTTCAAGCTTCCGGGACAGAGTAGAAGAAATCTGTGGGAGATTAAGTTCCTCATGCAATGTTTTTCCTGCAATAACTTTTTCTCCTATGGCCAACCTAGGGCTAGCTTTCTGTTGACATTGTGTTTGTTCACTCTTAATATATTTTGCACTGCTTTCTTCTTTCCTCATTGTCAGTGTTTCCCTGCACTGTTCAGTTTTCTTTGTTATTGTGTCTTGTTTGAAATTATATTGTTTGGGATTGTGTCTTTCAGTCGTTTCTGTCCTCTGCTTAGTTTTAGTATCAGGATGCACATTTTCTTGTCGTCTCTCGTAATGTTTCTTCTCCACGGTTTGGTTGCCCCCATAAACATTAACATCAGCATTATCACGCTGAATCCTTTCCCGTAATGCATTTTCAACTTTCCACAGCTTCTTCTGTAGCATCAGCTGTTTTTCTTGAATTACTTTGGTCATCTGTAGTTCTCCAGCAAGAAGTCTGGACGTGTCTTTGCCCAGTGAGGTACTACTGGGAACATCTTCAGATTTCTTGGACTTGACAAGTCTTTTGGGACAAACAGGCTTGATTGGAAATGGTTTCTCTTCCATATCTCTTTCTTTGCTGGTCAGTTTGCCTTGTTTTGGTGTAAAATGACTTCTTCCTTGACCACAGACTTCTTGAGCCAGTTTGGGTTTCCTTGAATTCGAGTTCATGGTGTCAGGATTGTGTTCCTTTAGCGTTAAATAATTCCCTATAACATGAACACAACAAAGAATTCATATTGACTAGGAGTGATATTTTATTTCATATCTAAATGCTAATTACAAACTACTAGGAGTGTGCAAATTCAAACAACAGTGACCCAACTTTTAATCCATGTAGACAGAACAAGATACAGTGTTCATAAAAATGACCTATGTAACTTCTGTTTTTAGTGTGGTAAAATTGGCCTCTGACTGCCAGTATATAAGAGTATAAGATTAAATAAGGAAAACAATAGCATTTATTACTCACCGATGTTAAAGGCTCAACATACAGTTCAGGAAACGTAATTTATTGAAGCTCAACAGAAAAGCCTCTGTGTTTCGTGTCGTTGCCTAGAAACCAGCATCTCCCGCGTCTGATTGGACTACAGAACATCACTTCCGGTCTGTGCCAGAGATCCCGGATGCTTCAAAAACACAGCTATCGCCTGTTTATTTTACTGTTATTATACATCTTTGCAACTTTATCCAGGTAAATCATTCCACGTATATACATGTTTTATCTAGCAAAGTGTGGAATTAACTTAACAGAATGCTCCGATGGTCCTGCGTTTGCTTTCGTCCATAGACAAACTGTCCTGTAGCTAGCCAGGATCGGTTTTCTGATCTTCTTCTTCTTTTTTTTTTTTTTTTTTAGATCTACTATGTCAGATGAAGAACTTATTTCAGTGGACTATGAAATATTTGGCAGGGTGCAAGGTGTATTTTTTCGTAAATACACACAAGTGAGTTTCATACAATAACAGATCATGATACAGTACATGGATCAGAAGTTGTTGATATAGTTTGAAGTTGGAATGACCTTCCTAAATTCTGAATTGACACTTTGCAGCGACATCACGCTGGGGGTGTTCTGCCTTAATGCCTATGGCGAAATGTTCATCAGTTATCGTGGTGACATAATGCACACAATAATTACCAAAAAAGTAGCTAGCAAGCCTGTGACTGATATTTGAGAGTGACATTTGGACACAAATGAGTTCAGCTGTGGTTGTTCCACCTGATTACTTATTTATGGTTAGGTTAGATTATATTAAAATAAAGCTCAGTCTAAGCTTGAGTACAAAGCTTCAGAGAGAGAAGTGCCTACATTAGCATCACACCCCCAGGGAACGCTGATGACGTCAGCTGCAAAGCAGAGCATGATGAGCAGAGATGAAGAGTACTATGCAGATTTTTGTTGCACTATTGTGGGAGGCAAGAGCAAGTTTTTCCCAACTGATTAAAACTTATTCTCATAAAATATCTAAAAGATGAATTAGACGTGTTAAATGCAGAACTGATTCCTGTGAGCTTTTAGTCGGGCAGTCTGTGCTATCTGTTACTTCATGAAAAACACAGAGTTGTGTTTTGTGTCATTCACACATTTTTGAGTAATCCTGCATTATCCCTCTGTCTACATTACCAAAGGTCAAAATTCTCTGTTCCACTTTGTAATGTCATTTAGAGGAGTTTTACAGCATTTTTTTTTTTGCCTCAAGTGAACTGTTTTACTCCACAATACACTACCTTTTACAAATGTTTTTGTTTTAAACTTTTGTTCAGATGAGACTGCCACAGAAAGTCTACAGTATCTACATCTGCTACATCAACATATTCCTTTATTATAAATGTGGTTTCTACAAATATCCTTTATATTATGTCCTAAATTGAACCTAATTGCATGTGTCTTTATTTTTCAGGCAGAGGGACGAAAGCTTGGTCTCGTAGGCTGGGTCCAAAATACAAGTGCTGGAACTGTTAAGGGACAGCTACAAGGCCCAAAAAGCAAAGTCAAAGAAATGCAAGAATGGCTCAGATCTACAGGCAGCCCAAAGTCACACATAACAAAGGCAGAATTCAAGAATGAAAAAACTATTGAATGCTTGACTCACTCCTCATTTAACATTACTAAGTAATCTAATAATCTACATCAAATATGTATTTTGACTACTACTGACCTGAAGTAGGATACGTTTTATTTATTAACATATGAATTTTAATGACTCATTATCACTCTATGAATAAACCGGAGAGATGGTAATGTTTGTTGGCAGATGATGCAAATAAATTTGTGCGGTGGAAAAATATTTGGTGTGCATCCTTCTACTGGCTAACTTATGACATAAGAACAAAAAACTATCTCAAACATGTTATTTTATAGACTGAACAAGGGTTCCTGCCTTCCCTTACACCTGAAGTTGAAATGTTTTTTTTGTTTGTGAGTCCACTATTTGTTTTGCATTTTCATTTATTCTTATATGTTACAATCATTTCATAATCGTATTGCTTTTATTTTTATTTTCAAATCAGAATAATTAAATGTCTCATATCTGAACTTATAAACGATTATGTACGATACATGTTTTGTACAGTAGGTTGCGCTGTGACGCTTCTTGTGAAAAAACGTGCTGCGTCGTGTCGTTGGTCTTTCGCAACCGCACCGCATGAGGGCAGCACTGTACGAGTTTGGCCTTCACAAACTTCCTGGCCATCATTACGCGCTTTGTTGACTGTAAACAAATGGGCCAGCCAGTTTTTATCATTTTACTTAATATTTTACATTTCTTTTGCAATAAAATCTCGACGTGTTTGTGAACCCGGTTGCTCGACGTTCCTAACCGTGCTAGCTTAATCTACTGACGTGCTTGTCTGTCACTTGGTGAGAGTCGGGTGAGACTAATGCATTAACTCTAAAGATAAATGCAACAAGCTATGATTAAATGCTTACCTAAAGAGGTACAAGGGAAACTTCGCTCTGGTATCGCCCTTCCTTCGTTACAGCAATGTGTCGAGGAGCTTTTAGTCAACAGCATAGACGCAGGGGCCAATTGTGTAGGCGTCAGGGTGGACATGGACGCCTTCAAAATTCAAGTTATCGACAATGGAAGAGGAATGAGCCGTGAAGATATTGGCTGTGTAGGAAACAGGTACTTTACAAGCAAATGCTACTCCCTGGATGACCTGGAGGATCTCAGGTGTTATGGCTTCAGAGGAGAGGCACTTGCAAGCATCATCTCCTTCGCCTCACTTGTTGAAATTTCTTCCAGGACTAAAGAATCTGTGAAAACATATATAAAGATCTTTAGAGAAGGCACGGGCTTGGATGTGTTTGAAGCGGAGACGACCAGGCCTTCAGCTGGGACTACTGTCACAGTTTGTAACTATTTCAACAACATGCCAGTTCGCAGGAAGAGGATGGATGCTGTGCTGGAAAATGAGAGGATCAGGCAAAGAATTGAAGCCATCTCTCTAATGCACCCATCTGTTTCTTTCAGTCTGAAGAACGACTGCACAAGAACCATGGTGGTGCAGCTACCCAAAGCTAGAAACACTTATTACAGGTTTGTTCAGATCCACAGTCTTGCTCGTGCACAGAAACTGGGAGAATTTAACTACACTAGTGGGCAGTTTGAAGTCACAGGCTACATCGGCAAAGAAGGGCATTATAATAACAACCTACAATTTCTTTATATCAATGAGAGATTACTGCTGAGGACACGGATACACAAGCTTCTCAATAGTCTCCTACGCAGACTGAGCTACTTGAGTCAGAAAACTGACAGTCCAGAGGACCACACTATGACCCGGAGTCCAAAGCTCAAACGTAGCCAAGACCTTTATGGGGTATTTATTGTTAATATTAAATGCCCTTACTCTGAATATGACGTCTGTTTGGAGCCTGCCAAAACTCTTATTGAATTTAAAGACTGGGATGGAATTTTGCACTGCGTAGAAGAAAGTGTGAAAGATTTCCTCAAAAGGGAGAATCTAGAAGCTGAGCTTTCCCAGGATGACCTGGAAAGTGAGTCACCAAAGACAGAGATTAATGGTACAACCCACACCAATACAAACGCTGATGTCGGTGTAAGTCATTTTTCTAAAATGGATGCTGGTATTGACATAGTACTGTCATCTGAATGCGTTCATCGAAGCCACACTACAGAACACAGTAATAAGATAAACTGCAAAGATGATGACATTGAACAACAGCAGAAGAATTTATATGCAAATAATAAAGATTCAAAACTAAATTCAGAGCCATTTGGAGATAAAAATTCAAGTACACAATGTATTAATTTAAAAGAAGAGAGCACATCTGATGAAAGATGCAGCATTGCAAATGAACAGCTTCCAAAAGAAGTCAGTTCTGCATTAAAGACTTCTAAACATGTACTAACAAATTGTGCTGTGTCTACTGCATCTCAAGACAGTTTCATAAATACAAGAAAAGTCACATTGTCAGATCCTTTTGTTCATGAAATCCTTCAAATTGAAAAGCAACAAAATAGTGGATTTCAACAAGGAAAAAATGCATTTGGAACTAAACGCAAAATATCACTAGGAACCAGCCAGGAGACACCATGGGAAGAGGTTTTTCATGGACCTGCACCTGTTAAAATGAGAAAAATTGTTTCTTTATCAAATATCTCTCAGTCTCTCGACCAATTTAGAAGAATTTATAATAAACCTTCTGAAGAGCCTGAAGGCTCTAAATGCAAAGGTTTTATTAATGATAATTCAAACTGTGAAAAAAATCCACAATGTTTTGATGTTACAAATGCCAAAGAGCATGGGCACAGCATCCAGAGTCCTCCAACTCTTACAGCTTTTACTAAATTAAAACCTGTTACTTGTGTGATTAAAGAGAAGAGGTCCATAGCATCCAAACTCTGCCATTTAAGACAAAACAAAGAAGACCCTTGTATTACACCGTTTCCAACCACTGAGACCACTTCACCAAACAATAATAGCATCTCCGGTGATTGCACTCAACAGTCTTGCAACACCGAGGTCAATGTCAAACCAGAGTCATGTCACATTACCAGTCTTGATCAGACCGAAGAGATACAGAAGACCATATCAGATGATTGGGTTCCTCACTATGATTCATCTGTGGGAAAGACGGTCTATGTGAACAAAGTCACCGGGCTCAGCAAATATGAAGAACCATCAACAGAACAAACAGAAATGTACTGTACCTCAGATGTAACCAATATGGCCATCAGTGTCTTGTCTGAAACAGGTGAGTGGTAACTATTGCAAGAGTAAACCAAGGCTAGTATTTTGAATAACTTTTGAATGTAGGGATGGAATACATATGCTATCCCTTTCAAATGGATCTAGTGCTACCATTTTTGCCCAAATCCAGAGCAGAAAGAGTTTGTTGGTCAGGGCTTGATGACAGAGATATCTCAGGGACAGGTAGGCACACATGCAAGAAAGGACATCTTGAACAGATTCAAATAATAATAACTAATTTCTATTTTCTAAAGGTGATGATGAGAACAGCAATTCTCTTTATTCAATGTACTCAAAATGGAATAATCCAGTGTTTGTCAGACCACCAAAGGTAAAATGAATATGAAAGAGTACTTAACTTTTTAATATCTAGAAAAACATAATATGCTTTATTGTGTACTTATTAAATATACTGTACTGACTGTGACCTCTGTTTGTACTGGCAGGTTTGTGTGGACATTTCGCATGGCCGTGCTGATGGACTGGCTGTAAAGGTCCACAACATTTTATTTCCATATCGATTCTCAAAAGCTATGATCCCCACAATGAAGGTAAGGTGCAATGATTTTGAACATTATTTGCTATAAATGGTTTCATTACTATGCTTCTATGTTATAGGTAATTAATCAAGTGGATAAGAAGTTTCTTGCATGTCTAATTAATACTACAGAAGACCTGGCTGATAGTACGAGTGAATCAAATGGTGAGATTACTGGCTTGTATTACCTCACTAACTGGTACTGGTACTTATACCTGATATTTACTTTTTATAGAAGACATATGTTTTTCTTTGGGTATTTATATAGATATAGATCATTATTTGTTTGTCATTACCTGTTAAACTGCAATATTGATCTAGAATGACAGGTACTATAACCGTTAAAATTGCAGAACTGAGAGGCTCCGCCTCTTCGTAGTGGCACCGAAGCATTTGCATTTACCTGTTTTTATTGTTGAAAAATGTCTATATTCGATTTTTAAACATGTATGAGCTGGAATCATCTTTGAATAATCAAAGTACAAGGAAGTGGGAGTAGATGAAAAAGTAAATGTTCTAAGCACTCAAGTCTCAAATGCAGGATAATTCAGGATTACTCAAACATGCAAGAATCAAGTGAAATAACTCTGACTAAGCTAATGATGAGGTAACCCCATTATAGCATGGTTAGAATCTTATAAATGTCCCCTTTAAAAGCAGGAAACCTTTTGGTGCTCATGGATCAACATGCTGCACATGAACGTGTCCGACTTGAAAATCTTATAGCTGGTAAGAAATGAATACATTTATTATATCTTAATTAAAAGCATTAATAGCCGTAAAATTATGTGACAAATTTACTTAAATCCATAGATGCTTATGAAGATGACTCAGATATTCCAGGGGAAAAAAGGTTGTCTTCATCCATTATTTCGCCTCCACTGGAAGTCAAATTGCCCCTAGAAGAGCAAAGAATTCTTAGGTGAAACACCAAACATCATCATTTACACAACCTAAAGATAGTACTACCATTCTTATGACACATTTTTCCCCAGGTCTTGTCAAGCGCATTTACAGAGTTTGGGATTGGAAATAATGTTCTCACAGAAAGAAGATTCCAGGATTTTCATAGGAAAAGTACCACTGTGCTTTACAGAAAAGGATATAAATGAACGAAGACGGGGCAGGCCCTCAGTAATCAAAGTTTTAATAGAGGTAAAGTTGGTGACAGTTTTTATTTTTCTGAAATGCATCAGATTTAATGCTTACTGTAGCTCACTTGCTTTTGTATTTGTCAGGAGTATCTTCGAGAACAAATTGAGGTAATCATAAATAGCTTTTACTTGTATCTGATTTACCTATGATTTAGCATCGTTTTTTTTTTTTTTTCCAGCTACTCCGTTCAGCTGGTAGATTGAAAGGAACTTTGCCCCTCACTGTGCAAAAAGTGCTGGCCTCTTTTGCGTGTCATGGTATGTTACTCCTTAGCTTCTCCTAAATATTTCTACTTAGTACATTCTTTACATCTATAATATTATTATTTATTAGGGGCAATTAAATTTAATGACATCTTGAATAAAAATGAGTGCTTCAGCCTGGTAGCGTCTTTGTCAGCTTGCCAGCTGCCTTTCCAGTGTGCTCACGGACGTCCTTCTATTGCACCACTTGTGGACCTCCGTCACATAGACAACGAGGAAAAGGTAACATTCAATATCATATTGTAAAATGTTGACAGACAGAAATGTTTGCAAAAGACAAAGAATTTTTTTTTTTTCTGCAGAGATTACAAAGACCCAACCTGCCAAAGCTCAGACGAATGTACAAAGCTTGGCAACTGTGGAAATAGATTAGTTATATTTTTTTAGTTCAATGATAGAAAAGAAAAAAAAAGACAAGTAATGGTTTCCAAGATTCACTTTGGAGCTAGAGCATACGCTCTAGTTATGGTTGACATTTTATTAAGCAAAGTAAAATGAGAAAAGTAGCCATAGACACCATAGCTAATGGAAATGTCCATAGTCGTGTCTTTTTGTCAGTGGTATATGGATGTATGTGGCCAAGGGCCAAGGATGTTTTCTAGGTAATTTCACGTGATCTGTGTGCCCCCACGTGTTCAGCATCTTCATATCACTGCCCAAGTACATTTTGCATTCACCGAGACTTAGCCGAAGACTGAAGAGGAGAGCTCGCAAAGTTCTTTGACCTTGCAAGAAAACAGTAATTTTTTGTAATGAAATGTTACAGGGGCTTTGTCGTCGACCGATTTATTTATTTACACGATTTATTTACAAATAAAAATGCACGCATACAGTCGTGTCTAGGTGCCATTGTTCAAGAAATATGGCATTGAGAAGGATAAAAATAGGATAACGTTTCTCACATCACATTTTATGAGGACGACATTTTTGTGAATGAAAAGGAAGGTGCCATTTTATCCTGTGAATCATTACATTATGATGAAATAAATAAATATATATTTTTATTAACCAATCGTCTTGATGTATATTATAACATGTCGAGGAAAAAAAAACATTTCTGTGAATCTGGAGGTGTAGGCCTATTGTTGACTGTGCACCCCTCCCACACTGGATGGTACAGTCTTAGTTCATTCATAAAATTCTAGCAGAGCATAAAAGGAGGGGCTTGCATTCTAGTCGTCCAGTTACCAGGTATATACCTGGAGGAGAACCCGTGCCGTTCTGCCCAACGGAAAGCCACAGCATCATTGGATACTGATCAGGATTACATCTCTTCCGTTGTGTTCTATGAAGCCTCCGTCTGACATGGATGCTATGTCTCCCACCTGCCGGCCAGACTCTCCTACTGGGACACTGGGCCAGAAGACATTAGAGGATGCGAGCTCTCCAGCCTCCTCATCTGAAAGCAACGCAAAGGTATTGTCTTCACACATATGTTGGCCTATAAAGCCGTTTCATGCATGTACCCTTATAACCATTGGGGCACGCTTATGGTTTGTGTGGGGGATGGTTACAGGATTTAAAAGGGTTTCATATCGCCAACTGCTTTCGTTTAATTTATTTTTGAAATGTATTTGCACCATTCACATATTTTCTCAAGCAAATATATAGCTTACGAGGAATAATGGTCGATCATAGCCGTGCGTGTGGTTTTGTTATGACTCCGACGTCCTGGGACCAAATGTGAGCGTGTCGATGCAGCGGTTCATTGAGAAAAATAAATCCATTCAGGAGACTCCACAGCAGCTCTGCGTCAGTGTTGACGTCAGAGACAATGATAAAGTCAAATATTGATCTGGAGAGGGCTATTTCTGGTTGGATATATTTCAAGAAAATGTAATTGGTTACATAGGAAATCCTCTGTCTACACACTACCTTTCTGTTTAAAGAATTAGTTTAGACATAGCCTATGTAATAAATATTTTATAGGCTAGTGCTACTGATTTTTTTTTTTTCCCTTTTGTCATTATGGATGTTATATCATTTCTTTCAGGAGGTGTGTCAAGACACTCCGTTTGTACCAACAGTCACTGCAATTTCCTCTACCCCAGACTTTCAGTGGATGGTGCAGCCTACCATTATTGCATCTGCCTCTCCATCTCTGGGAAACAAACAAGCCAATGAACCGCAAAGCTTGAACAAGGCAACACCCAAAACGGGCGGGAATAAAGGAAAGACTGCTGTCAGAAAGGGGAAAGCAGAGCAGGTAGGGTGGCTGAGCTCAAGCCCTTCTTCTATTGGCCAAACCAGTCAATATTGTAAATTTACATATGTCAATCTGAATTCCTTGTGTGCAACAGTGCCATTGTGCATGCTTCTTTGGT
>NW_026571564.1:0-5522 GCF_026225935.1 Boleophthalmus pectinirostris
TTAACGTTCACACTGGAGTCACATTTAATTGGAAATGTGAACGACCTCGCAAAAACATCGGATTTCACAAAAAAATCTGAATTGAGCATTAAGCCCTGCAGTCTGAACAATGCCTAGGAGTGGGACGTGAGGAGCCCCTCACCGCCAGGTCCTGCCATGAAACGGTGTGATCCACACAAACCTCTCTGTTTCAAAGTCCAGAGGCACCGATCCATGCATTGTTGTAGCTATTGGTTGGCTGTCAGTCATCACTCTAGAGCCCACCACACACTCGCTGCACTGCACACTTGGAGGATTTTTCTAAAGCTTCGGGACGGGGTTTAATGGCTCTTTAACCCACACAGAGTCTTTCCCAACCTGGGTGTCATTACTACTGTTTTGCAACATCTTTTAGACCAGACCTTTTTTTAATAACCATAGCTTCACAGGTGGGAGAAGGTTGTAGGGGTCACCAACACATCCATGGGTAAAATAGGGGTCACTGAGAAAAGGTTGGAAACAACTGAACTAAACTACGAGCTACTCTATGGGCCATGCTTCTGTCTGTGTGGGACCACACAGCTGTTCAATTCTATTTACGCACAACATCTCCATAGATACAAGCTGAGTATTCTTGACCATGACATATTTGAGTAGAATTAAAGGTCCTATATTGCGCAAAATTTACTCTTGTGAGCTTTAAGCCGTTATATAATGTTGTTACCTCCTCAAAAAACATATTCATCAATCTTGATTTTCAAATGAATCTTCTTCCATCTTATTGAAAACAGGGACAGCTGGACTTCAGGTGTAGGGAGCAGTGTGTCAGGATCACTACACTTTTGATTTCATGTTGATAGTTCCAGAGAAATCCACGTGTAAAGTTTGGAAACTCACTGTAAGAAAGTTGGTTTTTCAGGGTATTTTTGAGCAATAAAAGACTGAATAAATGCGAGATAGATGTTAAATGCCACACTGGGGAGCATTCCAGGCAAAGCAGTAAGATCTCCATAGAGTCATCTCCAGAGACCAGAGAAGTTACATAGAGCACCTTTAAAATGATGTGGATATTTTTTTGAGATTTGAGGAAAGTGCTGTGAATAAATAGATTATAAGAACAGCTTTAGTGTCGTAATTTCAGGACTATAAGACGCTACTTTTTTCTTTCACTTTGAACCCTGCGGCTTAAACAATGATGCAGCAAATATATGGATGGATTATTAGTTTGGCAACACAGCAGATGCACGCAGCCTGAGTGCAGAAAGTGCCGCTGTTTGTGCGGTTCACATGAAGTTGCAGTGTTAGCTAGGGCTGTTGTCAGCACTAAAACAGTTTATTAGTGTGTGATAAAATAAGTTCTGATGCTAAAGGAACATTAGTGAGCGGGATACAGCTTAATGACCCATATGTGTTAAATGCAGGTGAGTGTGTAAATGACGAGAAGAAACATCTCAAACTTCAGACATCCACTAAACCTGATCCATACACCTATCCCCGCCCCCCAGGAGAGGCTGAAATCTGCTGAAATCCTACAAGACACCGACATGACACAGACAGAACAGAGACTCTTTCTGCAGGAGACATGTGTAGTAGAGCGCAGGGAGAGATGGGTGGAGCGTGATGTGCCGAGGAAGATGCTGTTTGATTGTGTTTTGAACAGTTATTTTTCGTTTCATGCACACACCCTCCTCCTGGAAAACACACGAAGAAATGCACATGATGCAGCTTTTCTTTATGTATGTATGTGTGTATGTATGTATGTACGTACGTACGTACGTATGTATGTATGTATTAATTTATTTATAGGTGAAGCTCCTTGAGTTGTAGTATATCATTTGTGAGGGGGTCCTAAATACATTAACAAAAATATAATTTACAGAAAAGAAAGAAAAAACAATACAAAACACAAACACAATGCAGAGAGAACATTCATACATTCACATTATACAATACAGGATCCTGAGATATACATCTCTCTGATTTAAATAATGAATTAATCATTGCATTTATATAGTGCCTTTCAAGATACGCAGAGTGCTTTACAGATCATTATTCTTTCACTCCAAACTTGGTGGTAAACTACTATTGAAGCCACAGATGCCCTAGGCCAGACTGACAGAAGTGAGGCTGCCAATCTGCACGACCAGCCCCTCCGACCACCATCACTCACACACACACCACTTTCATACTAGACAAAGTGTCTTGCCTAAGGACACAACAACTGTTTTTACAACTTTTTCCAGCCTGATTTTCCCAGTGTCTCCCATCCAAGTACTGACCAGGCCCAGCCCTTCTGAGCTTCTGAGATGTGACCAGATCAGGTCTGCACCTATATTTGTAAATTAATGAAGAAAAAAAGCAACTCTGTTTACAACAGAAAGTACATAAAACAAAAATGTATTTTTATCAAAAACAGGAGCAGGATGTTTTTAAGTATCTGAAGACTGATGCCTTGAACTGGTAGATGGATGTGATTGATCAGGTCTAGGAGGGCGAGTTGTTCTGTTCATTTGGGGCTTTGAAGTGAAATGCTCTGCGGCCAATTTCTTTTCTTATCGTAGAAATATTAACAAATAATTGTTCAGTGTGACATAAATTATATGCTGATCTAAATGGAATCATAAACTCTTAAGTAGGGTGGGAACTTTAAGTAATAACATTTAAACACATTTTTTTTTTTAAGTTGAAGGCGATTGATTTGGCTGTGGATTAAATTACTTAAAGTCAGTAACGTAATCTGAATACTTTAAATTACTTGATTTGCTGTAGAGAAGCAAAGATGAGGAAATCTTCACATAAGAAGTTCTGTCTGCTAAAAGAAAATAAAAAAGCCCAGACTTTACTGAACCAAAATAAAAATATTACTGATAGAAGACGAGGAGATACAGTCCACGCAACATGATTTAGTCCTGTTCAGTCCTGTTTTAGACCTGTTTTAGACCTGGTTTAGACCTGGTTTAGACCTGGTTTAGACTTGGTTTTAGACTTGGTTTAGACTTGGTTTAGACCTGGTTTTAGACCTGGTTTTAGACCTGGTTTAGACCTGGTTTTAGACCTGGTTTTAGACCTGGTTTAGACCTGGTTTTAGACCTGGTTTAGTCCTGGTTTAGACCTGGTTTAGTCCTGGTTTAGACTTGGTTTTAGACCTGGTTTAGACCTGGTTTAGTCCTGGTTTAGTCCTGGTTTAGACCTGGTTTTAGACCTGGTTTAGTCCTGGTTTAGTCCTGGTTTAGACCTGGTTTAGACCTGGTTTTTAGACCTGGTTTAGACCTGGTTTTAGTCCTGGTTTAGACCTGGTTTAGACCTGGTTTTAGTCCTGGTTTAGACCTGGTTTAGTCCTGGTTTAGACCTGGTTTAGACCTGGTTTTAGACCTGGTTTTAGACCTGGTTTAGACCTGGTTTAGTCCTGGTTTAGTCCTGGTTTAGACCTGGTTTTAGACCTGGTTTAGACCTGGTTTAGTCCTGGTTTCGACCTGGTTTTAGACCTGGTTTAGTCCTGGTTTAGACCTGGTTTTAGACCTGGTTTTAGACCTGGTTTAGTCCTGGTTTAGACCTGGTTTTAGACCTGGTTTTAGACCTGGTTTAGTGTGCAGCAATGAGTGGAATTACAGAAAAAAAAGAGAATGTAGCCCAAAATGTGAAAACAGGAAAATACAGCCATGTAATCCATTTATTTTAACAAACTGTAATCCAATTACCACTCATTGAAACAGTAACTGAATACAGTAATTTGTACTCTGATTACGTAACTCCGGTACATGTAATCTGTTACTCCCCAACACTGTCAATAGTCCAGTAAATTCCACGAGCGTTTACTGACCGAGCACTTTTCTGTTCCATGATTACAACTGTGCTTCCTACAAAAGCAAAGACATTATAATTCAAAGTACTCTGAGTATATTTTCCGTGTCTATATCTGAGCCTGTCCTCTGGCTCTCCGTCCTCCGCTCTCCGTGTTCCCATCATAACTCAGCCCGCTCAAACGCTCTGCCCCCCGGCACCCCGCGGAGAGCACCCCGGGGTGTCACAAACCCGCACGCCATTACCGACGCTCCTGTGCCCCTAATTGTGTTACAGCGGCCCTGGAGTGTTTGCGTCCATCAGCGGTCAGAGGATCGGCGCTGAGTCACCGGAAGGCACCGCTAAAAGGGACCAGTGATCTGTGTGTGGGCAGGTATTTATCACACCGAGGGGTCCGTGCGGGAACTCAAAAATCAGGTCCTCGTGATGTAAATGAGACCAGTGGCGTAACAACAAACTATTATTTTCTTATCGATTAACCGACAAATATGTAACAAAGTCTGTATATTTTGGACTAAAACTCTGTCCTGTTCTCCTTTGTGATGTTGTGTAGAATGTTCTAGAAGATATTTAGCAAAAGAATGAGTGCAGGATCCACTCCCATGACTCGCTGTAATTTTCCATCTCATGCTCCGTCTGCATATTACTCTGTCTTTGAGATGAAATGAGAACTATAATCACGATGTGTGTGCTTTTTATCATTTGCCCATCTCACTCAAGTAATTCTTCTCTGACCCTCTCCTCTGCTTCTCTGACCATCTGAACATCTCCTCTGCTCCATCTGATCATCTCATCTGCCCTTCTGACCCTCTCCTCTGCTTTTTCTGCTCCATCTGATCCTCTCTTCTGCTCCTCTGAACCTCTCCTCTGCTACTCTGACTGTTCCCTCTGTTCCTCTGACCCTCTTCTCACCCCCTCTGTCCCTCTGTCCGTCTCCTCTCCTCCTCTGACCATTTGAACATCTCATCTGTTTCCTCTGACCATCTCCTCTGCTCTTCTGACCCTCTCCTCTGCCCTTCTGACCATCTCCTCTGTTCTTCTGTCCATCTCCTCTGCTCCTCTGACTCTCTCCTCTGCTTCCTCTGACCCTCTTCTCTGCTCCTCTGCTCCCCCTGACTCTCTTCTCGGCTTCCTCGCCTCCTCTGACCCTCTCTTCTGCTTCCTCTTCTCCATCAGCATCTGAAACATTGGATACGATAGCCAAATTGTTCATGTTATACATGAAAGAAGAGATCTGAGACACTCCGATATGCCTAACTATTAGTTTTATTTCATGTCAAACGCCCACATGTTTCAACTTACATCTCCATCAGCGCAGGTCAAATTCACAAGTGCACAAGTACGGGCTGTATTTAATGTAAGTATGAGTCACATGGCTACACTCTCACTGTGACAAATCAGCCATAAATATACAGTCTATATCTGCACAAGAATAATTATACACAAGTGAATATGAAATAAACAATGGCAGAGATGGCAGATATAAAAACAGGCAGCCCAGATGTTACAGATAAGAAGTCCATTGCCTCATTTCATCCTGGATAAGTTGTGTCTCTTAATTCATGGATCCAGTAAGTTTATGTTTATGTTATAATTTGGTGTTTCAGTGCAAACTAAACCCCAGCACCTGCAGCCCATCGTGACTCGTGCTGGTGCAGCTGGAGGCCTGTTCTGTCCACAAACTGAGAACGTGTCTGTCTGCAGGGGAAGTCTCTGGAGACACAGCGTCAGTTGTGATTGTG
>NW_026571564.1:11036-25000 GCF_026225935.1 Boleophthalmus pectinirostris
TGTGACTTGTAAATGATTTGAGTCAAGTAGAAGTGAAAAGGACCGGTCCAAGGAACGACTCCGGGCTCAATGCTGGACAATTGTTCTGGTCCATTTGGACTTCAGTATCAAGATTTACAATCAACTTAAATGATGCTCCAACAAACTCATGATGGAATGTATTGCGGCGCATGTAGCCCAAAGCTTATCCCACACGCCGCGGCAGGCTAAGACACGGGGTTAAACACTGTGGACGCGTAACTCGGAACAAATGCACATATACACGGTACTTATTTGTTATAGTAGGCGTACGCGTTAGAGCACTTACTTTAACGCTGCTGCCGTCCGTAGCCATGCACCGATTCCTTTTATGCGCAAATCTTTCCTGTTAAAATACGGTCAACAGAAAGTTGCTCCCCGTGCTCACCCCGCCGCCATGATCCAAGGCCTTACACTCAAAAGGTGAGCGCGCTCATATATAGGCCACACCACACCCACTGTGCCACCCCCAGACACCACAGTGTAGTGCACAGAGCCAAAGCGTGTGCACACCAGTCACGTGAGGAAACCAACAGAAAACCCACAAATGGCTCCTACAGAATGTACTGTTGATTTAAACGGACCAGAAAATCTGTGACAACATTTAGAACAGTTTTCATGCTTTTCATATTTTTAGTTTGATATATTATCATGGATTTATTTGATCATTCACAAAGTCTCTAGAAACACAATCTACATTTGTATGGACTTTAACACATCATGTTTTCTTTATTCAGTTTGAGGAGCTGTGGTTTGTCAAAGAGGAGCTGTTCCTCTCTGGCCTCAGCTCTGAAGTCCAACCCCTCACATCTCACAAAACTGAATCTGGTTGGTAACAGACTGAGTTTATCAGATGTGGAGGAGCTCGTGGAGCTTAAACAGAGTCGTCACTGTCGACTGGAGACACTGGGGTGAGTAGTGACTTTATGTGGCTGTTTTGAGCCTGGAGCAGTCGCACACATTTCCTTCTGTCCTCAAACTGACTCATGGAGCGGCTCCTTACAGTTTTTTGATTCACTTTGACACACTTCTCTATTGAACACTGACATTTACTAAACAGCTCACACACAACTCCAAACAGAGTTGGAGTTTTCCTCAACAAAAGATGATCCCAGATAAATGCACGTTAACATTTCACACTGATCACTCCTCGTCCAAAAGCCACTTTTCCATCCAAACTCTCAGACTCTGGTCGTGTGTTTGTTGAATCTGGGACACACAGCTGTGTTTTTGTCACACAGTAAAAGCACATTACCAATGTGACGACGGCATTGATCTGATCAACTCTATTTATGCTGAACAAACAGAAGAGACGTCAGATTAGCAAACACATCACAGTGTTTCTCTAGATTCTGGGGAGACTTTGGTGGCTCTGATCATTTCCATTTGAATCATTTCATCTCATACAATGAGTGGAGTTTAAATGACCTTTACTGTCTATATTTGACCTTCAAGCCGTCCTTTTTGACCTCTATACTTACTTTCAATGTTTAGAATAAGACAAAAGTGTGATGTTGTGATGCCAGTGTAAAGTCCAGGTTGTTTTTAGACTATGGGAGAGAAGTTTAGACTCTGAGGGCCACCGTAGTCTCCTCTATTAAAGTGAAACTGTGCATCAGCACTGCTTCTGCTGCATGTGATGTCTGTGTTCTGGACAATCAAACAAGACATTTAGTTACACCTTTTAACCATCACTTCTCTATTCAAAATTGACATTTGCAAAACAGCTCACACAAAATCCTCAGAAGAATTTTAGTTTTCCAGAACAAAATTGAATCTGAGCAAAATGCAGTTTTCATTCAAAGTGATAAACGGTCCCTCAAAAGCCACTTTTCCATCCAAACTGTGAGAGTGTGCTCATGTGTTTTCTGTGCTCTTTCATTCATGTGACAGAGCAGGAAACTGCAAAGGACATTTTGCACTATTTGATCCCAAATATTTCTACTGAAGTAAAGTTAATGGTGTTGGAAGAGTAAATACATCAAGAGTACTTTTGTCCTGTCATATGTACTGTAGTCTTTTCAAAGACATGTGCACAGGTCACAGTGTGTATATGTGTATGTGGTCTCTATATTCACACAGTCTGGACTCACTGTTGACTCTCTTCTCCCTGTTTGACTCACGACTCAAATCCTTTGTTGTTAGATTTGATCACAAATTTGTGTTTTTTTGCTGTTGTGTTTGAGTTTCTATTTTGTGTGTGACAGAGTTTGGGCCAAAGTCCTTTAGCACATGAGAACAGAGCTGTAGTAGAGAAAAAACAAGGACAATTCACTGATCCTGTGTTTGTGAATGAGAGCTCCAAATGCTCTGTTCCACCTTGTGATGTCATGTAGTGGTAGTTTTCAACTGAACAGCTCCATTTACCTGTACTTCAGTAGAGATGGGAAATTCCAGCGCTGAAATGATGAAAATGATTCTAGTGAAAGAGTATGGAGTTTAAAAACACAGTGGAGCACTTCCTGTATTACCACATGACATCACAAGGTGGAACAGAGTGTTTTCTGTTTGAGAGAAGAACTCAGCCTAAATCTGCAGAGTTTGTGTTAAACATGTGAATGAAACAAAACACAAGTCCAGGTCTGTTTGTGACGAGGAAACAACATCAGAACACAAATCACCAAACAGTGAAATATGAGACTTTTTAGTCCAGGTTTAGTCCAGGTTTAGTCCAGGTTTAGTCCTGGTTTAGTCCTGGTTTAGTCCTGGTTTAGTCCAGGTTTAGTCCTGGTTTAGTCCAGGTTTCCAGGTTTAGGTTTAGGTTTTTAGTCCTGGTTTAGTCCAGGTTTAGTCCAGGTTTAGTCCAGGTTTAGTCCTGGTTTAATTTAGGTTTAGTCCAGGTTTAGTCCAGGTTTAATTTAGGTTTAGTCCTGGTTTAGTCCAGGTTTAGTCCTGGTTTAATTTAGGTTTAGTCCAGGTTTAATCCTGGTTTAATTTAGGTTTAGTCCTGGTTTAGTCCAGGTTTAGTCCTGGTTTAATTTAGGTTTAGTCCAGGTTTAGTCCAGGTTTAATTTAGGTTTAGTCCTGGTTTAGTCCAGGTTTAGTCCTGGTTTAATTTAGGTTTAGTCCAGGTTTAATCCTGGTTTAATTTAGGTTTAGTCCTGGTTTAGTCCAGGTTTAGTCCTGGTTTAATTTAGGTTTAGTCCTGGTTCAATTTAGGTTTAGTCCAGGTTTAGTCCTGTTTAGTCCAGGTTTAGTCCAGGTTTAATTTAGGTTTAGTCCAGGTTTAGTCCAGGTTTAGTTCAGGTTTAGTCCTGGTTTAGTCCTGTTTAGTCCAGGTTTAGTCCAGGTTTAATTTAGGTTTAGTCCAGGTTTAGTCCAGGTTTAGTCCAGGTTTAGTCCTGGTTTAGTCCAGGTTTAGTCCTGTTTAGTCCAGGTTTAGTCCTGTTTTGTGCTGTTGTAGTTTAGTTTTTGATGATGTGTGTTGAAAGTGAATCAGGTGTGAACAGGTGAATTCAGGTTGAATTGAATCATTTCTGATCTCTGTTTCTCCACAGGTGGTGATTCTGAAGATGTTGTGTGTCGTGTGCAGAACCCTGACAGAGCCCAGACACACAAACACAAACGCTGCATTTTATCCAAAGAAAACAGTGTGTCATCTAAACTTCCTCCGGTCCTTTGGTAGTGAGGTGGTCCTACAAAAAATGTCATAAAAAAAGAACACCTCTAAAATAAAAGAGATGCAGCTTTAGTCGACACATGAGGTGAAATGATGAAATATGTTGATGTAAAATGTTCAGGTTTAAAGAAAAAAACTGTTTAATTTGAGCCTTTTGTTTCCAAGTCAAGTTTAATTCACTTCCAAAACACAGAAGGTCCCACCGAGATTTGAACTGAGATCACTGGATTCAGAATAGAGCCCGGCCGATATAATCGGCCGATATGGGCACCTGGAGACATATCGGCTGATATTTCACGTGGGCATGTTATACCTCGTTATAAAGCTTAGACTCTCTACATTCTGTTCATTTAATCCAATTTACAGACAGATAAATGTCCAAATATGTGACTCTGCGTCAGTATTTATCTGTGGAGTCATTTGTCTGTGTGTGTGTCCGTATTGTCCCTGAACACACCACAGAGTCACGTACTGTCCCTGAACACACCACAGAGTCACGTACTGTCCCTGAACACACCACAGAGTCACGTACTGTCCCTGAGTCACACACACACACAGAGTCACGTACTGTCCCTGAACACACCACAGAGTCACGTACTGTCCCTGAACACACCACAGAGTCACGTATTGTCCCTGAACACACCACAGAGTCACGTCACTCACGTGTGTTTGTTTACACCCACAGACACAGATCCAAACACTGACATTATTTTCTTTTTAAGGACAATCGGTTTGAGTCTGGATTAAAAGGACATTTATTAGTTCAGACTTGTGATGTGGGAGGAGCCTGTGTGAGGCTGAGTGTTGGAAATATGTCGACTTTGAAGCTAGTTTTGGTTAGCGATTATCTGCTGTGTCTCTCACACATAAACAGGCTGTTTTCTATTGGTCTATTGTAAAGTGACTATATTGACCGTATATTTCTTACTGGACCAGCAACAACACAGCACAACAAACACAGACACATGACAGTAGACATTACAGTGCACTCAGCGGGGCCTGTCCAACAAACATGTGATGGCCGACGGGAATAAAGAAAGCACCTTTATTTACTCAAAATCACGTTTAAAGTGTCAGAAAAACGTCTAGTCTAAACTGTGCCCACCGAGGAATTGTTCTGCAGCGACACGTCACCTCCACCAGATGGCGCCACTTCCACATGAATATTAGAACACTATTACACGTACAACAGTAGTGTTCAGGAGCCTCCCGTAAAGACATAAAACTACACAGAGCATCACACAGGATCAGGACTGGACTGGACTCGGAGGTGCGCCCGCGTAGACTAGTAGTGACTAGTACCGGAGAGCATTGTTTCCCAAACACTCGTGACCCTCAGATGAGTTGCAATAGATTTTATTTTTTTATTTTTTTTGGGTGGCCTTGGCATGTGGGTTTGTAATCTACATTTGTGACACTGATCTGCTGCTGCGTCTCCTCCTGCTCCCGGACTGGAACGAGCTGCAAAAACACAGACAGGCCCAACTATCTCACTAGAAATGTTCAAATGTTAAGACATGTTTTGTATCATTTCTAATCTTTTTGTAACGACCAAATATTTGACTTATGGATCCTTTTATTGCTGCTTCAGTGACTGATTTTCTGTTTAAAACTTGAGTAAAACTAATTGTTCAGAGACACACAGTGTTGGGAGTGTTACTTTTAAAATGTAATCCCCTACAGATTACAGATTACATACACCAAAATGTAGTTTGTAACATAATCCATTAAGTTACTTAAAGTGAGTAAAGTAATCTGAATACTTTGGATTACTTGATTTTCTGTAGAGAAGCAAAGACGAGGAAATCTTCACATAAGAAGTTTTGTCTGATAAAAGAAAAAAAAATCCCAGACTTTACTGAACCAAATTAAAAATATTATTGATAGAAAAAGAGGAGACACGGTCTGCGCGGCATGATTTAGTCCTGTTAAATCCTGGTGTAGACCTGGTTTTAGGCCTAGTTTAGACCTGGTTTACCTGGTTTTAGACCTGGTTTAGACCTGGTTTTAGACCTGGTTTAGACCTGGTTTAGACCTGGTTTAGACCTGGTTTAGACCTGGTTTTAGACCTGGTTTAGACCTGGTTTAGACCTGGTTTTAGACCTGGTTTAGACCTGGTTTAGACCTGGTTTAGACCTGGTTTAGACCTGGTTTAGACCTGGTTTACTGTCCGGCAATGAGTGGAATTAAAGAAAAAAAAAAGTGGGGGATATTGCCCAAAATGTGAAAACAGGAAAATACCGCTGTGTAATTCATTTATTTCAACAAAGTAACTGTAATCCAAAAAACAGAAACTGTAACTGAGTACATTTACTCACAATTTGTACTCTGATTACTCTGGTACATGTAATCTGTTACTCCCCGACACTGGAGACACAATCACTCAGTCAATAATCAAATATCCTCATTAATGTTCAATAATGCTCAAATCCAACTTTATTTGGTGATTTATGAATAATGTCGATTGTCTTGGGTCGTGAAGGTTTGTGACTTTTAAAATATGGGTCCCCAGAAAAATCATTTTGTTTCTGTACGTTTGACCTGACGCTGGAACTGCTCAAACTGTACAAATAAATGAGGCTCTTCTCACTCTGAATCTTGAATCTTACGAAACGAATAAACCGAGAGGAGAAAGTTTTCATTGTCTTTGTCTCTCAGTCCCCGTCTCTCTCCTCCATCCTCTCTTTCTTCCCTTCCCCCATCCTTCTCTTCCTCCTCCCTCTATCCTCGTCTCTCTCTGCATCTCTCTCCTCCCTCTCCCTCCATCAGTCCTTCTTCTCTGTCTCTCCGTCTCCCTCTTTCCCTCCTCTACTTTTTTTTTCTGCGGCGACACGTCACCTCCACCAGATGGCGCCACTTCCACGTGAAGCTTCGATCTGACCCTCCTCAGCTTTTACTCTTCAACTATTATTCTTTTCCTGTGCACTTTGTTGTGACGCTCTAACTACGCTCTAATTTCGTGGTGATTTTATTGGACAGTGACAATAAAGGGAAGTGTTTTTACGCAACAATGAGCTCGGGGATTGAAAAAGTCGCAGGTTCGATGCTCAGTTTTTCCGTTAATCTTTTGCTCGGTGTTGCTCCTGATGGTTTGGGGGGAAAGTTTAGTGATTCAAAACTGTTTCTAATGCAAATCATATTTTCTGCGACGTAGAATTTTAGAAAATAATCAAATGTTTAAAGCAGCAGTACGTAACTTTCTGGAGATGGCACGTCACCGTACGATTCTATATTTTATTATTTTAGATTTTATGACTTATTTTTCTATTTTATTTTGACTTGTGCATTTACATTTATAGAATTATGTCTTATTTGACACTTGTCTCTTGCTCTTTTTTGCTACTTATTTAGAATTTATTGTTTTTTTTTCTCTTTGTTATAAGATGTCGTGATGTGTGAGCTGCTCTGTCCAAATCATTTCCCTTGTGGATCAATAAAGTCTCGCATTTTCTTTCCGTTTTCCTGTTTTCTTTCCCGCTTTCTTCGTTTCCTTTCACGAGGAACTGTCGACATCCGGTCTAACAAATACGTCAGAGTAAGAGTTGTACGTCGACGTTAGAGTTGAACCCGTCGACATGTAAAGATGTTTATATGTCTATGATTGAACCGAGACGTAAACGCAGGAACTTCAAATTTAAACGCCAAGTCGCCACCGAACGTCGCGTTGTAAAATGTCGGGTGAAGCAGCGCTTTGTTTTACTTCTCAAAATATCTTATGTTCCATTCCGAACAAACAAAAGTCAAAACAACTATATTGCCCTGCCTACTTCCTTCAGTATTTGGAGACAAACAAACTGCGTCCATGACAAATACTCGTGTCAACGCTGTACTCGGGTTATGTCCGTAAGTGTCATTTACAGCAGGAGTGTCCAAACTTTTTTCATCAATGGCCACAAATCTAAACCCAGACGAAGCAGAGGCCGTAGACTGGTGCTCAATACAATGAAGAATTTAAATATGTGCACGTTTGACCCGTTAGAATGAACCATCAGTCTTTATTCATGCTAAGATTCTTAAAACCACACACTAAATGATAAATATGAGCTTTATAAAGGTAGAATTTCAAAAAAACTTGCGGTAAAAGTAAATTTTTTATTGATGCAAGGTAATTTGGGCCAATTTCCCATGAAGCCTGAGGGCCAAGAAAGATTTGTCTGATTAAATTAATAAAATAATTAATTAAATGAAGTTGTCCAAGTCTTATTTATTTCACTAAGGTCTTAAATTTCATTGGCCTATTTTTTGTAAAGTCAACCGGGCCGCAGTGCGATGAAAAAAAAAAGACGCCAATGTGAAATCACGTAACGGGAATGAACGTCTAATTTGGAGCATGTGCCAATAATACTTTGGTTTCTGGTGCCAGCGGCAAAGAGTAAACGATCAGTGGAGGAGGAAGACGTTGGATGGATCTCGGGGAAGTGCAGCTTTAATCCACACTGGCTCTTAGATTCTAGATTTAGTACCGTAGTTTGTTGGTCGGTATTAGAGTTTTTTGACCGCATCGTGGGTGCGATGTTGGTCTTAATTTTCACTTTTAATTCAGGGGCGTCAAACTCATTTTGGTCCAGGGGCCAGATCCAACCGACTCTGATCCCAAAGAGGCCGGATCAGAAAACTCATGTCATATAAACCCCAAAAATAATAAAAAGTTTAAATATTTGTGCAGAGAAACACAAATCTATTACAGAAATATTTTTAAGTTGATGAACTCTTTTACAAAATATTATAATATTATGAACAACCTGAAATCTGAAATAAGTCAGTTTTTGTTGTAAAATCCTGCACTCGGCTCCACTTTTCTCATGTTGGACATTTTTCTGATGAGGGTGTCACGGTCAACAGTCAAAACGATCGTCCTTTAAGAGCGTTTGGAAAGAGACAAGTCTTCATTTGTGCTGCTCTGGTGGGAGGGGCCACGTACAGAGACGCTGGAGACGCTGCTGTGATAAACACCACAGAAAATTAACAAGATTTTAATAGAAAATATCATTCAAATATTTTAGTACAAAATCAGCCGAGGGCCAGATTAAAGGTCTTGGAGGGCCGGATCCAGCCCCCGGGCCGAATGTTTGACACCCCTTAAATTTTAAGTGGTCTTTAAAAAAAGTCTTAAATTTGGGGAAATCAAACCTGGGGACAGACGGATTTATTCATCCTGTTTGTTCAGTTCCAGCGTCATTGTGACCAGGACGGGTAGAGCGGCTGGATTGCAGTGAGAAACCGAGAACAGATGATGGAGGCAGGTTTAGCGTGGTCCACAAAATTTTTAATTTCTTTTTTCCAAAATTCCCAAAGTGCCAGTGCAAAAACAAAGTGCGGTGCAAAAAGTGCAGGGAGGATATGGAGCAGCAGGTCTCTCCAGCAGCAGAACATCGAATGGTCTGATTAGGCGCCTTATATACCACTGGATAAAACCATTAAAACTCCAAGGGGTGTAAAATAAATTAGCTGTATAAAACTAAGTTAAAATCCTCCAATAATATACCATAGCCAAATAAACTATATAAACCGAAATACAAAAATAATAAAACCCTAAAACTAATTCCTAATAAAACCCAACGTGAATATCCCAATTAAAACTAGTGCTATTCCCCCGATGTCCGCCGTGATGAGTTGGCCCGGAACTCTTAAAAGGTGTCTGGTTCCCCGGGGAATCTTTTCGCTAGACACCTGGACAGAAGACACGGGTAAGTAAAAGCACTAACAAATACCAAACATGCACGCACATACCATTCACACTCTAAAATACCCACATGACACACACACAAACACACACAAGACACAACTCATTTAAACACGGCACATATGTTGCACACTATCCAATTGTAACTTTCGGTGTATCTCCGCAGACCGGCGGCCGCCAAACCCGGAAGTGCCCGTCCGACCGGCCCACGTGACACCTGACAATGTTTTCAATAAATATATTTTTTTAAAACAATACAAATGTGTGCAATTCTTAATATCTTAATATGTGCAAATTAGCGTATCTTATAAGTGCTGCGTGCTATACTGTGCAATGTAAATATATATAAAGTGCAAAGTGAATGAAAGTGCATGTGTAATTATTACGTAACGAACAGGCCGTTCGTTACAGTCATGTTAAATGTTCATAAACAGAACGATGTCAGAATGTGATCGGACCAAGTGAACTAAACCAGGACTGAACCGGACTAAACCGGGACTAAACCGGGACTGAACCGGGACTGAACCGGGACTGAACCAAGACTGAACCGGGACTGAAACCGGGACTGAACCGGGACTAAACCAAGACTGAACCGGGACTAAACCGGGACTGAACCAGAACTGAACCAGGACTAAACCAGGACTAAACCAGGACTAAACTAGGACCAAACCAGAACTAAACCAGGACTAAACCAGGACTAAACCAAGGACTAAACCAGGACTGAACCAGAACTAAACCAGGACTAAACCAGGACTCAACCAGGACTTAACCAGGACTAAACCACGGTAAAATTGGAAATTCTGGAACCGAAATCAGCCAAATGATTCTTGTGGAGGTGTGTGGAGTTTAAAAACACTGTGGAGCACATTCTGTATCACCACATGACATCACAAGGTGGTACAGAGTGTTTTAGTTTTTTTTTTTTTTTTCTTCTGTTTGAGAGAAGAACTGTAAACGCCAAAATCTGCACGTGTGAACGAAACAAAACACAACTCCGGGTCGATTTGTGACGAGGAAACGACATTAGAACATCAGAAAATAGTGTAAAATGGGCCGTTTAAATCTTTGCATAAATTAAGATCAGACTTTCTTTCTCATTCAAATCTTCACCTCTCCTTTTCTCTCGCTCTCTCCGTTCTTAATCTCCCTTTCTTTCTTTTCTGCCCGTTTAATTTGCTCGACTCTTAAGCGGCTCATCCACTTCAACTGTACCTCATTTTCTCGTTCGTAAAACCTCCCTTTCTTCTTTTCAGACCTCGAGTTAAACACCTCCTCTGGACTGTTAGATTCACGGACGGACGGACGGACGGACTCCGGTGCTGGTGTTGCTGTTGCCATGGAAACCACTCTCGCTCAAATGGCCCTGAAGTCCGAAAACTACCCAAAAAGTTTAACGAAAAAGATGAAAAAGATTAAATGTCCGAAAGTCCGAAAACTCACACAAAAATACTGTACGCTATTAAACTCCGTACTTGTAACGCAACAGGTGTAAAAGCATGTATTAACATCGTGTTGGGGGTGTTTTGCATGTATGTCTACTGGCAAAATGTTTGGCGGTTACCACGGTGACGTGACACACACATTAGCAAACACGACCGAAAAAGTTTAAATGTCAGAAAGTCCAAAAACTCACAAAAAATACTATTAAACTCCGTACGTGTAACGCGATAAATGCAAAGCAGCTACAGACATGTCGTCGGGGGTGTTCTACGTCTATGTCTATTGCCGGAATGTTCGCCGGTTACCACGGTAACACGGTGCACACATTAGCAAACGCGGCCAAAAAAGTTGAAAGATCCGAATGTCCCAAAACTCACAAAAACAAAACTAAACAAACAAACAAAACAAAACTAATTAAATTCTGTACTTGTAACTTGAAATGACGTTGGGGGTGTTGTACGTGTATCTCTATTGGCAAAATGGTCGGCGGTTACCACGGTGACTGAACCAGGACTAAACCAGAACTAACCCAGGACTAACCTAGGACTGAACCAGGACTAAACCAGGACTAAACCAAGACTGCAACAGGACTAAACCAGGACTGAACTAGGACTAAACCAGGACTGAACTAGGACTAAACCAGGACTAAACCAGGACTACAACAGGACTAAACCAGGACTACAACAGGACTAAACCAGGACTACAACAGGACTAAACCAGGACTAAACCAGGACTACAACAGGACTACAACAGGACTAAACCAGGACTAAACCAGGACTCACTCTCAGGATGGGCTCGGTCGTTCTCCACAACCTTTGGAGGTGTTTCCACCTTGATCCCGGGGTCTCCAGCTCGTACTCTGCTCTATGCCACTTGGTTCTGTGGCTCCGTGTTTGTTTCTTCACCTGCAGTTCTGTGCTGGACTGTGTCAGGAGCCTCTTTGGTCTCTACACTCTGGCTCTCGTCTGGTGTGGGAGATCTGGGCTTCTGTTGCTCGAGTGCTCAGGTCCTGCTCCTGTGCTCCAGGATGAGCCTCTGTGTCCTTCAGACCAGCCCTCTCAAGTCTTTGATTCTTGTTGTTGATGTTCTCATGGAGCTTAGATGTTTCATCCTGGACAGTGGTTCTCACACTCACTGGTCCTCGGCTTCAGCTCGTGTACAGTCTCAGGATTTGGGAAGGAACTCTGGGTTTGTTTTTGCCACTGAGATGGCTTCTTAGGACTTGCCTCACTTGGTGCAGGTATTTGGCCATTTGCTTGTATTTATTTATTTTTTGTATTTTTTCTTATATTTTTATTTACTGCGTTCACATCTCCTAGGAGACTTTCAGGTGATGCTTCTCTTAGCCTCTGTAACTGGTGTCGGGGTTGTCGTGTGTTCATTCAGGCCACGAATTTATCTTTCAATACTAGTGATACTATTGTATTGTATTTCATTGTATTGTATTGTATTGTATTTATTTTTTATTTATTTAATTAATTTAATTTAATTTATTTTTGTATTTATATTTTATTTTATTATTATTTATTTATTTATTTATTTTATTTTATTTATTGATTATTTATTTAATTTTATTTATTTATTGATTTATTTTTATATTAATTAATTAATTTTAATTTAATTTATTTATTTATTTATTTTTTTTCTTTATTTATTTTTTATTTTTATTTTATTAATTAAATTAAATTTTTTTTTTTTTTTTTTTTATTTTATTTTATGAGCTATGCCCAAAATAAGAAAAGTAATGCCACAGAAGCTTTTTTCAGAGTAAAATCTATAGTTAAATCTCATGTTCTGTTGTGATTTTTTTTCAGGGATTTTATTTCTTCTTTTTTTTCCACTCAAAGCCTCTCAGTTCACTCCACACCAGACGAATGCATCACTTATGGTAATTAATGACTCCGATAGAAACCTGTTCAATACAATCGATCACTTTAGATTTCGGTGATCATTTATGGTTTTCTTTATAAGGTCGGGCGACTCTTTCTTTGTGTTCATTCAGGCCACGAATTTATCTTTCAATACTAGTGATACGATTGTATTGTATTGTACTGTATTGATTTTTTATTTTATTTTATTAATTTAATTTAATTTAAATTTTTTAATCTTTTAATTTATTTAAATAAATTTTATTTTATTTTATTTATTTATTATTTATTTTTATTTTATATTATTTTAATTGTATTTATTTATTTATTTTTATTTTATTGTATTTATTTATTTTTATTTTTATTTTTTAGGAGCTATGCCCAAAATAAGAAAAGTAATGCCACAGAAGCTTATTTCAGAGTAAAATCTCTTCTTTTTAAGGTCGGGCGACACTTTCTTACAGCCGAAAGCCAAAGAAAATTTCCCATTCATTTTTTCCCATAGACTCTGGAACCTTGGAGGGTTTAGTGAAGTTTTTATTGAACTTTTTTTTTATTTTTGTAATGTAACCCTGCAGAAAAAAAGTCAACTTCGCTCCTCATTTGCCCCGAGAATCTCTGCTGCTTATTCGAGTGTTTTGACGCGTTTGTGACTTTTCACGTTTGACTTTGACAAACTGAACAAAAGTGAAGTTGAAGTCGCGTTTTGTTCCGTTTCACCGGAGATCAGCCGGGAGTGTGGGGGTCAGTGTGCGCTCGAACGGACATGAACGAGAGAGAGAGAGAGAGAGAGAGAGAGAGAGAGAGAGAGAGAGAGAGAGTGAGATAGGTGAGAGAACCGGAATGAACAGAAAGAAGAGGAGAGAAGAGAGGAGAGAGAGAAAGAGGTGGGGTTCAATGTGCTCTGAACAGGAATGAACGAGAGAGAGAAGAGAGAAGAGAGGAGAGAGGGAGAAGATAGAGAGAGAGAAGAGAGAGAAAGAGAGAGATGGGGTTTCAAGTGCTCTGCAATAAAACCCAGAGAGAGAATGGAGAGGGAGAGAGGGAGAGAGGAAGAAGGAAGAGAGAAGAAAGAAGGAAAGAGAGAGAGAGAGAGAGAGAGAGAGAGAGGAGAGAGGGAGAGAAAGAGAGAAAGGTGAAGGAGAAGAAAGAAAAGAGAGATATATGGAGTTCAGTTTGATCTAAAGTAGAATGAAAAGAGAGAGAGGGAGAAGAGAGAGAGAGAGTTTGTTTTTAGTTCTGTGTTATCGAAACTGGAATGAACAGAGAGAGAAAGAGAGAGAAGAGAGGGAAAGAAAAGGGAGAGAGAGAGTGAGAGAGAGAAAAGAGTGTGGGT
>NW_026571565.1:0-1840 GCF_026225935.1 Boleophthalmus pectinirostris
GCAAACTGTCTAGTGTATTCTGATTCTTGACCTAGTCACTGAGAGAAAGAAATTGAGGGAGCACTGGTGGTGCGCCTGGCCTTTCGGTTTCCTCCATCAACCCAAAACATGCACAACAGGTCAAATCCTCCAGCTAGGGTAGTTCTGCCTAAGAGTACTCGCTGCCCACTGCTCCTGAAAAGATGCCCCAGTAACATTGAAGGATGTGTCAAATGCAGAGGACAAATTTCTGTAGGGGGACAATTAAGTATCTTTCACAGAAGACTGTATCAACCCAAAGACGGTAAAATTCAGGTTTACAGTCAGCGGTCCACCTTCACCTTAAAACCACTCATTTGAAGACAGTGAGGTGCAGATTTTAAGCAGAGAAAAGGGCTGTTTTGAGTCAAATTGATAAATAAATGTTGGACGTCCAATTTGAGTTTTCATCTGCATGGAGATGTTATTGCTTTGCCTGGAATGTTCCACAATACAACATTAAACTCTATCTTGTATAGTTCTCTATCCACAGATCTGACCTGTACTGGCTTAGCCTGCTTGTCTCATTGGAGATAGAGAAATTTTATACCATACTGTGGAACATTCTAGGCAAAGCAATAAACTATCAACACATCAGTCTTCAAATCAAATGTTCTTATCCTTTCATCTCATTTTGGCAATCCCTTTTATTTTTTTTACTCTCTCTTTAGATTTTATTGCAAAAACTATACCTAATGCAATATTGAAACTAGTGCTGTCATGCGATTAAAAAAATTGAGAGATTAATTAATTATGATCTGTAATTAATTAATCTAATTAATCTCTTTTTAATCTCACCTAAAAATTGCTGAGAAAAAGCCTTCAATTGAGGTATTTTCATTTAAATTCATTATTACATTATTGGGCAGATCAAAAGATGATATAGAACAAAAAAGTGACTTTATAAAGTCATTTATTGTTTAACAACTTTACAGATGCACTCACTCACATTCACAGTATCATCATTATTATTACTATTACTAATCTTGCATATTGGGAGGTGACTTTTAAAATGCATTCCCCACAGATTACAATCCCAAAATGTAGTTTGTAACGTAATCCATTTAATACTTAAAGTGAGTAATGTAAGCTGCAATACTTTGGATTACTGATATGTCATGCTTTTTAAAACTACATGATTGTAGCAACCGCATCCTGCAATTCCTTGTTTGTTCTCTTCAATGGCTGTTGAGCCAAGCTCATGAATAAGAACTGTTTGCTGTAAAGTAGCAAAGACTAGGAAATCTGAACATAAGTGTTTTGTCTGTTAAGACATAAAAAGCCCCGTCTTTCCTTAACCTATTACAAATACTATTGAAAGAGAAATGCTAATATTGAGATCACTGGTTTTAGTCCTGGTTTTAGTCCTGGTTTTAGTCCTGGTTTAATCCTGGACTGGGTTAGTCCCGGTTTAAGTCTTGGTGTTAGTTCTGGTTTAGAGGCGCACAGGAGGAAGCGCGGTTTACGCGACGTATGTGAGAAAACACGGTCCACACCTGGCGCACGGGAGGACAGCGATGTCCGCGCAGTAACTATGGAAAGAGACGTGGTCCGCGTGTGCTCAAGTTGATGACGATGATGAAGGTGTGTGTTTATGTGTGTTTGTGTGCAAAGGACAGTAGTGCAAATTTCATGAGTCTATGCAGGGAGAAGAATTTCCAAGACACGAATGTGTTTTTACCTGTGCGCTGCTGACTCTGTTCTACTGGCTCTTCGACTTCGTCCATTGTGTGACTAACGCCGCCAACGTTAACATGACGTTTAGTAACCCTAAACTGTTGTCTGTACCAGTCTCTTGAGGCTGTGGGTATGGGGGTTACAC
>NW_026571565.1:4865-25000 GCF_026225935.1 Boleophthalmus pectinirostris
ATTGTAACGTTACACTCCTGTAAACAGTCTCTGTGGAGATTGTATTTTTATTTTATAATGATTTGTAAGATGTGGAGACTTGGATTTGTTCAATCACTAGAGAATTAGTGGGACACCCAGTTTCTCTCTTTTTTTTCTTTTGTTGTTTTTTTATTTTTTTTTTTATTTTTCAGGAATTATAATTTAAGGTTAATATGTAGATTTAGCACAACATGGTATTTAGAACTAAACCGTTTACACTACATGTGTATCAGTGTTATCGTGTCTATTCTGTAAACTATTTAAACTGATTTGTAATGTTACACTCCTGTGAACAGTCTCTGTGGAGATTGTATTTTTATTTTTATTTTATAATGATTTGTAAGATGTGGAGACTTGTATTTGTCCACTCACTAGAGAATTAGTGGGACACTCAGTTTCTCTCTTTTTTTCTTTTCTTTTTTTCTTTTTTTTTTTTTTTCAGTAATTTGTAAAATGTGGAGACTTGGGTTTGTTCACTAACTTGTCGGCTGGTGGGACACTCCCTACTTCTCCCATTTAAGTTGAATTTTAATTGTGTTTACATGATACAACACTGTACTTGCTTCTTTGCACAGCGTATCAGTACGCAAAAGCCTCTGTTTTTCAGGATGGTTGTTCATTTAAAGGAGGGCCTAAACCAAAGTGCATCTCTATAGTATTTGTGGATCAATCCCACAGAAGGAGTGTAGATGCGCTCTTAATACTTTTTTCCTAGTTCCATAAAAAGGGCTTTAACTGGGGGGCAGGCCGCTGTGTAAGTTTGTCCAGAAATGTGTTTGAGTCAGATCCACCGTGTCCCTGGTGAGTAAAGATCAATACTAATGTAATATTTGTATTAATTGCTAAAGACTGTTGTTTGCTTTTAAGAGAAAGGTGCGTCTCTGTTGGAGCTATCCCTGGAGTCATCCACAAAATGCAGTGAACCACCACCAGAGGGAGCCCTGATTCTAACGTCAGAACACAAGGTATTCTGAGAAATGAGACAAATAATAATGAAATAATGATAAATAATGTGTTTTTTACTTTTATTGCAATTTTAGGATCCATAATCATCGTCATCTCTGCTAAGAGGTCTACAGCTACAATGACAGATGATCCACAGACCTCTGTAAGTTCTTATTTGAAAGTACAGTTTAAATCTCTGTGGTAAAGTAGAATATAAAGTTACACCGAACTTGTGTTTTAGGATCCAAAAACATCCCTGGAGTGTGGCCCATCAGATGCTGTCACCCATATGAGAGGAAGAGGTGAACGAGACCTGGTCCAATAAGAGACTCGGGCCAACACAAGGGAGAAGGCCTTCAGTCTGTGTAATCTGCTGTGACTCTGAAGTTCAGTCTAATCAAAACTAAAGCACCACTCCTGATGAAGATCTCCAGAGGAACGAGAACCTCCAACAAAACTAAAGCACCACTCCCGATGAAGATCTCCAGAGGAACGAGAACCTCCAACAAAACTAAAGCACCACTCCTGATGAAGATCTCCAGAGGAACGAGAACCTCCAACAAAACTAAAGCACCACTCCCGATGAAGATCTCCAGAGGAACGAGAACCTCCAACAAAACTAAAGCACCTCTCCTGATGAAGATCTCCAGAGGAACGAGAACCTCCAACAGTGGTGAGAGAAAAGAACCTATACTAAGTTTTTGCAAGTTTTACAACAAGATTTTTACTCTATGATCCCTGTGTTTATATTGTGACTGTGCAGGTGCTGAGGGGCACATTGGACCTGCGAATTTAATGGAGGAACAAAAAGAAACAAATGAGAGGGTGATCGTGACTGAGGACCTGTCCTGAGACATTCACACTGCCTCCGCTCTGGGGAAAGCCCAACAACGCCTTTACTAGGAAACTGAGGAGCGCCAACATCCCCAGTCCAGTGATGGTGAACTACTACAACTGTGCCATCAGAAGTGTTCTGACATCTGGATTTTTAGTGTGGTTCTCTGCTGCTCTAAGGCCCATCTACAGGCTCTCCAGCGGGTGGTAAAAACAGCGGGGAAAATCACTGGGGCGCCTCCCCCGCAGATCAGTAGCATCTACGCCACTCGCGGTCTGCCTGACCGACACCACTCTGCTCATCACCTTTTCCACCTGCTGCCCTCAAGTACAAAGTACAGGTCCATAGAGTCCAGAACAACCAGACTGACCAACAGCCTGTATCCCTCGGCTGTGAGGATGCTGAACAGTGCCCCTTTCCCCTCTTGGCCTTTCTCCCTTGGACAATAAGCACATCCACCAATTAAATATTGAACTGGACTTTGCATTGTTGCATTATTACAAATGTGCTGCACTGAATGTCCTTATTGTGCAAATGTTTACAGTTATTTAAGGGGTTACTGGGTGGGGTCTTTTACCTGTAATATTGCACTTTACATCCAAACTATGCAGTGTTTGAAGCTTTAAATGTATTTTTGTTGTTTTCTCTGACAATGATAAAAAATCTCTTGAATCTGAAATAAATAAAGATAATCATCTAAATCTTTCCTTATTGTCTAGTATATTAATAGTGTATTTATAATATTAGCTATTTGAAACTACATGGCTAGTGGGAATATGCTAAGGCTGCAACTAACGATTACTTTGGCAATTGATTCATCTTGCCATATTTCTTTTGATTAAACATTTAGTTGTCAGAACATGAAGGCCCCTGAACATGAGATTTTTACAACATTTTACCCAGAGAAAGCTGCTTGAGGTCATTCTGATGGGCTATATTTACAGACTGATTGAAAATAACTTCCAGAGAGCAGTTGGATGATGTCTCTATGTGTTTACTTCAACTTCCGAGGGCCAGTCTCCCGCCAAAAGGAGTAAATTGATTTTAGTGCGGTACACAAACATGTCTGTCTGCAGGGAGGATTTTTCCTGTGGTTGTGTGGTTTTAACTTTGTATTACCACTGAATCATGCAGGTGCATAATTGTTACGGTCAATAAATGTTACCACTTTATTTTGACATTTGAAAGTCCGTCCCTTTACACCCTATAAATTTATTTAATCTACTAGTGTAGGGTGACCAAACGTCCGTTTTTCCCCGGACCTGTCCGTATTTTGCGTCTTGTCCTGGGCGTCCAGTTTTTTTTTTTTAAAGTGATGGAAATGTCCGGGTTTTCATTACAGTTCATTGGGGGCATTAAATTGCTCGGCTTTCGTAGTTCTCTGTGACCCAGAAGCGAGAGCAAGCAAACACAAACAGTTGGTCAGCCTGCAACATACCGAAGAGTAAATGCGCATTTAACAATGACTTGTACAACAAATTCTCAGTTTTCCATCCCGGTCAGGACAGGTGAGAGGACATGTGCACAGGTTGTGAGGTGAGAGTACAGTGTTCCCTCATTTATCGCGGGGGTTCCATTCTAAAAATAACCGGCGATAGGTGAAATCAATGAAGTAGTCAACTTTATATTTACAATTATTATATCTGTTTTAAAGCTGTAAAACCCCTCACCACAAACTTTATACACTTTTCTCACACAGGACAGTTACAACCCTTTTTGCATCCTTCTTTAAACTTATTGCTGCTGTTGTCCTTTTGTTATTTTCCTCCTTCTTTATGTAACGAACCCAAGATTGATCTATTCCATAATAGAGCACTACAGCGCAGAGTCCTGCACAGGTCCATTTTTGGAGACCTGCAGTACAACACCGCACCCGCCCGTTAACCCGTGATTATATCAAGCTTTTGCGCTGCCTACGCCATGGGCTGAACCAGGACTGAACCAGGACTGAAACAGGACTGAAGCCAGTGGGACAGGACGGGCCGGAGGTGACCGCAGGAGAAGGGACCGATGGAGAGCTCCACACCTCACGGAGGTAAACGCGGCAATTGTCTGATCGTGCTTTGCAAGCAAACTGCTCGGCGTTCTCTCTCTTAAGTCCAAGATTAGTCCTGGTTTAGACCTGGTTTAGTCCTGACCCACCCATGTGTTAAAAAAAAACAAAAAAAAAAAACATGCCAAATTGACACAAAAAAAAAAAAAAAATCAGCGAGACCGCGAAAGGTGAACCGCGATATAGCGAGGGACGACTGTAGCTCAATGTCGAGGCCCCACCTCCCACCCCGGTAAGGTGTTTTCACAGATGGAAATATGGTCCCCCTAGTTTAGCCTACATCGCTCTTACTGCGCGCATTTTGTGTGGGTTTCTGGCAATGAGTGGAATTACTGAAATAAAAAAAAATCAATAAATGTGTTTTTTTTGTGTGTGTGTTGTTGTCCCAACAACACATAAAAACAGATTTTATAATAAAGCAACTCGCATACAGAAACAGTAAAGTTAGAGATTAAAAATGAGATTAACGCGATTAAAAAACATAATGCGCTAAATATGACTGTAATTAATTAATCGCAATTAACGCGATAATTTGACACCCCTAATTGAAACCTCAGGCTTAAAACCGAGTGTTACGTCTTCTTCTTCTGCTGCTACAAATGTGACATGTCTCTCATCGTCACTGCATGTGGTGGAGTCTGTTATAACGCCCACACGTCTCCAGCCCTCTGCTCTTCCCTCCACCAAAAACTATACACGCTTTCTATCTCACCCTTTATGTTTTCTAAAGGGTCATGACACTATTTTTCTCTATATTTCTCCCTCCCTACTAGTTTTCTTCTCGTCCTCTCCCGTAATCTCTCTCTTAATTTTTCTTTCCATGTCTCATTGTCTATTTTACTACAGTTTCTTTTTGTGATGTTGTGAGACTTCAATTTTATGATTATGGCTTTGTTACTGTATGAATTTTAATGTAGTACAAATGAATGTAATGAATGTAATGAATGTAGCCATCCCCCTCTCTCTCTCCTTCTCCCTCTATTGCTTTTCTTCCTGTGTAGAGAGTCTATCGAGAATCCAAACGGTAATGGAGAGAGTCATTGAGATCACAGTTCATACCCCTCATTCCCCTCTCCATTGCTCTCTTCTTCTTCTCTCTTTCTCTCTCTCTTGCTGTCTTTCTTGCATCTCATCCCATCTCTCACTCTCCATGTTTCAGTCTCGCCATCCATTCTTCTCTTTCTCCCTCTTTATCTCTTTCTTTTTGTTCTGAGTTTTGACCGTGATTGCTGGTGCACTTAGGCTCTTCCTGTCTTCCTGTCTCTCCTCTGCCTCTCTCTCTCTTCCTCTCCTTCCCTCTCTTTTTTGGCTGTAGTTGCTGGTGCTCCCTCTCTCTCTCTCTCTCTCTCTCTCTTTCCTTCTCTCTCTCTTTTTTGGCTGTAGTTGCTGGTGCTCCTTTTCTCTCTGTCTCTCTCTCTGGTTGCTGGTGCTCCCAATGCTCCCTCGCTCCTTTCTCTTTCTCTCTCTTTCTCCTCCCCTCTCTTTTTGGCTGTGGTTGCTGGTGTTCCCTCTCTCTTCTCTCTCTGTCTCTCTCTCTCTCTTTTGACTGTGGTTGCTAGGGTTCCCTCTATACCTCTCTGTCTCTCTTTCTCTCTTTTTTGGTTGTGGTTGTTGATGTTCTCTCTCTGTCTGTCTCTGTCTCTCTCTCTCTCTCTCCTTCCCTCTTTTGGCCGTGGTTGCTGGTGTCCCCTCTCTTCTCTTTCTCTCCCTTCTTCCCTATTTTTTCTGGCTGTGGTTGCTGGTGCGATCTCAGCTCCACCCCTTTTCTTTCTCTCTCCTCTCTTTTCCTCTCCCTCTTTCCTCTCTTTCTTCCTCCCCCTCTCTCTCTCTTTTTTGGCATGGTTGCCGGTGTGATCACCGCTCAACCCACTCTCCTCCCCTTCTGTCCCTTTCTTTTTCCTCTGCCTCACTTTTTTTTTTTTTTGGTATGGTCCTCTCTCTCCCTCTCTCCTCCTTCCCTCTCTTTCTTGACCGTGGTTGCAGGTGCGATCTCAGCACAGCCCACTCTCCTCCCTCTCTCTTCCTCTCTCTCTGTCCTCCCTCCCTCTGTTTTTGGCGAGGTTGCCGGTGCGATCTCAGCTCCTCCGTGGGGCATGTGCTGCAGATTGCCTCATGACTCATGCTTCAGTCTGGAGCTGCTCTCGTTCACTTCTGGATCTGTGTTTTTGTGCAGAACCAAGACTTCCATCGATCGAGGACATTTAAAGAGCTGCTGATAAGAGCAAAGAGCAAAGAGGCGGCTAAAAATAAGTTCTTTAAAAGCAACTGAAAGGAAGGATATTATTATTAGTGTTGCTCATATAATGAGTGATTCATTTAATTGAGTCCATTACCCTCTATAGAGGGTAATCTACTAACAGGAATGTGGCCCCTTATACAGTAACTGACATTCTTGCCTAGGTTAAACTTTCTGTGTGGAGTCTGCATGTGTCTGCATGACACCATCCACCAAAAATCATCAAATCCTTCAGACAAGATATCCCTGACCAAGACGTATATATTCACACACACGTAGTACGATGGAAATTTATATTGTGGAAAGATTTCTCTCAGTCTGTCTTTGAGTAAATGAATGTGATTTCTACTTTAGACTAGACCAGTTATTAACATGTGTAAAGGCTCAGCAGACACAACAGTCTCCACTGACTCTCTCTTTGTCTTTGGGGACAAAACATGTCTGTGAAAAGCGCTATATAAATAAAGACTTACTTACTTACTCTCAAGAGGTCCTTTGTTGGCTTAGGGCCGAGAACGCTTGCAGGTAAAATGACAAAATATTTATCGGAAGTGCCTTTCGTTTAGACAGTGACGGTGTTTTTGTTTTGTACATGGCCCAAGATGCAAAACTCTGGTCAGATCTGCTCATGTCAGGTACGCGTTTATGTCACATAAATACAGTACACAGAAACAAACATGTTGGATCATTTCCATGCATCTGACCTTCAAACTGCTGTGGCAGCTCTAATAAACTTACAGGAGGCTCCCAACAAATGTACAGAATCTGCAGATACTATTAGTGAACACAGAAGGATCTGCATTTACCTCTGTCAAACTCTAAAATTCTGGATGCACCAGTTTGTCGCAGGCGAGCCAGATGACTATGGATGAGACCTGGAGAACCAGTCGATGGTGGAACAACTTTGTGGAAGGAGTAGCTGATGAAAATGCGTGGTGTGAAAACTTCCATATGTCCAAAGATGCCCTTGTTGCTTTAAGTGAATGCTGGGGCATGAATATCCAATCGAAAACCACACACTTTTGCATCACCGTAGGCACGCAGATTTCCTCCCAAAAATGTGGAATAGAAAGTGAAGACATGACACCACTTTCGTGTCTTCTGATCAGACCGTCATCATATAAACGTAGCCTTAGCTGTCCTGAGATGTAAGTTAAATGGATTAGCACAAGTCTGTGAAACTTTGACATGTATGTAACTTGTATTTCTGTATAAATACTCTGACTGTATTCCAAAAACTCATGGGGCTTCACAAATGGATTAATTATTTAACATCAAGAGATACATAATTTTTTCCACAACATTAGCTCAAGATCTGGAGATGGGTCCCTGAACGATGGGTCAAATGCAGATGACAAATTTACCTATGGGGACAATAAAGGCTAACCTAATCTAACATTTATCTATTATATCAAGGTTAAAACAAAATAAACAAAAAGCCAATATTAGTTATAATGCTGTTTCCTCATCACAGACATACCTGAAGTTGTGTTTTGTTTCATTCACACATGTTTAACACACAAATTCTGCATATTTAGGTTGAGTTCTTCTCTCTGAAAATACTCTGTTCCACTTTGTGATGTCATCTGGTGTACTCCATACACCTTCACTAGAATCATTTGGATAATTTCATCTCTAGAATTTCCAATCTACTAAACAAAAGGTAAAAGGAACTGTTAACATGAAAACTACCTCTACATGACATCACAAGGTGGAACAGAGCATTTTGAGTTTTCGAGATGTAGACAGACTAATAATAAGGAGTTACTCAAATGTATGAATGAAACAACAACAAACAGCAAAACACAACTCCGGGTCTGTTTAAAGCTCACAAGAGTCTGTTTTCAAAATATAGAACTTTTAAAAGAAGTCCTCAGAAAAATCTTTTAGACTGAAGATGTGTTATCTCTGTGTCTTATCTGGTGTTGCAAAAATAAAACCAAACCTGCAAAGAAACTAGTCCAATCCCAGACAGAGTCCCCTGACAACTAAACAATCCCAACAGAACTGATGAGAAACAAACGCCTTCACTCTTTGTTCAGATTTCATTTCATATCTGAGCGTTTAGCCTGTCTTTAAAACTGTCAACTCACCCGAAAAACCCACAATAAAAACAGCAGATCAGTCTGAAAAGCCTGTGTGCTGTTCTGAATGTGCCACTAAAGCAGGATCTCACAGACTTGAGTCAGAGCTGAGACTCAGACATGTGACAATTTATGAAGACGATGCAGCGATGTGGGAATTTTACCACAAGACTTCACTACACGACTGATCTGACAGCACTATTTTTACTGTTTCTACTGCTGTAATTATACACCACAACAGCCTATTTCTGTCCAACTGAGACAGGGGCAGATGGGATGTTCGTTTATTTGCAGATTTTGCTGTGTGTTTGGATAATTAAAGCATTAATTCTATTATGACCTGGTTCAACAATAAGAAGAGAGTCCGCCTCTGGGTTGTCTCCATGGAAACGTTATTGCAATGCCTGAAATGTACCAAAGTATGACATTAAACTAAAAACGTTTTCATTACTGTAGAAACATCCTTGCTTTCTTACTGATGAGTGGGGTCACCTCTCCACAGATCTGACCAGTAACTTGACTGTGTGACAGCACTTGCTTGTCTTCATGGAGATAAATGAAATTAATGCCATGTTCGCCTGTGATCTAGAATAAAGACTTTTTCAGTACTTTATGAAGATGAGAGTCTGGTCACCGGTGAATTGATGATTGACAGGTGGAATAGCCAATCAGAGGCACACATGGTCCTTTAGTATCGAAGCAGATATGGCTGCTTAGGAGGCAAAAAGAAAAAAATATCACAGTGGACTGAAAAACATGTTGGATTTCTGCAGAATCAATGAGTGAAGTATTCAACTCTGTTAAAGGTCCTAAAATTTACTATTGTGAGATTTATGTCATGTTATAATGTTGTTACTTAATCAAAAACATACCTGGAACTGTCTTTTGTTTCACTCACACGTTTGAGTAATCGTCTAATATTAGTCTGTATCTCCAAAGCTCAAAATGCTCTCTTTAGCTGCTCGATTATGGAAAAAATCACAATTATTTTGGTCAGTATTGAAATTACAATTATTCAAACAATTATTTTTTACTTACATGATGCATTTATTCAGCATTTCTCTCTCAAAAAAACACTTTGAGTTGAGTGAGTATCTGAGGCAAAGCTACAGTACATTCTGAACTTATTTTCAATACTTAAATGAACTAGTAATAATACAGGTCAGCAGTAAATCATCCGAATAGCCTGTCTATCTCCCCCCGTGCACACACAAGCACATGCGCGCACACACACATACACACACACACACACACACACACACACACACACACACACACACACACACACACACACACACACACAAACACGCATATTCACACACACAAACACACACATAATGTCCACACTATCACCAGCCCGTCACCTTTGTCTCTATTTGTATGTAATCTTCGATCGTAATATTTGTCTTGTATCTTGTATGTTGTTTGGTTCCTATTTTTTGTAATGTATGTAGTCTGCAAATGAAATGATTAAAAACAACACACTTTGTTATTGATAATTTTCGCAGAACTTTCAAATTGAAAATAAATATAGGCTACAAATATGAACCTTAGCGCAGTTTTGCAATGTATAAAACATAAAATTAATAAAAGATACTTTGAACAGTAAGGCATAAAAGACATAAATATTTCCAAAATAAACTATATATCCAGCTGTTCTACATCTCTATACTTATTTATATTAAACATATCCCAAAATAAACGTGTTAATTGTTAAGCTTTAATCATTTTAACTGGATTATATGAGTTTGGAGATCATTTGACACACAAATTGAATTCACGACACAGTTGTCATGCACAGTTTTAGCTCTGTTCCACCTTGTGATGTCATGAAGTGGTAGTTTTCAAATTAACAGCACTTTTTTTTTTAGAAACTGAGAATTCTAGGGCTGAAGTTTTCCAAGTGATTTTAGTGAAGGTGTTTGGAGTTTAAAAACACTGTGGCGCATTTTCTTGTATTACCGCATGACATCACAATGTGGAACGGAGTGTTTTCTGTTTGAGAGAAGAACTCAGCCTAAATCTGCAGGGTTTGTGTGTTAAACGTGTGAATGAAACAAAACACAACTCCAGGTCTGTTTGTGATGAGGAAACAACTTTATAACATAGAAAATAGCGTAATATGGGCCCTTTAATCTGAGGTGAGAGGAATTAGATTTTTTTTGTTTTGTAAATGATGGGTGATCAATAAGATCCTTCGTTTCACATACATTATTGAAATAAACAAATCTGATTGCATGAGGAAGTGGGGACCAGATTGATATCCCTGTTTATAAAAAGTGCAGTCCGGATTTGGGTCAGTCTGGATTTACCAGCCAAATGTCATGGTGGAACTTTCCAGACAAAGCACTAACATCTCTATGGAAACAGCAACGTCCTACTGAGGATCAAGCTCTATTAGTCTGCTATATTTATCAAATTACACAACCAAATTTGCAGGTTAACAATGGAAATTACACCTGTCCTCATTTCACTCAAACACAACGTAAGAGGCTGTGAGTTCATCCAAAAAAAAACCCATAAATCTTCTATGACAAAGAAATGCAGCTAGAATGCATTGCGTCCATACATCTCCCTTTTTTTCAAATGGTCATTCTGTGGACACAATGGACCTTATCCTCCTTCTCTCTCTCCCTCTCACTCCCTTTCTCTTCCCTCTCTCTATTGACTAAACACTTCTAAATGGACCATAAGAGGCGGTTTCCATGGATCGACTCAAACCACAAAAGCTGTTAGAATCTCCGGCTCTTCTCCATCTCCAGCTCTGATCTCCTCAAATCTGGTTCAATATTGGCAGAGACAGATTGGGCTTAAGCACCCCACAGACGCCTTTACTGTAAATCTGTCTGGTTAAACACAAACAACAACTATATTCACTGAAGTAAGTTTAAATATGATCTTTAAAGTGCACATGACAGGTGCAAAGACTCATTTCATCTCATCATATTTAAAGGACACTATTTTCAGATCTATGTTATTATGTTTCTTCATCACACACAGACCTGGAGCCAGAAGTGGGACCAAGTCGTTGTTTTGCAAGTCTCAAGTAAGTTATTTCTTTGACCTCAAGTCCAAGTCAAGACCCAAATCAAAGACAGGCAAGTCCAAGTCGAGTCTCAAGTCATTGGCCCATAAGTTCAAATCCAAGCTTCAAGTAATTTCAAGTCTTTAAACCAAAGTACCAAATATAGCTTAGATTTATACAGTTTTTATGGCTTTTAAACTAAATTGTACTTAAAAAGTCATGGTATATTTATATATGAGTATTTATTTAAGAGCGAATTTTCCTTTTTAAATCTCTTGACAAGATCTTAGTGTGAATTATTACAGTCAGAATAGAAAGAATTCAGAGTTAAGAGTGCTTGACAACAGTTATTTTGTCGTGTAGTCTGCACTGAATTGGAAGGAACATGTTTTGTGTAGTTCCCTCTGTTTAACTGTATTGTACTGTATATTACTGTAGTACGTTTGAGGATACCACATCACAGTACTTCAGTTACATCAGTAAGTACCAGTCAGAAAAGTAAGAGGGACATGTTCCAGTTTGTTCCTATAAAATTCAGCACCACATTTATCAACTGTAAAGAGAAAACAATTTTCTAAAAACCTTCAAGTGCAAGTCAAGTCCCAAGTCTTTTTCTATTTTATCAAGTCAAGTCTCAAGTCCTAAAAACAGTGACTCAAGCCCGACTTGAGGCCAAGTCACGACTTGCAAGTCTCCACCACTGCCTGGAGTTGCGTTTTGTTTCATTCACACATGTTTAACACACAAACCCTGCAAATTTAGGCTATTACAGGCGTTTCTATTGCTCAAAAATATAATACCTCCTGTGAATAGGCGTGACTCTCCACAGATCTGAACTGTAACGTAAGTTAGTGCTGTAACCTGCTTGTGTAACAGTACTAAACAAGGACTAAACCAGATCTAAAGCAGCACTTATCTATACTTTGGAACATTCTAGACAAAGCAATAACATTCCCATGCAGACAAGCAGGTAGGGGAGACCCTGCAACAGAAAAGTTGTGCAGCTCACAAGAGTCAATTTTGTGTATTTTTATGAAAATATTTGTTCCTAATTTGTCTATTTTGCTAAAGTCTATAGTTTAGACATACATAGAGGTAATTATCAAGGGCTAAAATATATCTAAATTACACAATAGTTAAGATAAGAGTAATAAAATGAAGTTGTGCGCTTTTTCTCAGTTACATTTGGACGGAATTTTCTGTTACAGGAATTGGGATTCCAATTTACAACTTAGCACTACTTCCTCTATTTTTATACTTTTTTTTCTCAACTTTTTTTTCCCCACAAACTGCCTCTTAACTCATGGTAAAACTATGATAAAAATTAATCGTCCACTGGTACTATCCACCAAACCAAGTCAGAATTGGAAAAACATGAAAACCACCTGTCATATGCACTTTAATATGACCTGGAATAGTCCTGTTATAGACCTGGTTTAGTCCTAGATTAGACCTGGAATAGTCCTGATTTAGATCTGATGGTACTCGGAAAGCCAAAAGTTTTCTTTAGTGGTACTTTAGTGGTGTGAATTTTTAAATAAAAGTTTGGTTTCCTTCCAAAACATTCATATTGTTAGTTTGCTGAGTCCACCTAGTCAATGATCTGTGGTTTATTTCTGACCTCAAGATAATTTCTTTTCCAATTCTTTGTGCCATTATCTGCCAACGGTTCCATTTAAAGAGATGCTAGTGTAACCAGTGGGAAAAAGTACTGAAATAAATGTAATTATCTTGGGCCATATTAGTAGGAAATCTGAACTATTCCTATCAAGATGAATATTCGGATTTCAAAACATAGTCGCTGTGGTAGTTTTTTTTCTGGGTAAGTTGTGTACTTAATATCTGAGACTTCCTGTTGTTTTTCAGCCCAGTGCTGTATAAAGAGCTCACACAAACAGAGGAATAACTGAGACAGAAAACACGAATGACTTTGAGGATAAAACCAACCAGGAGAATAAAGATGGTTCAAACATGCATCAATCACTCTAATCCAACTTCAGAGGGTCAATGAGAAGAAACATCTATAACAGTGTTAAAAGTTCTGAAAAGTTTGCAGAATAGATCTGGTTTAAAGCTTTAAAGTTTTAAAAACTCAGACAAAAAACAAAATGGATTTAAACAACACATTTTCAGGAATCTGCGATCAGTACGAGCGTTCATTGTCCTGTTTTGGAGTTTGATTCTCAATAAAAATGTGAGAGCTTGAAGATCTTATGACTGTAATGTTATTTGAGATGGACAAAAGCCAGATTAAACTCTACATTGAGTAACAGAGCTTCTAACAGAGCAGCACTTTTAGTTAGCATCACACCCCCAGGGAATGTTGATGATATCAGCTGCAAAGTACCTATAGATAATACTGGTAACATGTATTTCGGAACTTGTCAAACTGTGCTTAAAAGTGCACTGTAACTTTTCTCATGAAGGGCCCAATTATCTTCTTGGAGATGTCTTTGCTTTACCTGGAATGTTTCACAGTGTGGCATTAAATGTATCTATCACCGCTAATATAAAAATGCATGGTTTACAGCTCATGTTTGAGCAATAAAATCACTCGCAGTTGAATAATTATAAATAGATAAGTTTAAAGGTCCTGTATTATGCAAAATTGATTCTTTTGAGCTTTAAGTCATGTTGGAATTCTCCAAATGATACTGGAGAAGGTGGATGGAGTTTAAAAACACAGTGAACCTCTTTTCGTATTACCACATGACATCACTAAGTGGAACAGAGTCAGCCTAAATCTGCCGGGTTTGTGTGTTAAACATGTGTGAATGAAATAAAACACAACTCCAGGTCTGTTTGTGATGAGGAAATAACATTACAATAGAAAACAGTGTAATACGGACCCTTTGTACATGGTTCCTGACAAATAAAGAATAAACTAAACTATTTGTGTAGCATTGTAGGCAGCAATTGCATCTCCATGGAGACAAACAGGTGATATATCTTCCAAACGAAAAGTTACACAGTGTGCCTTTAAATCAACATTGAACTTTTTAACTCATGCAGCGTTAACATATATTGTCGTCATCCCTGTTCTACAGTGGGCATGGTACCACAGTTTGACAATCATCAATTTAATGTTTTGAGCTGATCTCAGAGGGAGGAGGAGATGGAGGGAGAAGGAGGGAGAAGGAGTGAGCGTGTGGTGAGCAAAAATCAGGTGAGGAAAAACAAGTGCAGGAAAAGAAATAATGAAATAAACTATTTTTTGTCACGATTTCACCTACAGAGAAAAAACTGAACTGAGCTGTTGAAGAGGAGAGACAGAGGAACACACAGCAAGAACTAACGAAATGAGGACTAAAACAGGACTAAACAAGGACTAAAATGGGCCTAAACAAGGGCTAAACCAGAACTTAATCAGCTTTAAACCCGGACTAAACCAGGTCTAAACCATGATCAGAATTTCCCTGTTTTAAAAGTGTACTGTGTAACTTTTTGGTTGGGGCTCCTGCTTGTTTCTATGGATATGTCAATGCTCTGTCTGTCTGGAATGTTCCACAGTATGACATTAAACAGCCGTGCCTTATGACCCTGTCACACCTTGATGATTTAGCCAGTATATGCCGACATACCCGAATTTCTCCTAAAACGCTTGCATATGCTGAACAGGTTTTTTACAAGCAAACACTGACATATGTCGAGAAATTTTAAGCATGTTGAAAGTTTTTTGATGACCTTGTTGTTTGCCAACATATGCCAGCGTGCTTCAGCCTGCTCATAACTTATACAAAACTTACCTATAACTTATCCAACATAAGCCAGTGTATTTGCCAAATTTTTCAGTCGGCAGCATACGCTGACTAAATCATCAAGGTGTGACAGGGCCATTGCATGTATTCAATTACAGATGATTTTATAGCTCAAAAATAGAAAAACAGGCATTCTGACTGTGAGCGTTGTTGTCTCTCCACAGATCTGATCTGTAAGATGGTCTAGTTGGTCTTTATGAAGTTAGAAAGGTTTAATGCCATACTGTGAAACGGTCCAGATCAAGGAGTAACATCTCAAAGCATTTGACAGACTTTCCACCAGAAAAGTTACACAATACACCTTTAAGACAGAAAAAAATCTGATTCAGTGGCTTTAATGTTTTTTTTTTCTTTCCCACATATCAATATCATACCTGAATTCACTCCTGCAGCTGTTGTGTTTCCATATGATCTCCTGAAGTCCAGTCCAGATCTTCTCAGGTCCTCAGGTCAGACTCTGGTCCTTTGCAGACACCTGGGGACAGCAGGTTTGATGAGTGAGCCCCTCCTCGCAGACACAGACTATTATCAGAAAGGAAACTCATTAGAAGATCTCATTACAGGAGGGGGAGGGGACTCAGAATGGATGACAAGCGAACGCCTGACAGAACTGTAGCCAACAATAGACTCACGATGGGACCCAAAAGTAGGTAATTATGTCACATTTTACTGTTGTTTTACATTTTTTTATCAAGTTTCTCTGCAAAAATGTTTAAGGATAAGGGAATAAATACACAAAATCTGCACTACAATAAGACAGAAAACTTACAAACATAAAAAAAAATAAAAATGAAATATTATGGAGATATAATAATAGTTGTTTTTGTGGCAACATTGTTATCTGGCAACAAATTGTAAACTTGACCTGCTTGTCTTCATGGGGATGTTACCGCCTGAAATGTTCCACAGTATGGCTTTAAACATACATATGTATTTGGAATTTATTCAATTCAATTATCCAAAACAAAGTATGCTTGAAACACATGCATTCTTACTGTGAACCGAGGCGCCTCTCCACAGATCTGACCTGTGATTTGGCCTGGTTGTGTCACCTGCTTCTCTACATCCTTGCTTTGCCTGTAATATTCCACAGTATGGCATTAAACTTATCTATCTCCATGGAGACAAGTATGTGGCACATCCAGGCCAAGATGCAAGTCATATCTGTGGAGAGGCGACCCCACTCAGTGTAAGAATGTATTTTTTTGAGCAATAAAAATACCTGTAATTCAATGGCCCACATTACACCAGTTGATCTATGTTCTATATATGTTGTTTCCTCATTGCAGTTGTGTTTTGTTTCATTCACACACATTTAACACACAAACCCTGCATATTTTGGCTATGTTTATATGATGACAGTCTGAACAGAAGACACAAAAGTGGTGGTGCGTCTTCACTTTTTATTCTGCGTTTAGACGAGGAAATCTGAGTGCATACGGTGACACAAAAGTGTGGGGAATTCAATTGTGTGCTTGTACTTAATGCAGCAAGGGCATTTTTGGACATACGGAAGTTTTCATACCACACATTTTCATCAGCGACTCCTTCCACAAAGTTGTCCCACCATTGACTGGTTCTCCAGGTCTCGTCCATAGTCGTCTGTCTCGCCTGTGACGAACTGGTGCATCCAGAATTTGACAGAGGTGATTGCAGATCCTTCTCTGTTCACTAATATTATCATGATCAGTCTGCGTCTTGGGTAGTGTAGACAGAAACGCTACGGCAGAGCATATTCAACTTTTCCACTCCAGAGGGTGGTTTCAAATTTTAGCGTTTTTAAGCCCCCAAAACGCCGTCACCATCTAAATGAAAAGCACTTCCGATAAAATATTTTGTCATTTTTACCTGCAAGTTTCTCGTGTAAACAGGCCCTTAGGTCCGTAGGCTGAGTTCTTCTCTCAAACTGAAAAGACTCTGTTCCACCTTGTGATGTCATGTGGTGCACCCCACTGTGTTTTTAAACTCCATACACCTTCACTAGAATCATTTGGATGATTTCAGCGCTGGAATTTCCAATCTCTATTGAACTAAAGGTAAAAAGTATAGTAGCTGTTAACCTGAAAAGTACCGCTTCATGACATCACAAGGTGGAATAAAGTATTTTGAGCTTTGAAGATGCAGACAGACTAATAATAAAGAGTCTCCAGGTCTGTTTTTGAGGAGGTAACACAATTATAGCATGGCTTAAAGCTCCCGAGAATCAAGTTTGTGTAATATAAGACCTTTAAATAAAAGCAAGACAGTAGAGTTTAATGCCATACTGTGTAACATTCCAGTCAAAGCAATAACATCTCCATGGAGATGTTTTATTTTTGTCCAGCCAGTATAAAGTATATCATGTTATTGTGGGTTCTTAATAGCATTACAGTCCACTACCATCACACAGAAGAGTGCTTTCAGATCCATCTCACAGTGCGCTCCATTACAGGCTCTTTTTGAGGAAGTAACGGCCCTCTTCTCTGTTTAAAAGTTCAGAAACATGTAAATTGAATTATGTGTGTGTGATTCTGAGTCTAAAGTGGGAGATGTTGTTGACACAGACATGCCACTGCAGCCTGTTTCCATGGAGGAGGAAGAGGAGGAGCCAGCAAACCACTGTACGGACATAATATATAGTGTATATAATATTTACAGGTCCTATATCACACAGAACTGACCCTAAAGGTGTACTATGTAACTTTTCTGGTGGAGGCACCGTCAAATGCTTTTCTCCATGAAGATGTTATTGCTTTGTCTGAAATGTTTCACAGTATGGTATCAAACCTTCATACTGTATCATGGAGACCAAATCAGCCCAAGTTACAGGTCAGATCTGTGGAGAGGCGACCCCGCTCATAGCCAGAATGTTTGTTTTTCTAGGTATTTTTGAGCTATTAAACCGCATATAATTGGATAAATGTAAGGTAGAGCTGTTTAGTGTCATACTGTGGAACATTCAAACCAGTAAAATGACATCTCCATAAAAACAAGCAGGTGACAGATCCCTAACAGAAAAGTTACATAGTGCACCTTTAAGCTTAGTTATAATGTTGTTACCTCCTCAAAAACATATCTGCAGTTTGTCTGACTAATCCTTTATTATTAGTCTGTCTACATTAGTCTGATTCATCAGCCAGTTTCACTTCGTCTGACCTCACAGCATTGGGATTCGTTTGCTCAAAGGTTGGTGGGTACTTTTTTTATTTAACCAATCGCTGCTACTGTATTTGGTCATGACGTATTTAATGGGCCGTAGTAATTGTAAGTAATTGCAGGCTTCACAGCTCTCTGCTGATTGGCCTGTGCCAATCAGCCAATCAAACTATGCAGTTTGTGTGCTGCTCTAATGCTCTTTTTTGATGCTCTTTTTTCATTCATTTTATATGACAATGACAATAAAGGAATTGAACTGAATTTAATTCATGACATCACAAGGTGATGAAGTAATGAATTAATAGTTTTCAGCTACCTTTTACCTTTTGTTCAGTAGAGATTGGAAATTAGAGGGCTAAAATTATCCAAATGATTCTACTGAAGGTGTATGTATTATCACATGACATCACAAGGTGGAACAGAATGTTTTCTGTTTGTGTGTTAAACATGTGTAAATGAAACAAAACATAACTCCAGACCTGTTTGTGTTGAAGAAACTACATTATAACACAGATCAGAAAATAGCATAATATGGGTGCTTTAATAATCCATGGGTTTCAGAATGATCATAAATGAGGACAGTTGCCATAGCAATTAACCATCTTATATCAATAAATTATATATTTTGAAAGGGAAAAGTCCAAAAGTGAAAATGTCACATGTGATAGGAAGCAGAAACCCATAAATAGTGTAATAATGACTAGAGGTAAATCTAACTAGAATGGATTTCAGCATTAAGAAAAAGTCACTTACTACACACAGTAGAATGCAGTTTTCATCACAAAATAATAGCGATTTCTTAAAGTGACCATGTGGTTTTATATTGGTAATTTTTTCAGTATCTGTACTGTTTTTGATACTGGTTTTAGTATCAATTAGTATCTGATTTTTGATACTTTTGACAAACCTTGTGTAAAGAAACATATACTATACTGACATAAAACTCTAAAATGTCTACTGATTGTAAATATAACTGCATAGTTACAACTAAGAAGGAAAATAAGAAAAAAATCTAATATAATGCCATTCTTAAACTCCATGGAAACTGTCATCTTCTGTTAACTCCAAATCCACTCTGTAAGGTTGACCTAATTTAAAAGTGGTATTTCATATTTTTTACTCTGTTATTTTAAGTTAAATGAACACAATGAAAACAGATAGATCTTAAAATCTAAATCATTACTTTGGATCAGAGTAATATTATTAAAAAAGGGGAAAAAGGGTGATTTGTTTAAAACTGGTCAATGATTCTTTCTTTTTTTTCGTCTTGGTGAACCTGATTAAACCGTTAAAACAAAGAGACACGCACAAAATCTGAACGAGCAAAAATGAAATTAGATTAGATTACGAATGAGAAAAAACTGAATAAGAAGATCTGTGAGAAAGAAAGAAGACAGAATTCTGCTGAGATGATTGTTCAAATTACAGCTCCAAAATCCAAATAAAGTGTTGAGATAAATGGTTCAAACTGAAACAAATCTGACCTGCGTCCTTAGTCGTAAAAATAAAGTGTGTACTCACGGATGGAGAGAATCACAGCGTCTCCTTCTTCACAACGCTCCTTCTTTACTCTGCTCAGACTCTGCTCTGTTCACAAGAGCAACAGGCGGACCGCTCTATCTCTCCTCCTCCTTCTTTCTCTCCTCTTTCACTCTCGCTCGCATCGTCTCCTTCTCTCTCTCTTTCATCTCGCTTCTCCGCACTATCTCTCCACTTTCTTTCTCTCGCCTCTGTTTGTCTTCCCTCTCTTTCAGCCTTCTCTCTTTTTCTCTTCATCTCTCTTTCTCTTTCCTCCTTATCTTTGTCCTCTTTCTCTCTCCCTCACCTCCTTCTCTCTCCTCTATTTCTCTCACCTCTTCTTCAGCCTTCTCTCTTTCTCCTCCTCTTCTCTCTCCTCTTTCATCTCTCTCTCCTCCAATGCCTTTCTCTACTCCTTTCCCTCCCTTCCTTCTCTCTTCCCTCCAATTCTTTATCTTTTCTTTTTTCTCTCTCTTAATTGAAATAACCACTATCTCCCATCCTTTCTCTTTTCTCTCTCTGTTT
>NW_026571566.1:0-25000 GCF_026225935.1 Boleophthalmus pectinirostris
CGCCCATATATTATATATCTCATACTAATGAGACAAGATGGGCCAAGTGTCTTGCCCAAGGACACAGCAACAGTTTCACTGGAGCCACTGTTGCTGCACTACAGCACTTGGTATTGCCATAGTGTCCCATCCAAGTGCTAGACCTTCTTAGCTCAGGGATGAGATGAGATCAAACATTCACAAGGTCATGTAGTTCTCTTTTATACATGTTTTACATTAAAATACATTTTCCATAAGAGATGCTGCCATGTTTACAGATACTAAATATGACTGAATGTAGCAAGCATAAAATGCACCGGAGATCAGTCGGCTTGGTATGTCCACATGGAATAAAACAAGCTTAAGGTTAACAGAGTTACCTTCTGTTTCTCTTCTATGTGCCCTTGAGCGCCCCCTGCTGGACCTCTTGTAGGATCTTCTTTAGGGGTTTCTGGTTCAATCTTGTCTTCAGACTCTGGTTCAGTTTGTAAACCAGTCTCAGTTTCTTCCGGAGTTGGCGTGACCAATGGTTCTGGTGGAATAGACTCTGTAGCTGGTGGGGGAACCGCTGCCTCCTGCTCTATGGTCTCATTTGGATCGTCTGTATCCTGCACTGGTGTTGGCTCTGTGTTCTCATCTGGATTTTGTTCTGAGTCTTGGGTAGGTTCAGGAACCAAGACTACAGGGGAGTCAGTCACTGAATCCGGCTCTTCTACTGAAGCTGTTCCAGTCTCAATTGTCTCCTCTTCTGGTTCTGGTTCTGTTGGTTCTACTTCAGGAGCTGGAAGTAACAAACACATTTACACTCAAACCTGAAGGAGAATTCTCTCTCACACATAACGACAATGGATAGGATGAGTTCATAAATTGCTTTACTGGTTCTGGACTATTAAATGAATCAAATCTGCTTGCAAGTCACAATGGGGCTTTTTGCCTACAGGTCAATAACCAGATGTGTAGGAGTACAAACATGTGTGTTGGAGCAGAGCTGTGACTTTGGGGAGAATAGGTCTGATATGTGACTATGTGCTCAAACTGAAAATGGTCACACTGGTGTTTTGCTGATTTGATTAAATATTCGTACCGCAGAGGTTGTTCAAGCATCTCTGAAAATCCTCTGGACACTGAGAGCACCAGTCTCCCTCCACATAGGGGCGCTCTCCCTCGTAGTTCCCACTGAAAGCATGGGCATAGAAACACAGAGCAGGGCAAAATGTTTCATAGGCCAATTTGTTTAAAGGGCTCATATTACACTATTTTCTGATCTATGTTATAATACAATCAAAAACAGACCTGGAGTTGTGTTTTTTCCATTCACATTGTTTCAAACACAAACCCTGTATATTTAAAGTGAGTTCTTCTCTAAAACAAAAACAAAAAACTCTGTTGTGCCTTGCGATGTCATGTGGTAGGAGGAGTAGGTAAGGAGTGCTCCATAGTGTTTTTAAACTCCATACACCTTCACTAGAATCATTTGGATCAGCGCTACAATTACCAATCTTTAATGAACAAAAGATAAAAAGTACCTGTTAATTTGAAAACAATCACTACATAACGTTACAAGGTGGAACACAACATTTTGAGCTTTAGAGATGTAGACAGACTAATAATAAAAGATTTCTCAAACGTGTGAATGAACCAAAACACAACTCCAGGTATGTTTTTTGCTGAAGTAACAACATTACAACATGACTTAAAGCTCACAAGAGTCAGTTTTGTGTAATATAGGAACTTCAGTTATTACAAGAAGTAGATTTTCTGAATTAAATGACTGGCACTTCTGTAGCTAGTTAATACTAGTAAAATCTTACGCAGGAAAGTAGTTACAAACGAGGAAGTGTGTAGGATCAGACCAGCCCAGTCCCTCCATCTGAGCACAGAGATGCACTGCACAGCCCACTCTGTGTGTGTCCGCCCACACCATCTAAAAGGACAAGATTAACACAAATAAAACAACATCCAAAGATTCAAGGTACTTTAGGCCCCTTGTGGTGAGCGGAGAGAACAACTCCACATCACTCCATTAGGCTGAGTGCCAGGCCTGGTTAAATACATGTGAGGGGGTTAGCTCTGTCTGGCCAGTGACGTTTAGGATATATCTCTTTGGAAAATCCCTTCACAACATTTGGGGAATCACATCCTCCACTAAATAAAAGTTGGAGTTTAATAAGTGTCCACACATTCAGAATATTCAAGTCTCTTAAAAGTGGAACTAAACACTAAACTTGCTTTTTTTGCTACTTTAAGGTGCACTGTGTAACTTTTTGGTTGGGGGTCCGTCACTTCATTGCTTGCTTCTACGGAGATGTTACTGCTCTGCCTGTAATGTTCCACAGTATGACATTAAACAGCTCTACCTTACATTTATTCAATTACAAGTGGTTTTACAGCTCAAAAATACCTAGAAAAACAGGCATTCTGACTGTGAGCGAGGTCACCTCTCCACAGATCTGACCTGTAACTTGGCCTGGTTTAATGCCATACTGTGAAATATTCCAGACAAATATCATATAATCTCTATGGAGAAAACATTTGACTCCACCAAAAAAATTACACAGTGAACCTTTAACTGTTCATATGATGTTCTAATAGCATTATCTACTGTTCCTCAGTCTGTGCTGCCTTCAGGGGCCTCTGCAATTTCAAGTACTATGTGACATCAAACAGGACTGCCCTCATTACAGCCAGGTTTGTATGATTCCCAACACCTGGCTGTTCCTTATAAGTTTAAACCCCGCTTCTCCTCCCTGCTTACTCACACTTTAGTCCTCCAAGTCCTGCCCAGTTTTGCTGCTCTATTTGACATGTGGTGTCTGTGTTTAGTCCCACTTTAAGTCCAGTTCAAAGGGGTTTTTAGGGGGTTGGTTTAAGGCTCAGACCTGGGTGTAGTGTCCGCACATCTTGTCCTCTTCACAGCTGTTGTTGTAGTAACTATAATCCGCTTTTTCTGCACAAAACAAGATAATTACATGTCATTTCAACAAGACTCTGCTGCCCTGAATGTCTACTGCTCAGTCAGTACATGGGACGATATCATATAGTCCTTTAAACCTGTTCAAAATTTATAACATATAAAGGCAGTTTTTTCTGACCTAGGAACCACTTCTCCAGAGCCCTCTCCAGATCTAGCTCTCCGGTTCCAACGTACAGGTTCTCCCCAGTGTCCTCCAGTTCTGGGTTATGGTTCCACACACATGTAGCTGCATATTTTTCAGCCAAAATCTTCAAGTTCCCATCCCACTTCTGTGAAAGACAGGGGGAGACATTAAAACACAGCTGTTAAAGACATCTGTTTACTTAAAAGTTGGGGGTTCAGTCTGAGCTAACACATTTTGAGTAGCAGTGTCTTTGCTTGCACTGGTATTTTAATGTATATTTTTTTGTCCTATAAGGTTTGTCTTAGCAAAAAGGAAAGTGAACAACACTGCATTACAGGAAAGAAGTAGGACAGTTCTGAACAATTCAAAACTAAAAACAGACACAAGCAAGCTAGATCCAAAAAACATCAAGAAAATAGAAAATGTGTCTTCCGTTAAGGCTGGTTTGTAAACACGTGCACACATACACACACACACACACACACACACACACACACACACACACACACACACACACACAAAACTAGAATCGTGGCGCCCTCTGCTGGCAATGCAATGACACACACCATAAATAAATGATTAACAAGGATTATAATGTTAAAGCAGGGATTTCAAAGACAGTGAGCAGATCCGTAATCCATATGATCATATTTAGAAGTGATTCTGTTTTAAGACTTTTGATTTTTCTGTATTTGTTTTTCTAGTATTGCAATTGTGATTAAATTTGTGTTCATGTGTTTGAAGAGTACTCAAAATGCTCATTATAAATAACTTAATCACAATAAAATTTGAGAGAAGACTGAAATGTTAACTGAAAAACGAATAGTTAACCCATGCATTTCAGTACTTATGTTTAACGTCAAGGTTTATCTGTGAAAAATACGGGATTTTTGATTCACAGAGGACATGATAAGATCTGAATAACTAGTCTTTGCGATTTCGATTTGATTGCAATACATTGTGCAGCCGTAACATTTCATTTCATTCAAAAGTTCATCTCTCTCCATAGGACTCAGCTGTAGTTATGAAACTGTGATGTCACTATTTTATTCAGTTTGAGTTAAAGTCCTAAAAAACATCTGGAGCCACTCCCAAACCCTCTGAGACCATCTGATCTCACTCCCAGACTACAATGCACTCATACCACAAACATCAAGACCGGACCAGACCAAAAAACTTAAAGAAAGATTTTTGCAGTGAGGAATACCATCAGATAATTGCTGCGGGCTGACTTGTGGTTCACCTGAGTACATACACACATACACACACCACACACACACATGCACACAAAACTGCAGAGAGCTCAGTTTTCTTGGTTTGCACCTTACATCATAACTCCACTTGGAAGAAGCACACATTTTAAGTTCATTTTATCCATTTCTGATCTAGGGCTAGTCATTGTATTTCAGTCACGGTTTTGGTCTGAGTTCTCCTGAACCAGAACTGGGCCCGGTTCGTTTCCTGGGTCTGGATTTGGTTTAGGTCCTGGACTGCTTTAGGTGGAGTCCGCTGAATAGAATGTCATTTTACGAACAGCTCCATGTGGTTCCCATTAGGTTCTGGAGTCTGGAGGGACCCTACACGTGCTCACAGTGATGTCATCAGAGCTCAATCCACCTAGCAACAGGCGACGCCCTCCATAAACATTATAATATTAAAATAAGACTAAGCCAGGATTAAACTAGTGTCAACCTCATTCACAGCCTTGATATTCATTAAAGGCCCTATATTACTCATAATTGACGCATGTGAGATTTGAGTTGCGTTGGAATGTTGTTACCTCATCAAAAACATACATGGAGTGACGTTTTGTTTCGTTCACACAGGTTTGAGTAATCATGCATTATTAACCTGTCTACATCTCCAAACCTGAAAATGCTCTGTTCCACCTCGTGATGTCATGAAGCAGTAGTTTTTAAGATAACAGCTACTTTTTATCTTTACTTCAGCAGAGATGGGGAATTCCAGGGCTGAGATGATCCAAATAATTCTAGTGAAGGTGTAATAGGCCCTTATCTTATTATAGATTCATGCCCTGTCCAGCTCCACTTCTCTCAAAACTGTGGAGCCGCACTTCCTGCTCAGTTGATGTGTATGTATTGGTAATTAGCCGAGTCATGCTCAAATAAATCAATATTTAACCTTCTCTGTTCAGATAAATATGTCCTTCTATCTCAAACCTAGTGCTAACTGAAATTAAAATGAATTACTGATGTTTTAAAGTAGCGGTAAAACAACTGACTTGTCATTAAATGTATTTTCATAAAGTTGTTTTGTGTTCTATTTAGATTAGGTTAGCATTAGCATTAGCATTAGCTTTTAGATACAAACACCTACTTTTATACACACAGAAGCTATTTGGTATTTGCATTGTCGTAAAGGTCTTAACACGCTGTCTATGATTATGTATCTGTAATCTTTTGTCCTCTGTCTAATATGTAAATATAGATTTATCTTAGCACGACGCAGGTGGCTCTGTGAATAGTTATTTTAATAAATCCAAGGAATTTCTTTTTTACCACGTGTCATAACAAGATGGGACAGTTTAAAAGAAGAACACAGCCTAAATATGCAAGATTTGTGTGTTAAACATGTGTGAATGAAACAAAACACAACTCCAGGTCTGTTTTTGATGAGGAAACATTATAGCACAGATAAAAACAAAAACAAAAACAAAAAAAAAAAACAAAAAAAGACACATAATATGGGTCCTTTAATGGTGCCAAAGTGCCTTGGGTGGAGTGACAGTGGTACAGACATGGGGCCAGTCTGCACCTGAGGTCCATGCACCTGCCAATCACACATATTTACATTTACAAGAGGCAGAGAGCCTTGGCCAGGTTAAACAAGTGAAAGCTAGATTCAAACTCTCAACCTCTGAAAATGTAAACATAAAAGGATTCAAGTCAGCAGTTTGCATGTGATAGGACAAAAGCAGCTCCTGGTCCTGAAAGCTGGTCCGGACTGGTTTGGTTTTGGTCCTGAATAATAATGCGATGTTGTTGTGGTTGTGACTCAGCCCCAGACTGATAGAGACTCTTATACATATTTACTCCAAATATTTAAGTCTGATAAATCCAATTATCCAATCAGACCCACGCTGACTCACTCCCTTCTCTCATACCCTCCTCTCACACAACACTCAGGAGTATATTCAACATCACATTTTCTCACTCATTAAACAGGAACCTGCGGGAGTGGTGTTTAAAATGTGTCATTGGTGTATTCATCACATGTTCAGTGACTCCTGTGTAAAAACAATAAGCGCTTAGTTTTAACCCCCCATACAATGAAGTGGGGTTCAAAAGCAAACTCATTCAGCTATATAATTTTGGTCATCTTAGATTTTTACAACTTTTGCTGGTGTCTTGTCATATAAATTTTTTTCTATACATCAAAACTTAAGAAAAAATATCTATTTAATGAAACAAAACACCTATTGACTAAAACAATTGTGTTAATTTATTTTTGTCAAATCACCCAGCCATAAATTAGCTTTAGATATGTTCAGTTTCATGAGGCCCAAAGGAGCACGATGTCCCCTCACAGCAGAGAGGAACCTCCACTCCACTGTACTGACCTCTTGCATTATTCTATAATGGCCACACCCATTAACTACAGAGTCTCTAAGAGTCGTTTGTGGTTCTTCAAACCATATAATTTCATAATATATATTATACAAACATGCATTTTTACTATATTAACATATCAATTATATCAAGATTCTAAACCAAATTTACTTAAGCATCACCAATGAGTATTAGATGTATTTTTTACAGGTCTGACCACACCTGGTATATGTGACAGTACACGGTTTTGGACTGACTATTGTGTATATGTCAAAAGAGTTACAAATAAACAGATATTTTTGCTTGGTGCGTACAATGTATGTTTAACACAGAAGACATTGGGCTGCTCCAAAAGAATTATCAATGGCTTAATATTTTTAATAATTAAAAATTATATATTTATAATTATTATATTATTGTATTTCTATAGACCAGTGTTTTGCAGACAGATCCATAATAATTCACTTAAAATAGCCTGTAAATATTACACTGACGGATATTGATAATAACTCTATGTATGATGTAGATTAGACAGATATGCAGATGTTGGAGATGAATATGAATCATTTTAACTGAGAACACATGACAAGCAAACCATGTTGTAAATCTTGTACTTTGAGTTTAGTTTGTGTTTTTAATAATTGTAACTTACTAAAGGTAACATGGCGGAGGCGCTGGGCTGGACCACTCCTCTGTAGCGGTTGTGAAGCTCCACTAGAAGTTCCTCCTGATCCTCATTTAGATACCCATCCACTTGCACCAGAGACCCCAGAAGAACCAGGACCAGAACTATGGACTGGACTATTGACCTTCCTGGAATCATAGCCCGGACTTTATACCTGAGAGAGAGAAGTTCATCTTGGTCCAGACCTGCTTTCAGATCTGGTTCTGTTCTAGTCCTTGTCCAGACGGTTCTCCTCTGTACACTCAGATCATCACAGAAGAGCATCCTCAGAAACGTAGTCCACAAGCTCCAGAGATGAGTCCAGATCTGAAAGATGCTTGACCCTGGGGCTGATCCTGGGCTCAGTTTTGGTCCTGGAGATCCTGCTTGGTCCCAGAGTTAACCCTGTTCTAATGAGTCTTGATCAGTCTGATCTTTATAGATCTTGTTCCTCTGGACTTGCTTTGGACTTATCTCTAATATCTTATCTCTGGACCTGGACTTGGAGAAGCCTTTTCTTGGTTGTTATCTGTTCTGAACCCTGTCTTGCTCTGGATGTGGTATAGACTTTGATTTGCAGGACCCTGGTCTTGATTCTGGTCCAGTATAGCTGTAACAACACAGGATCCTCCCTGTCTCTCTCTCCTCTCTCTCTCTCCTGATCAGTTTGGTTCACACCCAGTTCCATGTGAGCGGGGTACTGCATGTATTAAACTCAACACATGTTTGAGTTTAATTTTTTTCCTCTTTTTCTAATTTTTGAGAACAGATTTTAAGCACCTCACTGTCCCTCCCTCTGCACCAGTCCTAAGTGCAGATAACTTGTGTGTGGAGGGGCATCTGGAGTAAAATTTGCTTGTATTCATAATCAGGTTGAAAAACAAAAATCACTATACTAATTTGTGTTTTGTGTTAAACTGTTCCTTATGACTATTTAACCCTCCTGTCTTTTTTTTCCTCTCTGTGAAATCTCTTCCTGACCTCTCCATCACATTGTGTCTTCATTTGTCTTTGGAAGGTGTTGTTTTAGCTCTAGTTTCTGTAACAACATAACTCATATCTGGTGTTGGGAAATAGGCTCCCCCTAAGAACACCCTCCAAGCACACACACACACACACACACACATGCACACACACACACACACACACATACACACACTCACACACAACATACACATTCAGCACACACTAATGTCTCCTAAAATCCTTCCCCCTAAGACCACTCTGCACACTCCTCAACTCTCCTCTCTCCAGTCCTCTCTAGACACTACATTCACTTCAGTTCTCTCTCTCTCTATCTCTCTTTCTCTCGACCCCTCTCCCTGCAGCCCCCCTTCTCCTCTCACTGTCCCAATCTCTCCTCTCATGGAGTCAGTTCCTCCCGATCGCCGCCTGGTACCACCCAACTTTTTCTCTCCTCTCTCCCCAAATGCTCTTTTGTTTTTCTGTTGTTGTGTTTTCAGGCTTGAATGGTCACTTTTCACAGTCCACCACCCTCCCTCCTTCTCCCAAAAACACCAGATTTTACCTTTGTTTTGTCTCATTTTCTCAGAGGCATCCAAAAAACGAACATGAAGTAGAGATGGAAGATTCTGCAGATGCTGGGTGTAGAATCAGACATGTCATTATCAGCAGCTCCAGATAAAACAATGCAATATTTAAAGGCGGGGTATTATGCAAAATAAATCACCTGTAGAGGTTTAATATGTAGCCCATGCTATCATGTTTCAGTAATTAAGTGATCTCTACCGGGCCCTCCTTGCAGTTACGAGTATGATCCTGTACAAGGCTAAGCCCACAAGCCTACATCACCCATGCTCCCACAAAACAATTCTCCATAAATATACAGCATAATACTAATCTGTACACTACAACTTCACAAACCTGGTGTGATGTGCGGTAGTTTCATTAGTGGAACGGACAGTGATGGTGTTTTGATAGCGCTCAGAAAAGGGAGCGTCAAAAAGGAAACTTATAAAACATGTTCATATGTTGTTTTCAGTCAATTTAGCATTTTCAAAACAATTAAAGATAACATGGTGATTTAAATATGTTATGTGTTTGCAGTTAAAACCCCACAGAAGTAAAATACCCCCATATACCCCAGACATATTCTGCAAAATCCACTTTAATGAGTTTATAATCATGTTAAAATTATGTTCTCACATGCTTACTCATAGTTAAAGTTTATAGCATAGTACAGTTATTGATTCATACATATTTGAGTAAAGAGCTCAAAAATTCATTGTCCCCGTCCCTGCCCACATCCCTGAACTTAGTTACAATTATGTAATAAATGATGACTCTGAGTGATACATGTTGAGATTTTAAATGTCATGTAGTCATGCCTGTTGCTCACTATTTTGAAGAGGTGGGGCCCATAAGCTCTGCAGTTTTGAACAGGAAGTCAAAAGCTGTTTTAGATCAATCTTGAGTTCTCAAAAATGCAGTGAACAAAATGTAAACTCATGATCTGCTTATGTTATCATTTAATACTATATGCTATACTATACTGTATATAATAAGTGCCAGCAAAGAGAATAAAATGTGTTCTTTATGACAAAACATTGTGTAAACTGTGAAATCACCTGCACTGTACCGGTAAACAGACTGACACATAATGTTGAACCCTTACACTTTTTTCACTGAGTCATGATGGATGCAGAACAGCAGAGAGAGGCTCAGGCTGGATGTGAGAGGACCAGGAGTTCTTTAAAGGTCCTATATTTAATTAATTTAATCATGTAAGATGTAAGTACTGTTATAATGTCGTTTCCTCATAACAAAAATACCTGGATTTTTATTTTGCTTCACTAACAGATGTCATTTTACCTTTTGTTCAGTAAAAATTGGCAACTCTAGGGCTGAAATGATCCAAATCATTCTAGTGAAGGTGTGTGGAGCTTAAAAACACAGTGGAGCACTTCCTCTATAACTACTTGAAATCACAAAATGGGAGTGTTTTTGGTTTGAGAGAAAAACTCAGCCTTAATATGCAGGGTGTGTGTGTTAAACATGTGAATGAAACAAAACACAACTCTAGTTATGTTTGTGATTATATTAAAACATAGATCAGAAAATACTATAATATGGGCCCTTTAATAATAATCTTCACTACATCTTCAGGGCTGGCCTCGGACTACTCCCCACTGACAAAAAAGATGAAATATTAGTCCAGATACAGAAGAAGGACCATTATAGAGTCTTTGGATTAAAAACTAAAACATGGGAGCAATTTGATTCTGATAAATCGTATAAAACAAACAATAAATCTCTAGATATATTTCAGCAGAGTAGCTCCAGAGCCACACCCCAGTCTTTTCTGCCACAATTAAACAACATAATTTAACTTTTGGAGACAAACAGATGCTAAATGCTGTCTCTGTTTAGACTCAGATAAACCCACAACACTATGTATAACTGATGTTTGTTTCCTTTATGGTTCACCACAACAGAAGTCTGAAATAACTTTGTGAGGATATGATTCACCTCATTGTTCTTCTCAATTTTAATTGTTAGTACATAAAATAGGTATATATAATATTCATAATGTACAAAATACTCGAAAACCAGACAGAACTAGAAAGCAAAGAAGTGTAGTCAATTGAGAAAGCACCATAAATAAATAAATCTTTGAAGTATAAAGAAGCGTAAATATTGGCTTGTGTATATAGCCTCACAAACAAATAACAAAAATACAAAAAAACATTCAATTCAACATTCACATTTTTGTGGATCAGTTCGCCATGAAATGTAAACAGATTTTTTTTACATTTTCCAATTTTGTGTATATAGTGTGTGTGTGTATATGTGTGAACTGAGTAGCAGTAGTTGCAGTGGTGAAAAAAGTACTCAATTTTGTTACTGAAATAAAGGTACAGATACAGACGCCTAAGTTTCTCAGATAAAAGTTTTTTTGAAAAATCACAAAATCTACCTAAGTATTAAAGAACCTGTTTAAAAATGTATTTTCAGAGTAACAAGTAAAAATAATTCACACAGATTTGAATAAAGTAGTTATATTGATTAAAAAGTTATACAGATTTTTGTCAACACTTGCAAAACAAATAAATTTCTTAACTTTTCTTTGTTTACTTTGTTTGCTTCGTTTGTTTGCAAGTCGAAGCTTGGACTGAAAAGTGTTAGTCAGGATGTTACCACAAACATGGTAAAAACAAGCCCTAAAATCATATGAAAAGTACTTTTTACTTTCCAGTCCTGTTCAAAAAATGTAGTGGCATTTAAAGTAAAGATACCTGCTTTCAAATGTAGTGAAGAAAAAGTAAAAAGTATCCACTGTAAAATATCGTAAAGTAAAAGTACAGATACCTAAAAATTCAACTTAAGTACAGTATTTACTTGTATTTCGTTACCTTCCACTACTGTAGAGCTGTAATGTGTAAGATACTGTATGTAAGTGTCCGTGTGGGCGGTATTTATCACATTGTAGGGAATTCTAATCGGTACTAACTATTGAGATTTGCCTCTTTTATGGGGAAAAAATTAGACCCTCAATACATAAATGTTTCAAGATGAGATCAAGAACATGGTTTAAACTCCAGATATGAGTTTAAAAAGGTTAAGGTTAGACTAGTAAATGTGGTTGAAGTTAGGATGAGTCTCCAGTGAATGTAAGTCAGTGTAACATCCCCAAAAAGGAGGAAAACTCATGTGTGCGTGTGCTTGGAGTATAATATGATTCAGATCCTCATTTGTGTTTGTTCAGCTTTTTCGAATGCAGTCATCACAGTTGTATTATATAGGCTAACTATGTAATGTATATCCTTTTTTTTTATTTTGTATTGTGGAATGTGTGTAACGTGATCCTGAGCAACTGAAGGGAGTTGTTCAGCTCCAACATGACTCATGCATTCTACCACTCTGCTCTCACACAGAATACACATGTACCATACAACTATTCTCCAAAAATCACAATGAAGAGCCTAACACAACTACAATAGCAAGAGTTATGGTTAAAGAAGAGTAGTTCATGAACATTAAAGGTCCTATAGTATGAGATATTGACTCTTGTGAGCTTTAAGCCATGTTAGAATGATGTTACTTCCTCTAAAACATACCTGGAGTTGTGTTTCGTTTCATTCACACATGTCTGAGTAATCCTGCATTATTCGTCTATCTACATCTCCAACGCTCAGAATGCTCTACTCCACCTTGTGATGTCATGAAGCAGTAGTTTTCAAGTTAACAGCTACCTTAAATTTTTTGTTCAGTAAAGATTGGCAATTCCACGACTGAAATTATCCAAATGATTCCAGTGAAGGTGTGTGGAGTTTAAAAACACAGAGGAGCACAGGAGTGTTTTCTGTTTGAGAGAAGAACGCAGTCTAAATATGCAGGGTTTGTGCCTTAAACGTGTGTGAATGAAACAGAACAACTCCAGGCATGGTTTGAAATGGGGAAACAACATTATAACAAATCAGAAAATCATGTAACATGGGCCCTTTACACAACCTCATGTGTATGAATGATAGTTGTGTGTTTCATTGCTTATACTGATCCATGATAATGCATAGTATTTCAGCCTTTCGTTTATAACTCATATTTGTATTTTAGTCTACCTTTTACACCATGTACATTACGAGTGATAAACACTAAGGTCATTTATCCAAAATCAGATTAAAGGTACAGTATAGTTTGAGCTCTAACTGTTTGTAAAAAGGGACTCAAAACTGAACATGGGTTGCCAGTACCATTACCTGCATTACAGGACACATACTACTTTTTCTCATTCTCTATAATGGACACGCCATGCCTCATGTGAAAGCTGCAGTACACTCATTGAGTTGCAGAGGCTGCACTAGCACTAAATAATGATTGTCTGCAGGTTCTGGGGTTTAGGTAGTGAGGAGATCATATCAGAGCGTCCTTTTAGCTTTAACCAACTGAATTTCAGCAAACTGTGAGGAGAGATTCACAAGGCTCATTCTGCTTTCTGAGTGGATAATCATCCTGAGAAACAAGACAACAACTTACACCAGAGAAAACTTGTCCAAGTGCAATGTTTATGTAATTAAGAATAAATTAGCATTACACTTCTTATCAGTAAAAGCTTTGAATGTCTCCCTCATAGCGCGGACACAGATAAGTCATGTTTATGTAACCGGATTTAAATTCAAAATCTTGTGTCTTTAAGTTTTACATGACATATAGTAAAATGTATAGCTATACGCATGGTACAAGGCTACTACAGTGAACATAGAAAGTGACACAATACACCCAAACTACATTTAATGAATGACAAAGTTTTGATCCGTTGTATGACATATTGTGGCATAACTTAAATATGAGCAATCTAAATTAACTGAAAATGGGAATTAGTTCAGTAAAACACACGCACTCATAATGTTGTAATTCATATGTTACAAGTGTTCAGTGCTACCACTACCAATCAGCTGTTTTCAAAATAATGAAAAATTAGAACCATTATCATGAAAATTAACAATTTAAAACTGGACAGGCCTATTATATATTTTGAATGGTAAAAAAAAAAAAAGGTATCAAAATGTTGCCTATAAACAAGCTGAAACCCATGAATAGATCACCGTGCACCCGCGTGAGAAACTATAGAGGCACATACCATGACTGTCTCTGGATCAATGCTCCGGATCCTTTGCCTCACTCTGCTGGTGGCACACGTTCATTACAGGAATGTTCGTTTGGTTTTAAAAAGTTTTATTGTTTTAAAATAGTAAGGATAAACCTTAAAATCTGTCTAATATACTATAATAACAATTTACCCTAAAAAAAGAAAAAAGAAAAAAAAAAAAAATCTCTGTGACCTATCCTGTGCGCATGCGCAACGCGTCAACGGAGTGCAGCAGCAGTTAAAGGTAAAGCTGTCCTCTTTCTTTATTTTTCGGTCATTACGGTTGTTTTTGGTCTATAATGAGTCTCAGCTGTTAGCTGTTTCTCACGGCGTCTACATCAGTCATTGAAACCACAATTATCCACTTTAAATTCAGCTTTAATTTGCTGTTAATGCGACTTTGCTACGGATAGCCATTAGCATTTTAGCCCTTACATTCTGACTCCAGTAAACCTGTTAAAGTCAAAGTTTAATACGTTTTTAACGCTTTCTCCCGTGCTTTTATTCATACAATCCTCGCTTATTCAAATGTCGTAATGCATTTTCTTTCTGTCATTAGTTTTTTGGAGCCAAACGGTCGTAAAAATGACAAAACTGTGTTAGCATTAGCTCCTGTCAAACTCCACGTTAACAAACAGCGGTCACAGCCAATCAGAACTCGGCTCAGGATGATCCTGACAAATCAGAGTGAAGATGCGGGACACGCTCACATTTTTTGGGCGGGCCTTTTCTTGCTACGGATCATATCAGGCAAACAGCCACTTATGATAAAGTGTGTGGCATGAGGCCTTCGTTATGTTTAATATCTTTTCATTGGATATGCTCAATTACAATCATATTCAATGAAACGATATTAATAACGCAAGCTATATGCCTGTGAAATAATTTTAATGGCATTTTTATTAGAAACTTTTTACAAAGCAAAGCTAAGTGTTACTTAGATGAAACCTACAATGAAGCTATGTCTATATTGGGTAAAAGGGAAGAATAAACATGAAATATTATCAATATTTCAGATGAAGACTCCGCCAGACAGAGCGGGCATCACATTTGCAGTAGGAGCTCAGCTGGAGGCTCGTGACAAGCACAACAAATGGTAAAGTTAGAAAAACAAACAAACAAAAAAAAAAAAAAGAACATCAACAACAACAAAAAAAAAAAAGATTTCTTCAACCTGAAAAATTTGTACAGGTATTCTGGGAGGATCCAGCAGCTTGACACAGAGAACCAGCAAGTCCTTGTCCAGTACCGGCGCTGGTCCAAACGGTACCAGGAATGGTTCCACTGGGACTCCCCCCACATCAGAGGACTGGACCGGGTCAGTCTGAGGAAACAAGGGCTGGACAAGACCGGCCAGAAACCGGTGAGTTAGAATAGAGCAAGCTCTGAGTGAGTTTTTATTTTATACAAAAAGACTCATCATGAATTTAACTATTTACTTAGTAACAAGTTTGTTAACAGGTTAACAACCCCCTTGCGTCTTCAAACTGAGAGGCACTTTAAATAGAGAAATAGGATTAAATATACAATATTTATATATCCTATAAACTCTCCTTTGCTTGTAAACATTACTAAATCATTTCTTTAGCTCTTTAATGCATTCTAAATGGGCACTCAGTGATTTCTTTTTTTCTCTTTGTTTTCTTAGTTGTACAGTGTTGGCTCTAAAGTGATGGCGTGCTGGACTGATTGTAAATTCTACCCGGCCAAAATCTTGAGAGTGAACAAGGATGGTGAGTGGTCAAAAGCAAGTCTTAAGTAAAGTGAGTAATACAAATCCATGACTTTTATGAGCTGTCGTGTTCTAGATTCCTACACTGTGAGGTTTTTTGATGGAGTAATTCGTACAGTGAGACCCACCAAGATCAAACCCTATGATGAGGTACATATCAGTGAAAATTACAACTATCATCTAGTTTTGGTTGGACATTTTTGTCAAATTCTTCACTTCCTAACTTTTCAACCTGTCCCCTAACTGAAGTCTGTTTTGTTTTTCAGAAATGGAAACTAGACAATTCAAGTGAAGAGTGGGACAGTGACTCGGAGGTAGAGAAGGAAGGAGAGAAGAAACTAGCAGAGAAGGAAGAAAATGAAGACATAGGAGAGGAAGCAAAAAAGTACAGTGGAGAGACAGACACAGGAGGAGACAAAACAAAGGAGGATATAGGAGACAAGGATTTAGGAGATAAAGACTTAGGAGACAAGGACTTAGGAGACAAGGGTATAGAAGACAAGGTTGTAGCAGACAGGGATGAAAAACTTGATTCAGAAAAAAACATAGTGAAGGAGGAACATAATCAAGAAAATTTACCAGAATTAAATGAAAATAAGAAAGAAGTGCCTGAGGATGAGAGAAAGGAGCCTGCTGCTGATGACCAAGGGGGCAAAGAGGCAGGAAGTAAAGAGGATGAGACCAAGGAGGGACGGACGAGGGATGCAGGCGAGAGGCAGAGAAAGAGGAGAGCGGAGCTTCTAACCACAGCTCGAGCCAAACGGAAACGCATCCGTGAACGAAACTCAACCCAAGAGGCCACTTCCATCAACCAAGATCAGCCAATCACAGGAGATCACATTGTACAAGGCCCCACCCCCATTGACAGAGGTCAGCCAATCACAGCCTGTTGTCCTCATGTGTTTCGAACTCTTATATGGAAGTCTAACTCTGTTTTGTCTGTAGAAGTTCTGCTGGAGAGACAAGCCCACCTCCCGACCACCCACAAGTTCAGCCGAGAACCACGTGAGTCCTTGTTCAAGTCTGTTGTTTTAGACTTGTTTCAGACCTGGTTTTAAAATAATGCCAAATATTGTCTTCAGTCTACAGAGTGATAAAGCGGCAGCCTCCTCCTATTCTTTCTATTGAATTGGATCATAACGAGTTCAAATGTCCTGCTCCAAACTGTACAAAGTCTTTCAGGAAGAGCTCTCTGCTGCACTGCCACCTAAAGTACTACCACAGTACTGCTGTTCAGAGTACTACAGTAACTACAGCGAGAGAGAGGTGAGTACTGGTACCTGAACTACACTAACAGTACTGCAGTAATTACATGCTGTGTGTAATTTTTTCCTCAAGATGTTGTTCTCAAGACTTTTTTTCTTTCTTTTTGTGATAATGTACCCCAAGCGGTATTTGGGCATCTAAATATTTATCACAGTGGTACTTTGTGTGACTGTGCTGTAACATCACTACAGTAACTATGGCAGAGTGGTTATCTCAAGTTTTTCAGAGTTTGTGGGTTGGGCTCCTGTGTGCATGTCCTCCGGCCTCAGGCTCATATTGTGATTCTGTTTGATTTAGAAGAAAGCGGCTGTCGTCTGAGGGCATCTCTGATGCATCTGAGTCTAAACTGGATCTTGGCACCTGTCGCCATGGAGATGAGGAAACAGTCCCAGTGGAGACAGGTTAATTCAGTGTCCAGTTACTAAAATATATCATCTATATGACCCAGTTTGAACTAAATCCTGGATCTGCTCAGGTCCAAAGACAGACCCCAGCAAAACTACAAGAAGAGAGCGCATTAGAGACAGGAAGCACTTCCTCCGGGTCAAACTCAAAAAAAAGAAAAAGAAGAAGAAGAAGAAAAAGAGGAGAAGTCATACAGGTGAGAATTAAAAGCTGTAGTGGAAAGATGAGGCCCTTTAGTTATTTTGCAGTCTGCTTTGCAGTTGCAAAGATTGACTGACCTGACTGTTCTTCTAATGGTCCTTTTGGTCTAATGGTCCTTTTCCAGTAGTACTCCATCATCCCTACCCTGTTTTCTTTGCCACAGATCTATCCTTTAGACCCTGAATCAATCAGGGCTGAGGGCTCCAAGAACCAGTTGTTTCATTTGCCTTTCAATGTTTTCTTGTCTTGGTTTTGTTCAGTGTTCTGCAGTAGCGAGGATGAACATATGGACCATCCTTCAGTCCCCAACAACCTGGATCCACCCAGACCTGGTACAAGCCCACCCAGACCCGGTACTGTAACACACAGACCTCGTACTATACCACACAGACCTCGTACTGTACCACACAGACCTCGTACTATACCACACAGACCTGGTACAGACCTACACATATGAGGGACTCGTCCAGACAGAGTGGTTTCTATTTCAACTGAAAGTGCGATACATTCAAACTAAATGGATCAAACTTTGTTTAGGGAGCCAACAGTCAGGTATAAGTAGTACTTACTGAAGTGTTAATTTGTGTCACTATAAATCCAGGTGCAGAGGAGGGCAGTGATTGGTCCACGCTGACGGCTGAGAGTGGCGAGGACACGCCCACCTGGCCTGTTTCCATAGAGACAGAGAGTGATGTTGTCAGGTGTGTTTGTGAAGTAAATGAGGAGAGTGACTTCATGATTCAGGTGAGACCCTCTGAATACTCCACACAGATTCTGCTATGTCCCTACTTGATCACAACATTGTGCCTTTTCAGGATTTTAAACAACCTCCCTGTGCACCTCATGCCCGTTTTAGTCTTGTCATATGCATTTATTCCCATTTTTAGTTGTGCAGTCTGAACTGCAACACTTTTATATACTAAATACTGTATACTACAGTTTGCTTTCATGGTCTGCAGAGAGACACGTGGTCCGTTTGTGTGAAGACATACATAATGGTTTACACATAAAAAAGTAAAAAAATAACAGAAAACTAAGAAAGAGCTCAGACTTCTGCAGAAATGACAAACAAGTGAAGCACTAAACTGTTATTCTAGATGTTATCTCAGGTTAAATAAATGTTATATTTGTTTTGTGTGTTTGTGTGTTTGTGTGTAGTGCGATCAGTGCCAGTGTTGGCAGCATGGGACCTGCCTGGGCCTCCTGGAGCACCACCTTCCACAGAGCTACACATGTTTCACCTGTCGGGGCTCAGCGCAGACTCCTATCAGGTCCAGGGACAGGAGGAAGCTCTGCTCTGATTGGCTGACGGATGGTCACATGTTTGGGTTGTCATGTTTGGAAGAAAACTTCTCAGAGCAGAACTCGGAGCAGATTGCACATACGCGCCGTCTGTTAGCACACAGTCATACTATCGCCACGGTAGCTGCAGCCATTGGGCTCAAGCTCCGCCTCTTGCAGTGAGTACGATGTGATGTAGCACCCTCCACACACATACAGACACAAATACTTTGCTCTAGGTGACCTCACCATCTTAAGGACAAAGTTTTATGACTCTACTAGCTATCAGTGTAAAAATATACACTTAAATATTGAGCAAAAACAGAGTCTCCATCTCTTGTACTGTTTCTGCATCTAGTGTTTAAACCAAATGCCTCTTGTGCTCAGGACCGGGTCAGAGGCCGAGCTACAGTTCTGGAGGTTGCCATGGAGACGTGAGGAAGGGGAGGAGCCCAAAGTTGTGTGCTATGTGAGCAGTGAGCACTGCTATCAGAAACCTGCCCTAACTCAGGTACAAACATGTTTGTATTTATAAACTTGGCTGTTGGATCCTGTCATTGATCTCACTGTATACAGCTGTTGTGTTTCAGGCAAGTCCAGAGGAATTCAAAGTAGAACCAGACCAGGACCACAGACCGGCCCAACCCTCAGAGACCTGCACAAGTCCAGAGCTCAACCTTTTGGACCACATTGAGAGTCTGCAACAGGAAATCTGCCACCGCCTGGAGCGGATGGAGACTGAGCTGGATGGTAAATGACTGTCATAATTACATGTTTGTTTAGATAATAACAATAATGTCAAAGATATTTCTGCCCTCTTTCAAGAGGCTGTTCTGAATACACAGGTTTAATAAGATTTAAAACGTGTATGAAGACATTTGGTGGTGATTACCCTTGGCAGCACTGAAATGAAGCCAGGACCATTTACTTGTGCGAAATACATAAAACAATGAATTTATATATGATCATGTAATTCCTTTTACAACCCTCAATGTTATTCTGAAACCAACTTTTTGAGCCATCTTGATGCCAAGGCGTACACTGCGTAGTGTTTAATTTGACTGTTGTGTCTCAGGCCTGGAGTCCTGGATGGACGAGCTGGAGTCAGCTGACCCTTTGCCTCGCCTCCCGGAGCTAAAGCAACGAATCCGACGGCTTCTGCGGGACCTGAGCACCTTGCGGCAGCTGTCTGTGTCTTCCTGACCAATCTAAGGGCAGTGTGGAGTGATGTGACAGGACCATCAAGTATTTTATGATTAATTGTTTTGTTTTTAAGAGTTTAATACAATGTGTTTAGTTTGCAACTTTTGGTTTGGTTTTTATTTAAAAAGTTTTATAAACATTGTTCTATTATGAACAGTCTGAGCACTGGTTTAGGAATTTTACGTTTTACGTCATGGTTAAAAAAAAAAAAAGATTGTTCTGAAAATTTTTCAGTTCTCATATCTGTTAGAGTTGTACAGTACAACAACCTGCTCCTCCGCCTGGATTAAAGCAACAACATTAGGTAAAGATGCAATCACCCATTTGTGGTTGGATACAGACTTGTTCATTTGCACCATGTAAAATTGCACAGTGCTGTTGAATCATCTGCATATTTCAGACGCTGAGCTGTGGTAAAACAAACAAGAACACAGACTCCGCTCACACCTCCAGAGCGAATAGTTCTCTAAATGTATAAAGTGTAAAAAATAAGTTTACTAAATGTAAATGTGTAAAACTGTTGTGAATAAAGTCGTTTGACTTGACCTATTTTAATTTGTACATTCACCTGTTCATTCAACACCAGAGCAAAAAAAAAGAGCTTGAGTCAAGATCATTCACTTTTATTATGAACATTTTACGTCAAACACAGAGCAGTTTCCCTTTTTCTGCTGCAACAAATAAACAAATGAGTTCTACAGAAGTTCAGGCTGAAAATATCTGTAAAAGTTTTTTTTTAATATACTGTTTTTTTGTTTTTGTTTTTTATAGTTTTGGTTTTTGCAACACTTTGATTTCCTCCTAGATCTCACACAGCAAACACTTTAGTGGTTTGGACATTACAGGAACCAGGAACTCAAAGTGTTTTACAGACTAACAAAAGGGATCCCTGATCCCCTCATTTACAACTGAAGTCAGTTTTCTCAATTCTCTATTTTTTCTCCCCCCATTTTATGGCACAAAGTCTGACCCCACCCCCTATTAAAATTATAGGTAGGACCATTATAATAGAAACATTCAAACTATATCCAGCCTCCCCAGGACACACTGGGCCCTGGCCCGCCAGAATCTTAGAATTCTTAAAAATCCAAGATTAGAATGACTAATATTAAATTTAAATATATATTCCTCTTCTACAGTTTGAATGGGGAATATGTATTTATAGTTTATTCTAAACTATGGTGACAGTCTGTCATTTTTCCAACACAAATAAATATATATTCTTTACCCCTAAGGTTTGTAGTCCAGATCCTGTAACATGTCCATGAAGCAGAGATGAAGCCGACAAAGCGTTCTGGCCGTGTATCGGCTCCCGTTGAGGCACATGAGCCCCGTTCCCATAACGACCAGCAGGTAGAGGGCGGGGCTTCAGTGAAATGATGTGGAAAAAAAACCATTGCATGAATAAGAAATACATACAAACAAAAAAAAGAAGCTATTGGTCCTTTTTCTCAGTCTCAGTGTCCGTCCCAGCCTCCTCACTTGACTCTTCCTCGTATCTATGGATCAAGACAAAGGAGGAAGTGTTACCATGACAGTGGGCATCATGTACACCAGCATGTTTACAGAGTTTAGGAGTGTCTGAAGCAGAGGAGAAACTTCACAGGATGGAGCAACAACAAGGGCTTAAGCAGAATCACACACAAGGCAAATAAAAGCCAGACGAGTTCACTCTGAATGAGATCGGTGACGTGGTGTTAACTGTAGGCTCTGCTCTGTCTGAAGCTTTGTTACTCAAGTTAAACAAAGATCAGGTCTTAACATTATCTGTAAAATTTATAAGTAAATAAAGAACTGACTTAGCAGGCACAACAACAGTAGGTGTGTTCAGCATGGTGCCACTGCAAAGGATCAATATCTGAAGGGCGAGCTTATACTGTTGAAATTCTATATAAACAGACACAGTTCATTGGCAGGACAATCGAGACAAGAACTATTTTACTTTTTTTTTTTGCAAGTCAAATGTTGTTTTTGTATCTTAAGAGAACACAATCACCTGCTCAGAAATATTTGAGTTTATTTAAGGGCCTACCAACAACACTGATCGACCAGGACAAGACTTAAAGGTGCAATATATGCAACTTTTCTGTAAGAGTCCAGCATCTGATTGTGTCCATGGAGATGCTAGGGAGATTGCTTTTGCTGAAATGTACCACAGTATGGCATTAAACTTGCTTATTATTTAATTAGGTGTTGTTTTTTTTGTTTTTTTTTTATTACAATAAACAACAATAAAAACATGCATTCCACTGTACGCGAGCCCACCGCTCCACAAATCAGACCTGTAAATTGGCTTGTTGGAAATAGACAAGTTTAATATCATGCTGTGAAAAATTCCAGGCAAACCAACAATATTTCCATGGTGACGGACCCTCTACCCAGAAAGTTACACAGTGCACCATTAAGTCAATACTTGGCACACTATCTAAGGTCCTTATTAGAGACATAAAAGTTGAATCTTATCTTAAATAATTGAAATATATGATTCTGTCCTCAGATACATACAGCAGGGACTGGGCCTGTCTGTGGGTTTGGTCCGATCTACAGAGCCACAGGGTTAGGAGCAGGTCTACGGCGCTCAGACTTTTCCATCGAACTAACAAGACTCGAAGGAGAGCCACTGACAGAAGGAAAAGAACTGAGGCGAGGAGAGGAGGGGAAGAACTCAACTGAGGACTCAAAACTAACAGGGAGAGGAAGGGAAAGAGAGAGAGGGAGGAAAGGACACGAAGAAGTGATGGAAGAGAGGGAAGAGGAGAGAGAAAAGGAGACAAGGAAGAGAGGGGTAAGACAAGAGAATAAGGAAAAAAGAAAATACTAGTGAGGTGATAAACATTTGTTCAGGGATGTCACATCAAATTCTGGAGAGTCAAATTGCGCTTGTTCCCATTGTCACAAAAAATAAAAAAATCTGAACAACATGGAAATGTTTTGTAAGGAGATATAAATATGACACTGACGTCTGATATTGTGATTGGCAGGCAGATTAACCAATCAGAAATAGGCAGAGTGTGATCACATCAAAATCAAACACAGACTGAGAAACGGCATGGATTTTTGCAGAATCAACAATCAAAACACCAAATTATTCCTCATCTCAGGTAAAATAAGTTATATATTTTGTTCTGAATGATACAGGAATTTTGGAGAGGAGATGTCTTCCACATTTGAAAGACGCGTGATACAATTTAGAAACTGTGGTTGGATCATCTCAAGTCTGGATGGAGGATTTTCTCGCTCTATGGTCCAGTTCTAGACCCTTCTGGATTTGATCAGAATGTAGAAGTGAGTGGTCAGGCAAAATCCATGTATTACTGTGAAAGTGACATTTTACACTATAATGTTGACTTCCCTAGATAAGAAGTTTAACTGTGGATCACTCAGAAGATTTAAAGCTGCTGCGAGGACTCACCTGAACATTTCTGTGAGTTCTCCTTTGAGCAGAGCCACAATCACAGGGAACCCCACACAGGCTGGAACCAGGTACAGGAGTGCAGGCTGCAACAGAACAACAAAACCACACAGACGCATTACAACTGTTAGAACTCTTAAAACCACTCAGGATGTTTTTATGGGGGAGATTAACATCGTGGAACCATTTAAACTTCACTCAGATTTACTAAACCACATTCTAGTGCGCTCAGATACTGGAGACAAGTTGGATGTAATGCCCAAACACCAGGATTTACAGGACGAAAAGAAGGATTCAAGTAAGAGTAATGTTACTTCAAAATAATATTATACTCAAGTAAAAGTAAAAATCCAAGAAACTATTCAAGTAACAGTGCATCGTGTAACTTTTCTGGGATAGTGTCCTTTTCTTCATTGAGATGTTATTGCTTTGTCTGTAATGTTTCACAGTATGGCATTAAACCTTTCTATCTTCATGTAAACCAGACCAAGAGACAGGTCAGATCTGTGGAGAGGCAACCCCGCTCACAGTCAAAATGCACGTTTTTCAAGGTATTTTTGGAGGTATTAAATTATTTTCTAGATATTAATTACAACCACCTGTAATTGAAAACATAAGGTAGAAATGTTGAATGTCACACTGGAACATTCTAGAAAGGGCATTTACATATCCATAGAAACAAACAGGTGACGGACCTCCAACTAAAAAGTTACATAGAGCACCTTTGAGAGTAACTGTTGGGACGTAGTTTGAAGTTATTGTAATTTGAAGAACAAAACATTAAAAAAAAATAATGCACAATATCTGGTATTTCCAAAGGTGAGATACAAAAGTTTGAAAAACTGCATTATATTTGAAGGAGCATGGCAAGAAACAAATGTCCACATAAGTGAATATTGTAAACATAAAGCTTGCGTCACTTATAGAAAGGATATTTTCATCACATCAAAACTTTTTTAAGGGGTTTTGGGTGTATTATTGTCCTACAAAGGTGACAACAATGGACGGAATAGCAGTGTGTATTTTCAATAGCAGAGAGGCTAAAGAGACTAAACTGCAAAACATATAATTAATGGCCGATCCCCAGTGTCTCCATTGTAATTATTAAAACAAAATCCAAAACTCACCTGAGCATGTTTGAAGGTATGCATGATGAAGATAGTTAGAACCAAACCAAAGATATACGCCACAAAACTGGTGTAGAAGTACGTCCTGGTGTTCTTCTTCAGACTGGACACAAACAAATACAAAAATCATCAGCATTTATCTGTACTGAACCTGAGCACATCCATCTAGACCTATTCAGATCGGAGAATATCGGAGAATATTACCTGACATCGAAGCGCAGCAAAAGAGCGATGAAAATTCCTGGAATCACAATGTCACCTAAACCCAACATTGCAAAGTTACTGGCTCCAAGTCCCTTCTCCAGCAGGTCCTGAGGGAACACCACTGAAATACACAAACATATAAAGTACATTGACATTTAGTATTTACAGATATTTATATAAATCCAGGTTTAAATCTGTATCCAGGAACATATAGTACTGACAATAGTTAAGCCTATCATAATAATTACTATA
>NW_026571567.1:0-25000 GCF_026225935.1 Boleophthalmus pectinirostris
AACAGATCACTGTGTCATTGGGGATAAACATGTAATAAAGAACAGTCCCGAATCCGACCGCATGTTTCAAAACATATTTGTCTGAAGGAAATCCAATCATATTTGAATAAAACTAGAAGTGGTGGAGAAAATAACTGGCTATCATTTACTTAAAGGTGCAGTATGTAAATTTTCTGGAGCAAGTCCAGCACCTGGCTGTGTTTTTTTTTTTTTTTTTTTTTTTTTTTTATTAAAAAAATAATAAAACATGACTTTGAAAAATATGTGTTCTATAGTAAGCGAGCCCACATCTCCTCAGATCAGAGCTGTAAAATGGTATATTGGTATTGGTATTGGCTTGGTATAAGTTTATTAACATACTGTGAAAAATTCCAGGCAAAGCAACAACATTTCCATGGCAGCAGATGCTCCAACCAGAAAGTTACATAGCACTCCTGTAAATTTCTTTAGAACTAACAAGTACTTAATTAATCTCATCAAAAAGTGCCAATAAACCAAAAATACAGCTATAACTAAACAATCACAGGAAAAATGTGTTGCTATTTTAGAGGCTGAAGTTTGGATCTTATTGACAAATTCTTGATGATTCAGCAACTGAAGAAAGACTGAGGACTGAAACCCTTTCACTGCTGCCATGGTCAATGTTATTAAGTCTTATTGATTGATTTGGTTAAAAGTTGTTTCTGTAACACAGGTAGGTTACACTGCAATAGAAAATGCAATTCTGTTAACTGGACAATAGTTTTCATGAGTGTATATATGAATACCAACGAAGTCACTTGGATGAGCAGTGAAAAGTATTGACTCTTTGGGAGAATTACATTTTCTTCTGCAGTGATTAAAAGTATTGATCGTAACAGACAAGGCTAAATAAGATTAGTAGTATAGCACAACTCATACAGAACAGAGGCTCTTGTAGGGCCATCTTTCATAGCTTTGCTATTCTATGTTATAAAGTTGGTTTCCTCATCAAAAACATAACCATAAGTTGTGTTTTTCATTCACACATTTAACAAAGCAACCCTACATATTCAGGCGAATTCTTCTCTGAAACTGAAAAACAGTCTGTTCTAACTTGTGGGGATGTAACAATATCCAAGTCTCACGATAGGATATTGTCACGGTATGAACTTCACGGTACGATATTTATTGCAATATTTTGTGGAGGCTAATATGGTACTTTTTCTTCTTAAAATGCCTGGACAAAACTTAATCCAAAGAACTAAGACTTAAAAGTGCTGAGAACTGTTATTTCTTCATGTAGTCTACAATTAAATGGAGCAAAGGATCATGGTCTATGTAGTTCACTCTGTCTTTTTTTTAGTTATTGCTGCACCATAACTCTTAATTTAAGCACAGAGACTTGTAGTTCTATATATTGTGATGGTCCACGATATTACTGTGAGAATATACGATACGTTATCACAATATTTCGTTTTTTGTTACATCCCTACTACCTTCATGTTGATACAGGAAGCACTCCACTGTGTTTTTAAACTTCATCCACCATCACTAGAATAAGCTGGTAAAGGTATAAGTAGCTCTGTTACACATAAACTACCACTACATGACATCACAAGGAGGAACAGAGCATACATATTGAGCTATACAGATGTAGACAGACTAATAATAAAGGATTATTCAAACATGTGTGAATGAAACAAAACATGATTCTGGGTATGTTTTTGGAGAGGTAAAAACATTCTAACTTGGCTTAAAGCTCACAACAAGAGTCAATTTTGAGTAATACAGGACCATTAAACATTAAATAGACGTCACTGTTGCCCCTGGTACTCCCAGTGGTCTCCCATCCAAGTACTAACCAGGCCTGACACTGCTTAGCTTCTGCGATCAGACGAGATCAGGCTATTAAGGAGGTTTGCCTTATATTGCCTATAGAGAAAACACTGTTGAAAGAGCATTAGCCTGGCCTACATGAACCACACTGACCACAGCACATTAAAATTCTACACATTGGAGCGTTCGAGGTCTCTAATCTGCAGAACTGTTAAAAGCCCCGGACTGAATCTTTTCATTCACAACCCGTCTCCTCCCGACTCCTCTGAGTACGACTCCCTCATTCACAAACAGCCAGATCAAATCAGTGCAGCGAGTTTTCAGTCATGACTCAAATGTTCCAGTCCACACAGCTCACAGCTTTCTATTAAATCCACAAGTGCTTTGGGAATGACTCACTTCTGGGGTTCGCGTTGATTCATGGTGACAGTACAGAGCCTATGCACACATATACATACTACATACTACATACAGACAAACATACATGGGGACTGTGGTGGATACCTCTGCTGACATTCCATAGTGTCAGTATTATTTCACTTAATTTCATTTCATGTGCTTTAAGTTAATTACATTACACATAATTTAATTCCTTTATTTGGACTTGTATTCTAATTTGGGTGCACATTTTAGTTAATGTAAATCTGAATTATTTACTTATATATATATTATATACTTATACTTTTTGGGGTTTTTTTTTAATACCCTCGGGAGAGACCATCAATGAATCGACAAGGAGGGAGCACTATTTACTTCATTTTATTAAGTTTGTTTGTTTAGTTTGCTTTTAGGTCCCTTTATTATCACTTATTTTCTGTATTATACTTATTTGTCTTTTTGTTACTTTGATTAAGTTAGTAGTTTTAGTTTAGCTTCAGTTGGTCCTTACATATTTAAACATCAATGTTCTTTGTCTAGTTGGGTTAGTTTTGTTCTGTTCTGTTCTGTTCAGTTTTATTTGAGTTACCCCAGTTGGACCCGGCTTTTTGTTAATGATCAACTTAATTTGAGCCTTTGTTAAATTACATCTTTTTTGACTTTATAAAATTTAAACTTATGTTGTTGTTATGCTATGTTATGTTATGTACCTTTTCTTTGCCTTTCTGTTTGGTCCACTGCAGGGATTTTGCATTGACTTCAGTTTATTTCCTGGAGACTAATCCGAACAATAACAATAGTTACTTCTCGCCCAATCTTAAATAACCTTAACCTATTTTCACACATCTTACCTTAAAATAATGTCATATATAGATGCTGGGTTTCCATAGGACATTACACTGACTTGCATTCATTTCCTGGACACTGATATGAAACTTCACCATAGTTACGTTCAACAACCTATAACATATAACCCATAACCTATTTTGATATATCTTAACTTAAAACCATGTCATCCACACATCGGTTTCTATTCTATTTGGGGATATTACACTGACTTACTTAAATTTCCTGGACACTGATCTGAAACTTCACCATAGTTATTTCTTACACAACCTTAACTTCAACCCTAACCTTGATCTATTTTAACACATATCTGAACTTAAAAGTATGCCGCGACACGTTCACGTGGTTTGGGGACATTGCATTGACTTCAATTCGTTTCCTGGAGACTGCAGCTGAGCACCACAGTTACTTGTTGCCTAACCTTTACGTCGACCTTAACATCACCTTTCACCTTAATCTATTTTAACAAACTTCAGATCATTTCATTCATAGATGACGAGTTTCCATACTTCCTCAAGACATTACACTGACTTCATTTCATTTCCTGGAGACTGATCAGAAACTTCGACATAGTTACTTGTCACTTAACCTTCATTTCAACCCCAACCTTAATCGATTTTAACACATATCTGAACTTTAAATCGTGTAATAATAAAGGATTTACAGCGTGACTACCTGATTTTTGTTTGCATAAGAGAGGAAAGTCCTGAAATGTTAAAAGCCTTTCTGGGGACTGGTACTGCAAATTAGCCATGGCTATAAACACTGTGATACGTGCACCAGATTACATGTTAATCCTTGTTTGTTGTATGTGTCCCCTGTTGAAATAAACAATAAATAAACACATACACATACACACACAGGAGAGCAGAGCATGTGGAGGAGAGGGAGAAGGAGAAGGAGGAAGGATCAGCTGTGAATCATCTGAAGCCAGCTGACTTCCTGGAAGACTTGGATCGGGCTCCACTCTTTCCACACACGGAGACGTTTGGAGCTAATGAGGTCCAACAGCGGAGGAATTGAACACAGCCGTACATTAGAACCACAAGGACGGCTCCTGCTCTTTACAGATTTTTTTAATTAATTCTAAGTGCACTAATCATTTTCCAAACATTAAACAATAAAGTATGACCTTTTGCTGTGATTTTTGCATAACTCACTCAGGCTTCCTCTTTTGCAAATCTACTGTTTTGATGAGTCTTTCACAGGCACTAAATCTATTTTTCTCCCTGTAATCGGGGGTGTACTACAAAATTCTGGGCCCTGAAATGATCTTGGTGGGCCCGTATTACATGTTCTCTATATGAAAATTGCATATTACAGATTTTGTAAAGGGCCCCTCCCTGCTCTGGGCCCTGGATAAACATTACCCTCCCCCAGTCTGAGGCCCCTGTCTGTAATGTGTCTGTAAAGTAAAATGCTCTCCGTTCTGGTCTCTATGAAAAAAGAAAAGTCCTCATAAACTTATTGTGGAAAAAATTAGGATGTAATTATAGGTTTATATTGTTCACAAAAGTCTAAAACTAGCCTGTTACTTGGCTACAGGTGCTTGTCTTCCTGGAGATAGATAGGTTTAATTCTATATTATGGAACATTCCAGGCAAAGCAATAACAACTCCATAAAGACAAGTAGGTGCCTGAACCTCCATCATAAAAATTACATAGTGCAGCTTTATGTGGTTAGAATAGAATTTTTAATGTGTGTTTTGCCTTTAACAAACAAACCACCTTCGTGTTTGTTTTATCCTACTTTCTTAACCCTCCTCTCCTCTTCCCCATCTTCCTCTTTTCCTCCTCATCTCCTCTTATCCTCCTCCCCCACCTCCTCTCACCTTCCTCTTCTCCTATTTCTCCACCTCTTCTCCTCCCTGCCTTTCCTCTGCTCCCCCTCCTCTTTTTCCTCTCCCTTTCCTCCTCCTTCTCCCAATCTTCTCGTCTCCTCCTCCTCCTCTCCTCCTCTCTTCCGCTCCCCCCGGACAGAGCCCAGGGCCAAACCTCCTCGTGGTCTCATCAGTGGATTTCTGTGAAGCTAGGAGCAAAGTGAAAGCTCTGATAAAATCTCAGACAGACAGAAGCATGACACTGACTGAGCCACAGCTGCTAGCAAAGGTCACAAAGTGCACTGTATTTCCACTGTGTCAAACTAAAGAACATCATCTCTGTTTGAAGATGAGACAGCACTTTGGAAAATGTAGAACGTACTGGTAACACTTCACATCCACTTTGGTGGATCTGGTGATGATTAACTGGCCAATGCCCAAAATATCTCATAATATTAAACTTGTATTTGTTGCTGTTATAATTACTTTAAATGATAACAGTTACATTTCAATGATTTTTGTGTTTAAAGTAAATACAGAATATTTTCAGTCTCTGCCAAGGTACAGTCTGATATCAAGTACAGGCAAATGCTTAAAGCCAAAGTATCGACATCGGAACAGAAAAAGCTGGATCGGTGTATCCTTAGAATATATAAGAATCACTTGTATTTCAGGACATGTTATCAGAGTACAATAAGATCCTATGGTGGATACTGTATGTAGAGAAGGTCTATTAAACACTGTGAGATGTTTTCATCAAGATTCATAAGAGCTTCTGCTTTCTGTTGTACGCACCAGTGTGAGGACTTTTCACTATTCAGAAAATAGGATATTTTCTTTTGCTAACTGGTAATTGCTGTTGGCAACGTGCATGATTTTTCATCATTCTGAAACCCATGAATAGGGGTTAAAAGCACTGTATGTAACTTTCTGGAGGTGGCACTGTATGATTTCATGGAAACAGACATTTTAAATCATACTTCAAAGCATTACTGTGGAATATTATAGCCAAAAGAACAACATTTCCATGCAGGATGAGGCCCTCCTCCAGGCAAAATAAGAGTTTGAGGAGATGCAAGCCCACTCACAGTAACGACTGTATTTCTTAATTTTTCAGTGGAATAAACAAACAAAATGAAAAAAAAAAAAAAAAAAAAAAAAAACAACAACATACTTTTATTTTAGTATGTCTGGCTTTAATATAACACTCAAAAGCTTCTTTGGAAAAGCAAATATTAGGTAAAGTTCCCGTAGTGAGCTCACCATCTGCTTGTTTCTCTGCCTGGAATATTCCACACTATAGCATTCAGTTTCTCCATGGAGACAAGCATATTTTGGCAGACCCACCACAAGCATATCATAGTCAAAAAAACACTGAGTAGATCTGGGGTCTGCTACCAGTATCTTCTACCAAACACCCTCTCTCCAATAGCTCCCCAAAGGATTTAGGAATAACATTAAGCTGAAAATTCATACCCATAACATAAAACTATTTACCACTGTAACTGTAAACTTTTGATAGCTAACTGTGTGCATATATGTAAAATGGTTTCTGTTTAAAGGCATCCAACTGTACCCCGCCTAACGCTTATATAGACTCAATTTCGCTGAGCACTAACTGTAGCTCTTTGCAATTTTCGCTTCGTAAAAGTGGCTCACAGGAGGAAACGGTTGGAGAACCCTGATCTAGATAATCAGTCAAAACTATACTACCAGTGAACAATTCATCCATAGAGTCAATAAGTCTCTGGTATCACTGCTTGCTGTGTAATTTCTGAAGTTGCATAATGAGAGCAGTTTTTTTTTTTTTTTCTAATATTGCGGTGCCCTGGTTTTAACCCTGTTCTGAGAAATGCATTGGTCTTATCTGTCCTCAAAGTGAATCACAGCCAAACAGGGTGCGCAGGCTCTGTGCTGGTACTAGCCTGTATTAGAACTACCTAGAAGTACATGCAGCTTTCCCACACTACAATGGAGGCACTGGGGACCCTAAATTTGTCGTGCATATTATTTCCTTTCATAACATTTTTGCATAAAATGTCAACTATAGCATCTTTTTTGATCTCTATTTGCAACCATAGACTTTATACAGCGAGTGACCTCATCCATAGCATTTGGCTGCAGTCAAATGAAGCTGACAATGGTGGCAGTTATCGGAGCAAATTTGGAGCCAGTTCCACATTAGAAAAAGGAATTTATCTAAAGAAAATAATATAAAAGGAAAATAAAAACACCACGATCACGTAGAGCGAGTTAATGCAAACATTTTAAGACCAAAATGACGAAACTCCCTGCAGTAGTTACACAGAGAGGGGTGACAATTTTCAGTGTCGATGGAGACAGAAGTCCCCCGTGAACATTTCCTATTTGGAATGTGACAACTAGAAGGTTACAGTCTACAGTTGCAGCCCTAGGGCCAAACATATCTTTCAATCTAAATACATTATACCTGTAGACACATGCATATTTGTCATTTTCAAACTCATTATTCGGGATGTAGGTTAGTTAAGATAAACATCCTCTGAGTAACTGTCATTTCTGAGCCGAGTTACAACAATGCACAGCTATTAAAAAAAAAAAAGGAGCTTGTTATTCTATATTGGCCAACTTAATTCAGCAATTACCACGACGACATGAGGATGCTTCACTGCCCTTTCACAAAACTGAGTCAAATGGGCCTAGATTTGAACAGGAAGACAACAGCGAGCCAGTTGTTGCACACACTAGTTTCTATTCTCCATGCAGCAGTCATGAGAAGTAAGCAGACTGAACCCAAGGCATGCAATACTTCGCATAAAAAAAAAAAAAAATCATAATAAAAATAAAACTGACTTATATCAAAACTTAACAGACATATTACTTAGCAGACAACAGAAGAAGTGGGAACTAGTTTGAGTTGGCTTCCTTGTAAAGAGGCAAACATTTGATTCAGAAACTTCATATTTTTAATTATCCAAACACTGTTACTAAAAGGTCCACTGTGTAGCCTTTCTGGTTGAGGGTCCGCGACCTTTTTGTCTCCATGGAGATATTACTGTTTCGCCTTGATTATTCTACAGTATGGAAATAAATTTGGTAATCACACAGGAGACAATTTAATGGTCAGATCAATGTGGAAGCAAGTCTGCACATGTTTTCAGATATTTTTGAGCTATAAAACAGCTGTAATTGAACAAAAGCAAGAGAGATGTTTAATGCCCTACTGTGGAATGTTCCATGCAAAGAAATCACTTCTCCAGGGAGTAGAGAAGCGGACCCTCCACCTTAAATGTTACATTTTGCACCTTTATGTCCCAATAATTTTACTTATATAATTATTTTTATTGTGCTTTGGGGGCTTGGGTGGTTTGTACTAAAGCCAGTATCTTCTCTGTTTCAAACTATCTTTACAAACAGGTCAATGCAAGAAAAGTAAGTTATCTTGTCCTATCAGACATCTAAAGACACAATGCACAATATGTCCATATGCGTAAAACAACATATTAAAAGGGCAAAGTAGTGCATGCAGTTGAGTCCCTATAGCCTCGTATTCAAAGTATCCTCCGCAGCGCACTGTTCAAACATTCTGCAGACGATGTTGGGAATTTTAACACAGCAAAACCATTTTCCAGCTTAAAAAATACGTGCATTTGCGCTGTGCTTGCTGTAATGCGTGCCCGGGCCCTTTAAATTTCACACAGCCACTTTTGTTGAGAAGATAAAGGGCGAAGAAAAGAAAAGTTTGGGCCGATAAGTTTTGCTGTCGCTGCGCATTGCCACTTTGGGACAACGCTGCACTGTGGTTCTCTTCCCATTAGAAGAGTGTGGTTAGTACACGGTAATAACCTTTCACAATGAAACGCCGAGTTCTGCACACATCATAACATACTCACGTTCTCCGTTATCTCGGTCGGGCACCCACCGCAGCTCGACTAACCAACCAGTTGGACTTCGCATAACGGAAATGTGGCGTTTTTGCATCCACTTTGAGTCAAAACGACGAAAAGGAACAACCAAAAACTGGACAGGAGCGGAGAGGATCCAGCGGCAGGCGAGGAGAGCTCTCTGCTTTCTCTCTCATGGTGAGCGCACGCCTCTTTCCCCTCTGTAAAAAAAAACAAGGAAATGAAAAAAACAAAAAAAGTCTGACACGAACTTGACGCGGAAAAAGTGGCGACTCCTCATTTCCGCTGTTAAAAAAGTTTACGCGCGCTCTCCGGACAGCTCTGTGCGTAAAGAGCGCAGCCACAAGCGTGTGTCGTTTCAAGATAAAAGCATTATTACAGAGAGAGCTATATTTGAGGTTTTAACACGCCACCACAAAAAAACTTTGTGTACACCAATTAGTTTTATAGTGATGGTGTATAATTGCCCGTTATTTTGTAGTCAAAACTATAATTTATATTGAAACACAGGCGATAGATTTTTTTTAAAAGGTTTGTGTATTTTACGGCATTAGCGTTAAATCATCTAGTTTAGATGCCTTTACATTTTTGATGAGTAGGCTAATTTTGTTCTTTCTGTGTCCGCGAAAGTGCATGTAGCCTACAGTCTATAGCTGAGACCGTAAACATAACGCTAGATGGCTGAGACTTTAAAAAAAAAAAAAAAAAAAAAAAAAAAAAACTAAAAGCAACACACCACCATAAAAGCTTAGTATAAACCAAGTTTAAGTGATGGTTATGGTGGGCGTTATTTTGAAGTCAAAACTATAATTTATACTGAAATACAGGAAGTACATTGTTTGTTTGTTTTTTAAGTTTGTGAATTTTACGAGATTAATGTTAAATCGTATCATTTAGATGGCTTTAAATTTTGGACGAATGGAAGCCTAATTTTGTCCTGTCTATAGCCATGAAAGTGCACGGATCCTATGGCCTATAATTTAGACCATAAAAAAGAACATGTGTGTCAGGGGGTCATATCGTTAAACTATTCAACCAATATTTTAAAAATGAAAAAAATAAAATAAAATCCGCCAACAAGCCACTTTGATATTGAAAATCTAATAAACATGTTTATTCCTTCTCTTTGCCTTTTCCAGTGGGCATTAACACTAAGTCTGTCTTGTGGCATCTTAATTGTAGATCTTAATTAAATTCTTTACTTTATGATTAGTTTCCTGCCTTACCTGTTCAGCCAGGTGCAGCTCTTTCCAGGATCCGTGCGTGACGTCCGACGCCGAGGAACGCGCTGTAAAATTGTTGCACAGCGCCACCTGCTGACCTGTTGGCCTCATAACACTCGTTGTACAACACATGCACAAAAGAACAGGAAGATCATTTAAGTGCCAAGGAAATATTATTAGACCAGTGTTTTTTAACCTTTTTTGATTTGCGTCACACTTTTGTTTTAAAAAAAGATCATCCACCATCAACTAAAAGGTTTTTAAATTACACCAATTTCAGAAAAAAAAAGTGTAAATGATGTCTGTAATAGTCATTTTTGTGTCTTTTTTGGTTCAGAACAATGCACTGTCAGGACACTCAAAATGCCAAATTACTGCATTAGATATACTTTTAAATCCATTAACTGACATTAGACATTGTCCAAAAGCAAACCTGGCAACCCACATGAAAAATCTACTTAGGAAAAGTATTAAAAGTACCTGTTTAAAAATGTACTTAAAGTGTAAAAAGTTTAAGTATTTTGCACAGATTTTGAGATCTAATAAAGCCTCAAATGTAATGACATGATAAGATTTGTTGTGAATTTTGTTCAACAGAAATTACTACATTGTGGGGGGGGTTCTAGCTATTTTTATTTGTATGTTTTTGTTTGGTCGAACTATGGATGTGTTAAAATAAATCCCTCAGACTTTTCTGCAGGTCTGAAACTATAATAAAAAAATACTTTCGCTTTTCAGTCCAGTTAAAAAATGTAGTGGAGTAGGAAGTGCAGACGCCTACTCTCAAATGTAGTGAAGTAAAAGTAGAAAGTATCCCCTTTAAAGTCTATTTAAGGTATATAAAAATGTGACCCTTTAACATACGGTAAAGTACAGTACTTTTACTTTGTTACATTCCACCACTGACACCCACAAACAAGAATTATAGATGTGGTTTATTGAGAATATTAAACATTAGTACATATGATTGTTTAATGACACAGTACCATGGTAGTAATTAACACTGCAGTTTATCAAAAGGAATGTCTTTCATTTTCTCTTGGCTCATATTTGTCATTGAGAACTTAAGAGTCATCAACTAAACTCTGCTGCAGCCGTGGTGTTTAAACTAAAGGTACACTATGTAACTTTTCTCATGGGGGGTCTGTCACCTGCTTGTCTCATTCACATGTTATCACAGTATGGTATAAACTTGATTATCTTCCATTTATGTAATTACAGACATTCTTATTTCCAAAACAAGATAGTTTGGTCGAGTCACATTGTCTCCATGGTGATTGCTAAGTCATGCCAACTCATATAAACTTACATAGTGTCCCTTTAAGGAATTCTGTACCAAGTTTTTTACATTCTCTTTTGAAACAGTAAAATGATTGACAGTAATTGTAGTGCTGTGCGCCAATGTGACTGAAGACACTGAGCCATTGTCAAAAGGAGTGAGAAAAACACATAATACATTAGTAAAAAATAAACAGTAAAAGTGCATAGAGAAATTAAAAGGCACAGTAAAATATTGGCTACATGTGAACCTTTTAAAACAACATTAAGAGAAATGCAAGAATGTAAAAACAAACAGTAACCCAAAAGTCCAAATTGTGAAGTTTCCAAATTGTTTTGGTTTTCTCGTGTAACAAGCTAAAAGAGGGCAAAGCATCGTCTGCAATGAAATCATAAAATTGTAGTTTTTAGGAATGCAACAATCCAACTTTTTCATTTCCGATACAATACCTTGATTTTCAAGTATCTGCCAGTACCCGATGTTGAGCAATACCAGTGTAGGGATAGAAAATGTATTTCCTTAAACACAGTTAACTTATCAACGAAGAGATCCAATTATGTTTTGCAGCTTTGTATAAATGAAAGAAAAAAACATTATGAGAAATTCTACAAAAAATTTAACTGTAAATAGTCTTATTGCATCCAATTAAAGGCCCAACCAGGATATCGACTGAACAGACATCATGGAACCGATATTTGATCCAATTTTTCAGTATCGGTATCGTGGTTCCCTAGTAGTTTTATAGGTATAAAATATTAGAATATCAAGTATGTATGTCAGTAAACAATACTGGCACATTTAAGGACATTTGGGATGGATTGCAAACATATCATCTAATAATATCAGTAGTCATTATAAGAGTAAAACAACTTTAGTTTTTGGCAATATCACACATCCATATCTGTGGATTTCAGTGCGATTAAAATTTTAATTAACACTGTTGCCATAGAGATTCTAATTTTAAATCCAAAGATTATATCATTTGAACTGAAAAAGTACCCAAAATGTCGCCTATAAACAGGAAGTTTAAATGTATAAATATCAAACTATCCATGGGTTTCAGAATGATCAAAAATCTGAACCGTTGCCATAGCAATTAACAATTTACAAATAAAATATTACAGCTTTTGAATGGGGGGAAAGTACTTAAAATGACACCTAAAAGAGGAAACTGTAAATGAGTATCAGACTAAAAATAATAATTTTGCCACATCACACATCCCTACCCATGGTTTAAATAAACACTGCCATAGAAATGAACAATTCAAAACTAATTCTCTTGTTTTCAATGGTAAAAAGTACTCAGAATATTGCCTATTCATAGTTTTCAGCTTCCTGTTGCATGGTGCTATTTTCGGGGAGAGTTGACTATTCAAAAGATATAATATTTTGTTTTGAATTGTTAATTGCTACGAAAAAGGTCCAAACTTTTCATCATTCTGAAACCACAGACTGTATGAATTTTAAACTACAGTCAGCAATGTGATTAAAAAAAACTTAAAAATCTGAATTTCCTTTGGGATCAAGAAAGTATCTGTCTATCTGAAAAAAGGAGCAAAATAGGTGTCAAATGCTACAAGTTACAGGGTGGGGGATCTTGAGTGAGAATGGAGAACTAAAGTGCTCTATGACAAAGCATCATCTGGCTGACGGCTAACAGGTGCTAAAAATACCTCGATAAGTACCTCAGGGCAAGACACTGCGCTCCCACCACAGTCCCCTGGGTTCTTTGGACCATTCTCGGGCATTAGCGATTACACAAGCTCCGCTGCCAAGTGTCCAGGAATGCATGGGGGTTGGCAGTTGCACTTAGAGCAGACGCGTTCCTCTACATAAGGGGGTTGGTTGCTTTCATCTCAGGCTGCACAATTTGGGAATAACAAAACAAATTGTGATTAAGTTCATGTTAATTAATGTTTAAAGGTACAATATTACACAAAATACACGTTATAATGCTTTGGGCTCATGAAAAAAACATACCTGCAGTTGTATTTTGTTTCATTCACACATTTGATTCACTATTAATATTAGTTTGCCTACATCTCCAAAGCTCAAAATGCTCTGTTCCATTTTGTGATGTCATGAAGCAGTAGTTTTCAAGGTCACAGCTCCTTTTACCATTAGTTCACTAGAGATTGGTAATTCCAGGTCTGAAATTATCCAAATGTTTCTAGTGAAGGTGTATGGAGTTTAAAAACACAGTGAAGGAGAAGGACTCAGCCTAAATATGCAGGATTTGTGCTTTTAAAATATGCACCGAAACGAAATACAACTCCAGGAATGTTTGTCATGAGGAAATTACATTATCACATAAATCAGAAACTAGCATAATATGGGCCCTTTAAAAAGTAAGATTTTGTTCTGAGTAAACAACTCCAAGAGCAATAACTTTTAAGAGAAAATGGAAATATGTGTATATATAACTGCTAAACTAACACAGGAATCCCAAGCATTTCAGAGCATGTTTGTAGATGTATAAATTGTAGGCATGTATATTGCATTACCTACATAACTGCAGTGTTTGCATTTTGATAATTGTAACTAATCAAATTATAATTCTGGTATATTTTACAGCCTTACTTTTAACTCTGAGCAAGTTCAAATGTGTCCTATTCTCACATCAGCAACAGTTGTTTCTTATGTTTTTTAAGCACATTACAGCTTCCTTTCTGCTTTCCTCAATGAATATTGGCACCATAATCATAATGTTATGGATTCATATGTAACTTTTCTTGTGGATTATCCACAACCTGGAAATTGGGGAATGTTCCACCATATGTCAATAAACGTATCCATTGTCCATCAGTTTAATTTCTCTGTTTTTATTGCTCAAAATACCTTCTTGCCTCTCCGTATATTTGGCCTTTAACTTGGTCTTTAACTTAGTCATTCCCGGCAAAGCAGTAACATGGAGACAAGCACCTAGCTGACCCTCCACTAGAAAAGTTACGTAGTGCGCTTTTAAAGTAACGTTGGAATAGTATAAAAGTAGAAATGCATACAAAACATAAAAAGTCAAACTAAGATACGAGAGAAGTATTCGTAAATGCCAAAACTGGGGTGGTCAGTCATCTATATCATTTTTATGTTTAAGTGTTAATCCAGTGTGGTCTAACAGAATTGTTTTGGATTTCCACAAGACAAATAAAACCTTAAAAAATTAACGATTGGTCTGATTGTGTCATCTCATGCAGATTAACGTGAAAAACAAATAAGGCTAAAATACTAATAAAAAGTTGGGAATGTGACAGTGACTCATTATGATTTTTTGGCTTTTGCTCCTTTTAACACTTAATCATATACTTGGTAAAGACACATGTTCACATGATTCTTTGTAACAAAGAAAAAAGGTATAATTGGCACAATAGTCCCATAGATGATTCCCTTTCTCACTGAGGTTCAGAGACAGAATGTTTGTGTTGGAATGACAGTATCAAAGGTAAATTAAAGTGACAGTTATTGGCTCTCCAGCCACTCAGCCCTCAGTTCCTGCACCTCTTTGCCGTACCACTCATGGAGTTTTGAGAAGCAGCCGGTCCCCGGAGAAAAGGGGCTCTCCAATGAAGCGCCTCTTCTCCGAGGAGGCACAGGGGGCGCTCTCACACCTTCCGCTCCAGCACTCATGTGAATCCCAGAGTCCTCACTGCTGTCCCAGGACGCACAGGACGATGCCCCCTCTATGGACCCGTTAGACACAGCAACAGGAGCTCTGCTCCAGGCCACGCCATTCTCCCTAGACGGGGGCTCGTCCTGGGCACTCTTTGGGGCAGAGTCATCCTGGGCACTCTTTGGAGCGGACATGATTGGGGCACTGGAGGCAGAGGACAGGGACGAGGTGGAGGAGGATGAAGAGGAGGCCCCTGACCTGGAGCGCATGGCGTGGTTCCTCCTGACGGACTTGGGTTTACAGACCACGCCCCCCTGGGCCTCCTGGACCTCTTCCAGCTGCCTCTCCAGCTCCTTTACCACCAGTCGCATGTAGTCAAAGCTGGCCCTGGACAAGGCCTTCACCCATGACTCCATGGCAACCTGGTTCTCCGCAGCCATCTTGTAGATCCGAGCTTTGGCACAGTCAAATTTTATGGCAAAGGCGAATTCCTCTGCAGACTCACACAGCTCCACGGTGCAGCCCTCCAGGACAATGACCCCTATAGGCTCTCTGCTGTCCCGCTCCTCAAAGTAGAACAGCATGTTTCCTTTCAGCACAAACCAGCGGCGGTGATACGCCGTGTTACGCTCACCTTTTTTGAACAAGAAGCCTGTTTTGTCTGGAGGAGAGTCACACGTGGCATAGTGAGCCACACTGCGCTCATTCAGCTTCATCCTGACTCTTCTTCCTCTTTCCACAATGGCTTTATTTATCTGTGGAAATAAGAAATGCACCATCTGCTATCTTTAACCAGCAAACATTTTGGTTCCTTTAGCCCTTAGCACTGTTAATGTTGTTTCCTAAAACAAACTCTGCTTATCTCAGATTTGGAATTACAAGGTCAATGGGTTATTTGTTTATTACAAACCTAATTTCCTTCAGTCTTATTAAAAAGAATTAAGGACTTTTCAGGGTTTAGGTCAATTAATTAGGCCTAAACCAATAACATTAAGAATTTCCATCTGTTAAAGTTTATAAGTAACATATTGTGAAAGAAGAAGAATGATTTGTCCTAGAAGTAAATATATGGAGTAACTGAATGAGCACAGAGGAACAGTCATAAGCCTATTGGATTAGGTGCTGCTCAGTCACATGCGTGGCTATAGCCTAGGATCCAGACCAATGCTTTGTAAACAAGCAAAATGCTTTAAGAAGCAGGATTGTCAGAAATACCAACAGACAATATTTGACCTTTTATTAATCGTTTTAATATGTTGTTGATCTATATCAGAACCGGTATAAGACCACACGGTAATACTTTTAAAATTAAGTATTATTTTGTAGACAAAAAAGCAGAAAGTCCAAAGCAGTCTGTTTTTGAAGTTTGCTTTGTATACATGAATTAGTTATATACACCACCCTTTATTTGTCTATTAAATACCTGCCCTACAAAGACTTATCTGTGATCCAGGCGAGCACTCCCAGCTTTTTATTCTCACGTATTAGTTTGTATTGATAATTACAATTTATTGGTTAAAAACGTGATATTCTAATTGCACTGCTTGTACTTGTTACCTCTAATGTTGACAATATTTTTCCCAAAAAGTAGGCTAAATAAATACTATTACCATTGTCTGGGCTGACTATATTAAGTGTATTTTTTCTTACCTCCCATAACGCTGGTCCCTCATGTCTTCACTTTCAATCTTTTTCGTCTTGATTGCTTCTCCAGCATCTGCCTGAGGAAAAAAATACACACAATTGAAGTCATACAGGAACATATGTTGGTTAATTTTTCACTTATGCATAATTGTATCTTAAATATTTTGATCACGAGCTTTGGAGCGTCCTTTTCCCATCCAAACAGCCATAACTAAAAGGTTGCGTGCGTCTTCTATCCAATGTGCCATAGGTTTTACGCATCTCGTTGCTTTGGAGAAATGTGCCTCCATCAGCATTTTAAGTTTCCAAAAGCCACAAGCTAACAGCGTTATCTTATATGAACAATGACATAAGGTTAAACGCCAGTCTGACAAGCTACTTTGGTGCTAAATATCTAAATTATCCAAATCTACACATAATACAGCCTCACCCTTGGCGACGTCTTTGGTCTTATTTTGATCCGTGTTCTTTCGGTCTTTTTCTCCTTTTCTTCCTCCCCTCCCTTCTTCCCGGTCACGTGACATACACAGGCTGTTTGGACGTCTGTAGATTTTACCCGGTGAGTTCAGCTGGGCGGGGTCACAAATATTGGGGAGTGTTTGTACAGCCGTGGAGTTTTTCGGAGGAGTGTGTACATAAAACAGGCGCACCGTGTCTTCCTTGCCCGTGGACAGTCTGCAGTCTGGATGGAAGTGCATCCAAACATTTTATAGTGTGAAATGAACTTGAAATGACCTAAATATAGTAAAACTGGGTAGTGAATCTTGTGCAATTTAGAGGGACAGGAACAGCTCAATAAATAAGGAAGTAAGACCCATGCATAGGCACATTTTTACTGTCTCGTTATAATTTGTTGGTCTTCTGCAAAAGGACAATGTATGTTCAGTTCAGTTCAGTTTATTTTGTATAGTTGCCATTTGCAGTATTAAAAAACACATTGGAAAAATGGTGTGTCATTCACCTGTTCAAACAGACAAATTAAAACATTAAAAACACAATCTATAATTTATAAACATGAAGAAAGACACCATTAAAGCAAGCAACTTCATCCAATAATATATGCATTTTCTTTTTTTAAAAAAAGACATATTATTTAGTTTTTTTTATTTATTAAGATCACCATTAGTTGTACCTGAGGGTCAGCTACACTACCTGGGGTCTATATATGTATTTATTCTATATTTAGTGAGAGTGCAAAGGCCTAATAGACAATGGGCACTTAAAAATTATACTGTGTAACATTCCTGGGGTTGACATCGCTTTGCTTGGAATGTACAATGCAGTCATTCAATTACAAGTGTTTTTACTGCTCAAAAATACCTTTAAAAATGGCTTTACCTTGGCCTAACTGACTGCACCACTGTGGAATATTTCAGGCAAAAGCAACAGAATCTCCACAAGTGGCAAACCTTCTGCAGGAAAAGTTACATAGTGCACCTTTATAGATGCAAAAAAAAAAAAGCATTATAGTTATCATGTTTGGTTTTAGAGTCTAGTTATAGAATATGGGTAATGGTTGCAATTTAATTAGTTGTCCAATAGGTGGCAGTGTAAATAATAATGCCTCTCTCTTTTGACTAGGAGTCTTTAAAAAAATCTTTAGTCATGGCTGTAATGTTCCCCCCCCCCCCTAAACAGTACAAGACTAAATATTTTATGGATCTTTAAAGCTACACTATGTAACCTTTATTTTTACAGCTCCACCTGTTCACTAGTGCAGGTCTTTAGCAGAGGTGGGGACTTGCAAATTGTGACTTGGACTGGAGTCAGAATTGAGTCACTATTTTTAGGACTTAAGACTTGACTTGATAAAATGGACTAACTAAGACTTGGGACTTGACTCGGACTTGAGCCCCGTGACTTGAGATGACTTGATATTTTCTCCTAAAAATATATGTTTTTTAGAAAATACTTTTCTCTTAACAGTAGATACATGTGGTGCTTAATTTTACAAGAACAAACTGGAACATGTCCCTCCTACTTTTGTGTTTGTTACTTTGGATATAACTGAAGTACTGTAAGATGGTATCATCAAATGTACAACAGTAATATACAGAACAATACAGTAAAACAAAAACAAACAAAAAAAAACATGATCCATTTCAGACAAAATAACATTTGTTAGGCACGTTTTAAATCTTAATTCTTTCAATTCTGAATGTATTGATTCACACTTAGATCTTGTCAAGGCATTTAAAAAAGGAAAAAATATAATTTCTACAAATCAAATATACCATGACCTTTTAAGCACACTTGTTTAAAATTCATATAAATTCCACAAATCTTAGCTGTATTTGGTACTTTGGTTAAAAGATTTGAAATTACTGGAAGCTCAAAGCAGGCGACTTGGACTTGACTTGGACTTATGGGCTAGTTACTCAAGACTCAGCTTGGTCTTGCATGTATTTGACTTGGGACTTGACCCAGACTTGAGGTCAAAAACTTGAGACTTACTTGAGACTTGCAACAATGACTTGGTCCCACCTCTGGTCTTTAGGACAGTTTAATTTGTCAGTGAAATGTGGCCCAGTGGTTTTCAAACTGTGGTTTCCAGAATGATTCTGGGGCACACAGGATTCTGTACAGTCATGGTCTATTATAGATCTGTTGTAGGCCTATTCTGTTGTATACTTGACTTGTGACTCTATTCCTTTAGACTTGTTTAAGGCTTTGTTTAGTCCAGTTTTGCTTATTATAAACCTGTTAGAACTATAGTTTCTTCATAAGTTAGACCTGATTTAGACCTGACATAAATAAAATAAAAATGAAAAGAATAACAATACAGACAGACCATTTTATTTATTTATTTATTTTTTTTTTTTGTTTACCAGTAGATGGCAGCGCCTCACCTGGCCTGTTCAGACTCACCTGTGCTAAACCTGTTCAAAGCTGCCACATTGTCAGACAGCAGTAGCATTGGTCCCATATAGTAGTGCTATGTAAGAATACAGCAACCTAATTACAAATAAAGACTTTAAGTTTGGCATTTTTGGTAGACTAACTTAATATTTCCTGCTTTTAAAATGAATAGTTATTGGTGTTTTTCAGATTTTAGAATTTGATGTCATACTCCCAAATGAAGGGGAAGAGCCAGATTTCCCAATTAATTTTCTTATGAAATGTCTAAAGAAAATTAGGTATGCACCAATCCAGGTTTTTCGTACTAATATTACCACTAGTTTAAAGCATCTGCCGATATCTAATTTAAAGCAATACCCCAGAGAGACTGAAAAAAGCATTTATTTCCTTTAAAGAAAAATAACAGAAGACACAGCTGATTCAAATGTGCTATGTAGCTGTTATTTATCTATAAAACAGATCTGTATAAATAAAAGTTCAAACATTACAAGACTTCCTGGGGTGACTAACACCAGGAAATAATCATTACATTGCAGTTTATATATTCAACCAGGATATTGGCAGATATGCAATACCATTATCAGATTTGTGCATCCCTAAAATCCATAAATCTTGAACCCATAGATTGTATAAAGAAGCTGTCTAAGAGAGTGCGACGTCAAATGAAGCTCAAAAGGCTAGTGGTTATGGGGTGAATTTGGAGCCAAGTTACATATTAGGAACAGGAAAATCCCAGGATCATGTATAGCAGGTAAAAAACAAATAATGGCAGCAGATCCAGAGAGAAGGGTGACAGTTTTTCAATGTAATTTGGAGCCAGAATCGATGGGGCAGAAAGCACGCCCTAGCTCACTTTCTATTTGGAACTTGCAGGTTAGCTATGAACATTTATATATATATAGTCTATGGTTGAACCTGATCATTTCAGCTGGTGACTAGACCAGGGGTGGCCCTTTAATCTTTTTAATCCGGCCTACCAAACTTGAATAATAATAATCATTTTCAGTGTTTTAAAAGTCATTCCAATAAATAGTAAATACCGTGGGACTTGAAAGACAGATATTTTCTTGTAATGCTTTGTAATGATTTTCAATTATGGGATATTTCAATAACACGGGATATATTTTCTACATATCCCATGTTATTTTTTTCTCTTATGAGGTGGATTACCAAAAACTCCATCCATCTGCTCCTGGTCCGGCCCTTCTGTCAAATTTTAGAACCCTTTGTGGCCCACGAGTCAGAAAGTTTGCCCACCCCTGGACTAGACCCAGAACTTGCCATATGTCAACAAAAATACAGGCAACAGTTTTCATTTTAGCTTACTCCCATCTAATAATATTCAACTATGTTATGGCGCCATGTGAAAGAGCTATTGGTAGTTTTTAGATTCTTGATGTGATGATACTAAACTCCCAGATGGGGGACAAGAGCCAGTTTTTCCTATTGATTACATGAACTTTGTCACAATATATACAAATGTTGAACTTGATCATATCTATAACTCTAAGAACTCTCTAAATTACAACAAATATCTGTATCCCATCTATATATACTGTACATTTTAGCTGACCCCATCTGCATTAAATAATATAGGCCTATAGAATGTTATGGTGTCATCTGAAAAACAGCAATATGACATAAACAATCAACAATTATTCAATTAATCTTGACATCCCTAAATGTACAGCCTGTTTTGTTTCCCCCGCAACGCCCATTGACCCTGATTAACATTGGGAAACATTCTCTCATCCTCTCAGCCCAAGGTCGTACAGCAGCTGGTCACACATGCGTTCACTTTCTGCTCCACAGATTTAAACGATGTTGTTGTTATTCGCACTCCTCCCCTGACCCCATCACTCATTTGTATTGCTCCGGCGGCCACTGTGTTTTCCAATGCAGATGAGTCTTAGGACTGCGGGCTACCTATCCCATCACGCTAATCTTCTACTATCTGATGCAGCTGCTGATGTCATTTAATGCATTTTTCTTCCTAAAAGTGTCGCAAGAACCGCTTTTGGCAACTTTGATTAAATATGAGGCTCTCCCTGCTCACGACGCCGCGTTTGAATGGAGCCCGAGACCGGGGATGTGCACTGTTACACATCACATCAAACTGGGACTAAACCTGGAGCTAATATAGACTAGATCAGGACTAAACCAGGACTAGAACAGGACCAAACCAAGTCTAAAACAGGCTCAAACCAGAACAAATGTCAACTGATGTCCCAGAGCGCTGATATTTGGAGCCATATTGGTGAATGTGAACTGCATGGGCATAACTCATATCATTCCAAGGTCATTATAAATTCTAACTAAGAGGTATTTCAGTACATAAAATGTGAAATAAATAAATTAAATAAAAATATTATTATCTTGGCAAAGCAAAGTTAGTTTTTTTTTTATTTCTACTTTATCTATCCAGCCTTTTTTTTTTTTAACCCCAGCTGTCTAATTCCTTTGTTATATGCAGTTATTTGAAGTTACGTTTATGTAAATTAATTTAACATTGAATTTTTTGGGTCACCTACTGTACAAATGACAAATATCTAACATGAGTTAAATTCAGAATTATGTAAAGCTGATGTGAGTAGATTTACTTTCTAACATTTAATCTGTTTTTATGACAGCTGGACATGTAAGAAACAAAAAATGCCAATGGGGTCAATGGTGTAAGACATTTTAAAGTCCAAATATGTAAAAAGCACACACATTACTATTACCATTCTGAATTAAAGTGATCTATAGCTATTTACAGATGATCTTTGTGCACTCTATAAAGGTAAAGTGGAGTAATGTGTGGTCCGTTTTAAGATACAGGCTATAAGAAAAACACACACACTTTCTCATGTGCAAAGTACCGTTTACTCGTCACATTTGGATCCAAACAGTTTGTAGACACAACACATACTACAGACACTGTCCGCACCTTTTCAAGCTGCTCCTTAAAATAGAGTTTAGTCATTAAGTAAGTTTGTGTGCATCTAAGACAAAGCAAAGGCCTCCCTTAGCAAACACCTACAATGCAAATAAGAAAACTTAACTTTGTCCTGTGACTCTCAGTCTGAAACACGTACAGAACTGGCCTCTTGATTAGCAACAACCTCTTTCTTCCCTCATTTTAAAACCAATGTCACACTAGATTAATTAAAGGTCCTATATCACACAAAATTGACTTTTGTGAGCTTTAAGTCTTGTTATAATGTTGTTACCTCATCCAAAACAGACCTGGAGTTGTGTTTTGTCTCATTCACACATGTTTAAGTAATCTTTTATTCGTCTGTTTATATCTATAAAACTCAAAATGCTCCGTTCCACCACAGTTTTCATGTTTAGTAAGGATTGGAAATTCTTAAAGCTATGAATATTTCTTCCCATTTTAATGCAAATTTTGCCTTTACCATAACATTTATAAAGGTGTGTCTAATAAAGTGGCCAGTGTACACACATTAGTCGCTGCATACAATGACAAACTGTGGACAGAAATGCATAGAGTAACATTGTGATGGCAGGACAAAGCATCAAGTCTGCCTCCAGTCTTCTGTCTGATAAAGCACTGCTAGGTATTTGGTTTAGTTAATTCATGTTTCTCTCAACAACACACTCTGAAATAGAAATTCTCCATTACCTTATGTCTACCTTACAAACATATCCTCTTCTATAGACAAATAACTCTATGGGAACTGGCAACATTCGGAAAATAGGTTGCGTTCATGCATTGAATTTAAAGTCATAATTTAAAGATGGTTGGGGCATTATAACTCTATGGGATATTCACTGTTTTAAGGGAACTTACCAAACAGAAAAATACATAAATGTTAAATCCAGGGCTGCTATTGAAAAAAAACACAAATTTTTAAAGGGCCCATATTACGCTATTTTCTGATCTGTGTTATAATGTTGTTTCCTCATCACAAACATATCTGAAGTTGTGTTTTGTTTCATTCACACACACACTTAAATTTAACACATCATATAGACTGTAGCTGTTAACATGAAAACTACTGCTTGATGACATTGTAGATATGGACAGACTAATAATAAAGATTGTTCAAACATGTGTGAATGAAAGAAAACACAACTCCAGGTATGTTTTTGATGAGGTTAGAGCATTATAACATCATTTAAATCTCACAAGAGTCAGTTTTGTGTAATATAGGACCTTTAAAATTATACTTACAATAGTCGTGCCTGCATCTTTTAACAATACCACAGTGTTTATTTAGTTAAAAAGAAGAAAATACTTGTTGGTGTTGATTTACACTGACTTTTTATGTCAGTTTTTGTTCCATGTGGAGAAACCAGTAATTAGAGAGATATTAACCATAAATCAGGACAAAATACTGATACTTATTGATACCTTTTTTTGCTTTTGGTTCACTTGAACGCAACCTGTTTCAGATTCATCGGAAATGCCTTTAAATCTTTCGAGACATTATCAAAAATATCATCTTTTTAAAATCTTTGTGTAGAAAACATTATATATAGTTTGGTAGCATGTACTATATATTTTACAAAGAAATTTGATGCAAATTATTACTTCTGTAAGTGATTAAAGCTCACCACTTTGCCATGACAACAAAAACACATTTCTGATATAATTGGCATTGTGTGTATAAATAATTTTCAGTTTTATCAAAATGTGATGTGGCTTTTTCAGTCTATTGGTGAACTGTTATGCCTTTAGAATAGTCAAAGCTGAATACTCTTTTATATGAGGTTAATTTTAGATTTTTTTTAATAGTTGAGCATTGAGGTGTGCAAGATACTCATTCATTTTGTTTGGAAACTACTTTCGGGTGGAAGGTCTGCCACTTTTCTCAATGGAGCAGGAATAGCTTTGCCCAGAAAGCTCCACAGTATGGCATTAAACTTGTTTCTAGTATGGAGACATGCAGATGATGCCAAGTTAGAAATCTGCGGAGAGGTGATCCCACTGACAATAATGGTAATAATAAGAAGCAGACCCACCACTAGAAAAGTTACACAGTGTCTCTTTAGCGGTTTGATTCCCTTGCTTAAAATTTGAAAACCAATGAGGACCAACACAATTTCACACCATCAAAAATAACACTCCTAATACCCACATACAGTTTCTTTTGAGCCCATCTCTTCCGCATTATTTGCCTGTAAATTCTCGCCTGCTTGGCTTTTAATAGTCTTCTTCTTCAGTACAAAAAAATGAGAAAAAATTATTCTTCCCCGAAAGAGAAGGGATCAGTCATCTCAGCGTGCCTCCTTCTCGTGTGCGTCTCTATGGAACCTGCAAAAGAAAGATCCGGTGTTAAAAGCTGACAACACAAAGCCATAGAAGCACTTCACCGCATTCACAGACACTCTCTAAAAATAAAGACAAAATGAGGATTCACCAAGGTATCAGAGCCCACACAGTCACGCAAAAACAAGTCAGTTAAGTTAATGTAGCTGGGCTGTTTGCATGCTTTTCTCACCCAGATTCAAATGTTTAACCATTAGGACTGCAAGATTTTCTAATCTTTGTTCTAATGTTGTCTCCTCATCACACACTTACCTGGAGTTGTGTTTTGTTTCATTCACATGTTTGACACACAAACCCTGCATATTTAGGGTGAGTTCTTTATCTCAAACCGAAAACACCTTCCACCTTGTGATGTCGTGTGGTAACATAGGAAGTGCTCCCATGT
>NW_026571568.1:0-25000 GCF_026225935.1 Boleophthalmus pectinirostris
TCTATAATAAAAACCACAGATACAGCCATGACTTTTTTTTTATACAGTGTGAGGAAAAAATGACAAGTCTCACCACTGAAGGCCTTAAAAACAGTAACTTTTTAAATTTGAGGTTAAAGTATGCTTTGATTCCTGCATTTGAGCCAGCTTTCTATGATTCCAGAGCAACCTGTCAGTGAGCTGCTGTAGTGCAGCATCCAGAGAACCATTTTCAGATCTTGTGCTAGGGTTGGTCAAAAAAGGACTAGCTTAGTTGGAGGGTTTTTCCTATTGAGCATGTTTTGGTAGACAGGGGAAAAATAATAACCTAAACATACCACATACAGGCACAGGGAGAACATACTTTGTACAGAAACGCCCCACACTAGCCAGAGTTGAACATGCCATCTGTGAAGCAAAGCACTCAGTCACAATTATTTTTTGCTATCTTATCTTTCAATCTAATTATGCTCTTATTATTGTTTTTTTTTTTTTTTTAAACTACACTTAGGCAGCAAAGTAAAGGAAGTATCCCAAATGAGACATCCCCATGTCATATTTAAAAAATAAACTGAATATGTAATTAGCATGACATTTAGCACAGAAACTTCAATGAATAACTCAGTTAACTTGAGGTTAAATACTATCTAAAAAATACTGCAACAAGGTTCCTATATTAGCATTTACGATGCTATACATTTACGATCTACGATGCTATCAGGAGTTTCAATATTAGATTAGTGCACAGCATGCTTATCTAATGTGGGAACTAACACAATCTTCAAACTTTTTTTTTTTTTTTCTCAAAAAGACACCACCATAACCATAAAATATGTATGCTTGGTTCTATAGATTGCTATACAACACCCAGTCTTTCAACTGTCACAGGAGTTGGGGACCTCTTTACCTGTTGGTGCTGGTTCATCTTTGAGGTATGCAGGCACGTCCTCAGGCACCTCCTCTGCCTCACTCATGTCTCTGGAAAAACACACAAGGCAATTGCAAAAAATTTTCAGAGTAAAAAATTATTTATGATCCATGAATTTGGCCTTTTTATTTATAACCTGTCTTCAAAACAAACAAAAAAAACAACATAAAAAGACAAGTAGCATAACAGGTTGATGGATGTGGGAGTTACAGCTTGCTTTGCTTAGGGTGTGCTGCTGATTCCAAAACAAGGCAGACCTGTTCAAACCAGGTATTAGTAAAGAGGATATGAGTGTTGTAGGTTATAATTGTATAATCTTAATGTAAATAGAATGTGCCGTCACTGTAATGGCAAATATAATCTGGATTTTAAAAAATGGTACAGAACTTTTAATACTAGGCTGATCCAGTTTAGATACCCAGAGATGACTTTCTATGTAATCTGCTGATGCATAAACATTTTTCTTATATCATACGATCATTGTAAAAGCAATTATTAGTGTGGATCAAAATGCTAAATAGATTTTAAAAACTAGACCCATATGTGTAGGAGAAAGTACTCAGAGATGACCTACTCTGTGATCTGTTGACGTAAGGAATAAAACTATTGCAATACACAGCATTTTTTCCTCATACCTAAATGTCATCCAAGTTAAATCTTGTCTATACATTTACGTGGTCATGGGACAGATTTGTTGTCAATAATTAATCAAAAAGAGAGGAAATTGAGAGGGGTAGGACACAGTATTTGAACTAGCTTAATGTTACACGTTTAGCCTTTGTGATGTGATGCTAGGTAAATGCTAGGTTAGGCTAAAACGAAGCTGTAGCATAAACCCCTTCATCTTTTTCGCTAAAATTACACGCCAATGTCTAATAGTTTGACGACATTTACGTACCATTTCACAGGGAAAACATATAATTACGGGTTTGGAAAAGTGCTAACTGCTAGGCTACGTGTGATTTTGCCTCAGCAACATAAGCAACAACAGCGCACTTGTAGTTTTTAGTTAGTTGGGACATCAAAACAGACACGTCACTCCCAAAAATACCAAACCTGCCATCACCCTACACTTTTACATCAAAACGGCAGAAATATCATAATAATAAAAGCACCGAACGTCGACAAAAACATGTAGGCATTTAGGTTTTTATGGCGCTAGTCTACGATAGTACACAGGGTAACTTTTGGAGAGTGGAGTTCGTTGCTTGTGCAGAAGTTCTCGTGGCTTTTGGCGCTTACCTTCTTCTACACGCACGGATCGAGTTAATTTACCACACTTTTCTCCAAATTAACCTCGACAGCCTTTCGGAAAATCCAAGACCCCGAGATGAATAAGCAGCAGCCGATGAAGATGACTTTGTTGTCTGCAGTTTTTGTGGACAACCTTTAGTCTCCACCCATAGGATACAGAGGTGCACACAGCCCAGTCTGCCCAAATAAACATCTGTGTGCAATAGGATACTTTGAAATAAGCAGTCCTAGCAACAATGTAGGCTTTTGTAGGATAGGGAAAATACGGATACTGGCTGATAATGGTAAATGACATGTAAGTATGAAAAAAAAAATGCTCAAAGACAGTATCTTTAACAGCATACATAGACCTACATAACGTGTTTAATGCAACATTGGTTCATTTGTGTGTACCTTGTGCAACTTTAGAGGGAGGGGAAAAAAAATCCCCTCATCACCCTTCAGCCTCCTTCAATTTCATGGCCTATTTGTTACGTTTAGAAAAAAAAAAGAATTCATCAATAACATACATAAATCGTGGAGTTAATTTAGAAAATAATGACTAATAATGTATAACAATGTAGGATTTAATCATAGTTATAAATAGTCCACCATCACAAAGAATCACAAAGGAAGTGACGAGCCCTTAGCCTATAGGCGTCGTTGTTTATGCACTAGATGGCGCAATTGTCTCATTGTAATTTATTAGTTTATTAATCAACGGGCAAAACTGTATTTATTCGGGGAAAATATATATTTATACTATATTCTACATAATTTTTACGATTTGAGGTCGCATTGTTTGACACATAATTTCCTCCAATAGTCATAATCTAGGCAGACTCTTTATGCCAAATATCCAAATCTACTATAAATGCCAAAATATAAGAAGCTATTAAAATTATATCACATTCGCTTATGGCCATACCACCCTGAACACGCCCGAGCCCGTCAGATCCTCAGATCCAGTAGATCCGTGGTCAGATCTCGGAAACTAAGCAGGGTCGGACCCATACACTCTATGGTCGGGCCTGGTTAGTACTTGGATGGGAGACCAGCTGCTGTAAGCTTTTAAATTTTGGTAATTTTTTCTTTTGTAGTTCTTTTTTAACCAGCTCTACTTCTCTTATTTTTAAAAGTCTGAAATCATTTATTTTGTTCCTACTGCCCTGTGTTTCTCGTAGGCCATATTTTGGTGTCGAGCAGAAGTTGATCTCTTCCGGTTACTGTCAAAAACACGTGTGGAGATGGCTTCCCCAGGTTCAGAGATGGTTCTGGTGGGATTTTGTGATGGAGAGCTCGACAAAAAGCGACATCAGTCCACTTTTATGACTAATAAAGTGGGTGGAGAGCCCGATGCCCCGTCGCTATTGTCCCGCCACTTTCCCCGCTGTAGTCGCTGCGGATCAGCGCTGGTCCACGTTGTACCAGGTGTACTGCCCACTCGAGGGGTCGCCTTATCACCGGACACTGCACGTTTTCGCCTGTCTCGGAGATGACTGTAGTGGTCGGTCCGAGTGCTGGAGAGTCCTCCGCTCTCAGTGTCTGGAAGCAGACACTGCCAGACCCACCACGCCGCCTCAGGAGCTGTTCCTTTCGGCTACTGACTGGTGTGACTCTGCCGATGACTGGGGAATGGAAGGGCAGGAAGGCGAGGAACCAGGAGCAAACGTGAAGAAGCAATCACCAAATAAAACTAATAATGGAATCAAAGGTGCTAAAGTTACTATGTGCTAGGAGGAAGTAGTTATTGTTGTATAGTCGATTTCTGAACAGCTTTTCTAACAAACTATTTTTTGTAGTTTCGAAAGAAAAACAAAATAGACAACAATTATTTTATGGAAACTTAGGAAATAGGCGTGGTGGTTGTACTTGTATCTTCATTATAACATTACTCAGTTATGTAGAAAAAATTTCAGTTATTTCACATTTTGTTTGTATTTCCAGCAGAAGGAGCAGTCACTGATGATATGGACATGAGCAAGAAGCTTGAGGAGCTACAACTTGGACCCTCTGAGGATGCCCCACCTTGCTTTCGCCCCTACTTTATCAGCGTTATGGAGGAGACCGATCTATATGGGGAAGACCATGACTTGACCCATGCCCAGGAATTGCTTAAGGACTATGAAAAAAGAGAGGGCATTTCTGTTGTTGAGCTAGACTGTTGTGAAGATGGCAGTGGAGAGGAAAAATATGAAAAAACTAAAATTCTACATGGCGATGCTGTGTTTGCAAGGTTTATGAAGAGGATTTCAGTTTGTTCTGAGCAGATTTTGAGATATTGTCGTGGTGGTAATCCTCTTTTCATCTCCGAGCCACCAGCTAACATGTGCCAATTAGTTTTGCCGTGCTCCACTTGTGGAAGTCCCAGGACATTTGAACTACAGCTTATGCCTGCTTTGGTTAGTCTTCTTCAGGGTGAAAGCTTGGACATGCAGCTGGAGTTTGGCACAGTCTTGGTGTACACGTGCCTTAGTAGCTGTTGGAGGTCTGACACAGATAAGGCTGTAGATGAGTTCTGCTTTGTTCAGAGTGATCCAGATCAGCAACTTTTTAAATGAATGATAACTGGGACAAGTATAAGTAAAAGTAGAGACCAGTTTATGTAAATAACCTACTACAGTCAAGTGGAAATAATCTGTGCTGCCTAAATGTTCACAGTCCCATGTCCTTAGCAATCTGTCTCAGTCTAAAAGTACACTTCAGCTTTAACCAGAACTGACCAAAATATTTCCTTGTATCTGTGCCCATTTTAGTTTCTGATCTCCCCCAAAATCAATGACTTCTCAAAAACAGAGCGCACAGTGTTGAGTCTTATTTTAATTCAACCTTTGATACATTTTCTACGATTCAGTGTCACACCAAAAACAGGTTGAACAGCAGTTAAAATATTTCTTCAAAGCAAATGTAAACTGTACAGAAGCTCAATCTAAAACTTTAAAATGTAAAATATCAGCTGCAGATTTTTTCATTTACTTGCCCACTTTCAGCGTATCAAAAATAGATTTAAAAGGCCAATAAATAAGTTTAATAATTTTTTTTTACACAACTTTAGAAATTATTGTAAGGTGACATGTTTTTCAGCCCTTTGGTTACTAAGCTTTGTCAATTTCAGTCACTTTGGTAAATCTTTGGTTGGTCAATGAGGTATAGTTACATTCCTGAGAGACTCGGTGGTTGGATGCTAGAGTCCTGTTGAGTTATTTCTAAGATGATGGATGCATTTGAGGCACTTTTCGGTCACTTGGTACAAACACGTTGGTTGTGATGTGCGCATAGAGGTCATTTCATTCATTGAGGAGCTCCACAAAATGGCAAGGCGTCTTTGGATTTGTGGTGTCCATTCTCCCATTCTAAGGACAGGAATGGGTCGAACTGCGACGTATCCAGGCCAAGACCACTTATGTCCCGATCAATGATCTCATTCACTGCAACAAGAGAGGAAAAATGACTATTTTGAAAAAGGTACAGTGTTTCCCACAGTGTACAATTTGTAATGCTCGGTTTTCATTGATTGGTCTATGCATAGGAAACACTGAGGTAGGCTAAACAATTTATGTAAACAAGTAATTTTTGGTCCCTTACATTTATTAAAGGGGTTTAACTCAACTGACTTGCTAACTGACCCATTTTTGTATTTAACTGTAGTGACTGAAGGGGCAGATTGCCGCCCAAGTTTCTGTCAGGGTGCGAATTAATATTACTATATATTGTATTAGTTTGATTTAGTCATGGGCTACATTCTTATGTTTAAAATTTTTTATTTTTGTTGTATAATTTGCCTTGGGATTCACTGTGACATGTACTCTATTGTTAGCTGTGATTGTTTTTGTGATTACAGAGGCTGCTATCAGACATCAGCATCCGTACAGGAAATTAAGATGGATTGGATATCGGTCCCATGACATCGGTTCAGACGATATCCTGGTTGGGCCTTTAATCTGATGTAATTACTTTTTACTTGCTGATGTATGTTTGAATTTTACTCCATACAAAGCTCTTCTGTAGTTAGTTGCAGGATAAATAACAATTACATAACACTGTTGGATCAAATTTGTTATAATTTGTGGAAAAAAATGCCATTCTCAGTCCCTACACTGCTTTCAATTAATATTGGATATCAGCACATACTTATATCTTAAGCTTTGGCGCTAGAAAAGATGAATCAGTACATCCTTAATTGTGATATACAAATAATCTGACTTGGCTTGTACCAGGTGTAACCACTGAAGGGAGCCTGTGTGCTCCTGACTGGGCAGTTGCATTTCACTCAAACTCCAAACCTGCACAGATTTGTTTGTCAAAGCAACCATCACAGCAGCTTTATGAGCAGATAAACCAGGCCCATACTGTATTTTACGACAGACTGTACAGATAATGTCACAAGTCCAGACTAAGGTTCTATTTGTGGTGTGACAAATGGCAGCATCCCTATTCATAGCTCTCTGTGAAACTTGAGACCAATGAACTAAAGCAACAGAGCAGAACCACTGTAAACACAAACACGAGATCTACGCTGGAACCAGGCCCTCAAGTTGGGTAAAGGAGTATTCAATGTGCTTTAGTTAAGGACGTAACTAACACATTATTCAAAAATAAGGCCTGAACCGGGTACAAACCATTCATATATTATTAGACATGAGGTCTTATAATAGATCCAAGGTCTAAACAGGGACTGGATTGTTGTATACACTGTAAGTGGCTTTGATAGTACTTTCTACATGTTCTGGTCGTAGTTTTGACATTTTTCTCTTTTGACAGTACATACATATTAAAAATAATTAGGATTTATGACTTCCATGAAACTATATGTAAAATGTTGAGGCACTGCAAAAACATTACTGTTGAAGATCATTTTTGTGCTCTTTCAAAGTCCCCACAACAGCCTCATATTGATCTGATGAGGTTTGACACCGGATGTCCTTCCTACCACATCTTTACTTTTATCTGGAATTAGGGCTGACCCACATAGCACCCAGGCTGGTATCTCCTTAACTGAACAGATTGAATTAAGTTGTTAATTAAATGCTGTATAAAGGGGGTTACTGAGCCAAAGTCATATTAAGAACTTTTTGGATAAACAGCCGAAGCCCTCCGTAGACTCTGTAGTAGCTAATATTATCTGGCATGAGAGACACAGGCACTATTCACACTGGCACACAGAGAGGCCTCATATAAATATATCATAAGTCAGGTGGCCAAGCATGGACACACTAACGGCTCACAGCTGCACAGGAAGACACAAACAGCAAACCACTCAGGCTAAACGTGATCCAAAAATGTTTGATTCTTATTTCAAGTTCAAATGTGAAACAATTCATGCCAGAAACTATACACTGTGTAACTTTGCAATTGCTTTGCTTAGAATTTTCATAGTTGCATAATTCCCTGGAGACAAGCAGGTGATGGCACAGGGTCAACTTACAAGTCAGATCTGTGGAGAGGTTTCCGCACACAACAATCAAAACACTTGTAATCGAATAAATAGAAAATAGTTAAGTTTTAGGTCATACTGTGGAACACTCCTGACAAAGTGATAATGGTAACACAGGGGACCCATCATCCACCAAAAAGTTACCTAGTGCCCCTTTAAATATAATTTTCAAAATGAGATACAGAAAAACAAATATTTTTCCTGTTGTATTTTTGGTACACAGATATCTGCAGTTTATGGTTTCATCTATTTGAGTACACACTTGTAATTTGTAACATAAGAATAAGACATTTCAAAGGAACAATAAGTATTAATATTTTTGATACACTTAACATAACAGATGCACCAGTTTCGGTTAATGAAATTGGTTATGGATCGGACCAAAGGATGCTTTCCCTGAATCTACTTACCATCATCCAATGTGATTTCCTGTAGACCTTGACATCCCAGGGTGGGCTGGTCCTCTGGCTCCTGTTTGATGTTTAGCACCGGCTCTGCGTTAAGGAGCACAGGTTCCTTTTGGGGTTCCACAGATGTTACGAAAGCTGCCCTGCTCAAAGAGGGGGACACACTGACGCCTGTCCCTCCTTGTGAGCTAGGCTGGGGCGGGGACGGGTATGCGAGGGGGGATACTAAAGCGGCCTGAGGAGTTATCAAAGGTGGCTGAAGAGGCACTGAAGAGGATTGTGGGTAATTGAGAGCTGTTGGAAGCGTGACAGTAGATGGTTGCAGTGGGTGATGGATGCGAGGAGGGGGATTTTGGGGTGGACTGCAGTGAACCGGAAGCTCTCCACTGTAGTAAGACAAGTCCGGTGGAGCTTGGGCAGAGAAACCAGATGCACTGTGAGAAATGCGGTCCAGCACTTCCCAGCCCCTTTCCTGTTTGACCAAAGGGGGCGGGGCAGTGATGGTGGTGTGGAGCGGGCGAAGAGAGCTGGGTAAAAAGGTAAAATTCTGTGTTAGGCTTCTTCTTCTCTTTCCATTTGAAACATAGAACTGGACTTGAACAGGACCAGACAGCTTCCTGACATAAGGAGGGACTTGGACTATGATGCTTGCCTGTAAAATAAAATTTAAGGAGATTTAGTTTTTAGAGTGTACCAACTGTGCAAACTTTCTTCACAGATCCATTTAGGGTTACAGATACAATTTCCCTTATTTTTACTGAAAGAATTCACATAACCCCAAAGATAAGCATAAATGAGTGCACCTCATTCTACATTCAATAGCTTGTTACATTATGAATTAATCATATTTACTCAAACACACAAACCACAACATGTTTTTGTGATAATGATACTTCCTTTAAAGCTGATAGGGTAATGGGGCTTTGGAGAAGATTGCAAGATAAGGTCACGATTTCAGCTCCAGTCACAAATGTTTAAATTTGAGTAGATGATCTCAACCCAAAGATTGTTTAAAGTGCTTCTTGTTTACACAAAGGAAACCAACTATTTTGTTATTTCCAAAATGGCATTAGGATAAGATATAGCTCTGAACACTCACCCCAGAACTTTTGTCTGGTAGAATTCTGGCTTCCATTTCCCACACAGTCTTCCCATCTAAATAAAAAACAAAACATTACACACTTTATATTAAGCTTATGTTGATATTAATATTAAGGAATTTGTTTTCATCCATAGTGCATATGTTGACCCTGTAAATCAAACATTACCAGCAGTGTCTAGTATTGTTAAGCAACAATATTGCATTGGAGCAATGATTTACTTAATTCCCTTTTGAACATTGTCATATCTGTTACAATGCTTGTCTTGTTTTTGTTTTAAAGTGAGTATGTAACATTCCGGGGCTGCAAAGACAACATACCAGGCCCTTTCTCGAGGAACACCACTTTGGACTGGGTGGAGATGTTTGAGCCAGTGATGATCATCTCCTCTCCTCCGTCTCCACTGCAACAGGACGGACTGAAGCTGTCCACATGAGGGAGCTCCTGGCCCGAGCGCTGGGCTGCAATAACATATCCATGAATAAAGGCACGAAGCAGAGCTAAACTGCTCATTCTATTTGGATCATGGGATATTTGTCATGAGGATGAGTGTGTGTGAAATAAAATATTAAACGTATTAAACTTTTGTCTGAGTTATACTTTATACAGTAGTCGATCATTATTTTATATTTTGGACACAATAATGATCAGTAAGTTTAAGATAAGTTTTATTTCTATTATCAGTGAACAAAATTCACAAACTATAAACTTGCTTTGGCCTTATATATATTGTTTTATGGTCCACCATAAAACAATGAATAATAATATACACCGTGACAGAATAAAAAATAGGTTCACACATTATTAAATCACTTTAATAAAAGAAACAGCACCACTGACTCATTCCTGAAAAAGGTAGTTTAAATTTTTACCCTTTTTTGTATTTGTCAATGGCTATGTGGTGCTGTTGTAACAAACATATATCACTGGTTATGAAAAAAACTCTACACCCTACATTTTAGAATCCAGACATTCTGAGTGTGAAACTCTTACAACACTCGATGGGTCCGGAGGCCGTCTGAAGCCACAGTATCTGTCCGTCTGCCTGAGGTACGGCGACCCTGAACACAACTCGAACTCTGGTGTTTTTACGTCCGATGTCTGTCTCCCCTTTTTTCAACTCAATGTCGGCATTACGTAGTTTCAGGATCCCGGCACAGTCGATACTGCAAAAAAGTGACAAATGTTAATCAATTTCTTCTTGATACTAAAAATAGCTCTGTTGAATATCATAATTTATATCAGATACATGCAGGTAGCTTAACATTTTTGGCTACTCAAGCTACCTGCATGTATCAGATATAAATTAAGTAAAAAAGTATTTGAGAAAAAAACTATTTAAGTTAGAGTAATTATAAGAGTAACTGTCAGAACGTAACAGTTAATGTAAATTTGAAGTTAACATTAAATAATGCACACAGTCTGGGATTATTATACAGAATTATTATTATACAAAAATTAGGAAAACACATCATATCTGAACACTGCAAGGAACACAAATATTCATATAATTGAATACTGTCAACATAAAGCTTTTATCACCAAACCTTTTACTCAAGTAAGACTACTGTTACACTGCCAAATATATTACTAAAGTAGTAGTAAAAGTATGTAGTGTACTACTCAATTCCCAAAGAGTAAGTGAAGGCTCTAGTTACCTGGCGGACATGTCGTTCTCAGGGAGCAAGGGGATCTCCAGGACTTTGGTGTTGCTCTGGACCTTCTCGTGGCAGCTGGTGGTCACAGTTTTGCCTGTGACGCGGTGGACCTGGTAGAAGGAGTGGGGCCGGAGGTACCTGTCGTCTGCAGTACCGATGAACAACAGCATGCTCACAGGCTGTTCACTGAAACCACTCAACTGGACAGAGGACACAGGAGGGATATTATGATGATTTGGGATGTACTGTTCAGTTTATTTAAATCAATTAGCAGATCACTTTTACAAATGATTAGCAACTAAATGTTTACCTACTACCACCAAGTTAAAGTTAATGCAACAAGAATTTTGTTCAGTTATAATAATTGTGCACACATGAGAAAAATGATCTTGTGAGATTTTTGGCTTAAACAAAAAAAAAAGGTTATGTTCTGCCACGTTACATTTTTTGAGTTCTAGTTCTAAAAAGCGTCAAATTAATGAAATTAATTGAACCACATAAATTATTTACAATTAATTATGTCAAAGTGTCATTCTTGTGAACCCAATCTTCTGTCTTGTCTTGTAGAAATCGTGTCTGGTCCCAATCTCAATAATAATGAACTTCTTTCAAATGTAGACTAGTACTATTTATTACTAATTATAGGCTTGTACATTTTTTATGTAATTTGGTCCTGAGGATTTGAAGATGGTGGTGGTCAAGGGCATTTATTCATTGTTGAAAATATGGTAAGCTATAGGTAAGCTGCCCTCAGGGGACTGGCACATGACTGCCTTCCTGTGCCTTCAGTATCATTTGACAAATCATACTAAATACAGGAAATGTGGGTGGTGTCAAATCCCTGCAGGCCCAACAAAGAGAAAGTCTGTATTGCTCAGGTTATTTCTCAAATAGAAGTAATTCATTTGATTTGTACATCGTGTTAGGTTTGGTGGATGACTGGCCTAGCCCTGTGTCCTTGACTGGAGGCTGTAGAGGGGCACCAAGAATAACTGCACTGGTGTCTGTTACAGGCTCCAGTGGGGTTACTACAGTCTCTCCCTCCCGCTTACTCACACTGTCAACAAACAAGCTCACTCATTCAGCAAAGTGAAAGCAGCCATTACAGTGTTCCCTATTCATTCAAGATAACAAAATACCTAATAAGTTAGTGAGTAACCTTAACTTTAGAAATAGTACAGTTTAATTACTTGATAAATAAATATACTTTCATAATGACTACAAATTCTTTTTAGAAGTTGATAAAAGATAGTCTGTGACTTCCCCACTAATTTGCAAATTGGCTTTTCGATCCCAATTAACAGAAATCAATTTTATATTTGTGTCGTTGGGCAAGACACATCTTCCACCATACCACCATATTGTATTGTGTGTAAATAGGCAATAGCTGTTTGTAAATTTTGGAAGAAGGAGTAGTACAACAAATCCTCCTTTGCTTGTCATCATCAGTTTGGCAAGAGTGTATGCAAGATATATTTATGATAAAAATCTATTATAATCCTTGTTAACATAAAAACATGTGAATAGTGAGAGCTGACCTTGACCAGAGGGTGCCCCCCGGAGGCTGCCTTTAGGGACCCTCTGCTCCCCTCAGTCTCATAGTGGGCCCGGTGGTACGACTTGGGCTGTACTTCCAGTTTCAGCTCCAGTCCGCTGAATTGATCTGGGAGAGGCCAGTCCAGAGGAGGAGGAGACGAGGCACTGTGAGGGACACAGCAACTATCATTTTAGATTGACTTTCTCCACATCTATTTTGTGGGGTATGCTGCAAGATAAAGGTTTTTTGAGAAAAGCAAATCGCTAATAAGGCATAACCCATGGAGAGCCAGTGTTTTACTTTGAATGTTTTCTAAAGGAGAGTCTTAGAACCATCTATTGATCTATTGATATTGGCTACACATTTAACTAAATGTGAATAAAAATCAAAGCTAATTTTAATGTAGAATGAACGTTATAATATCATCTACATCTTATCACAGTATTAACCCCATTATGTCATATTTTAAAGTTGTATGTTTACAGAGATTCAGTGAGGGAAACTGCTACTTAATCCATTAATATGTAGCACGTATTGATAGCAACTATAATTGACATTCAAAGAATTATTATTTAACAACATTTCATAACATAATTTCTTCATGGCGATATTTTGACGTTTTCAATGCCCTAGGGCTGTACCCGATTGTTTCCCCATGTATTCGAGCAAAATAAGTCTTTCCCCGGTATAAACATATTATATAAGTTGCTCTTGAGGTCAAAATAAGTCATCTGCATGCTGCCTGCATCCGATTAGACAGCATTTTATAGTTTGATAACCTGAAAGTGCACGTTAACATGCTAGTTGTGGTTAGTTTTACCGTGACGGCAAAACTCTGCTGTGGTCTCCACTACGGAGCTGTGAAAAGGGTTTATGAACTCATTGCGGTGAATAATTTGGATTCTCGGAATGTGTAAGGTAAGTACACTACCAACACAGGAACAGTGCTTTTAAATTGCAATCATGACAACTGCAATATTGTTACAACCCTCAGAAAATACATGTGTTTGTATGAAATAAATGCAGACCTGAAGATCGGCGTGCTTCCTGGTTTGGGCTTGTTCCAGCTGAAGTGAGAAGGCACTTGGAGAAAGAGCTCTGCGAGCCCGTCTTGGTCGTGGGTCTGCTCTCCAGGTGAATCCTGAAATGGGATCGTGGTCCTCAGCTCCTCCAGCCCTGGGTCAGTCTGCCCTGTCAGGAGACCCAGCTGCTGCCCTGATGTTCTTCTGGTCTTAGATGGGACATCCAGCTCTGGGTAGCCCGACATCAGGAGGGCGCCCAGAGCAGCTCCAGGGCTGCCCACCCAGGTGTCGTCAGTCACACTGCCTCGAGGAGAGGTACCTGGGGTGGGGCTGGGAGAGTGGTGAGGGGAGGGTGAGCGGGCACGGGGGTCAGAGCTCGCATGACGCCTTTTACCATAAGGAGAAGTTGGTCTGGAAGATGGTCTGGAACAAATAAACTTAATTAATTAAAGTTAAAATATTGCATTAATTGCAATAAGCCATTATTTTTAAGCATGTGATATTTAGATGTTTAAAAATACTTTAGTGGCATATAACAATTTCTAAGGTAAAAAAATACACACAGATAAAATACTTTTTATTTCATGCCATGCACGTATTTTTCTTTAAAGCAACTGAATGGATTGGACAATCTCCAAGTCAAACTATTATTTTCAGTTTTATTAATTTCAAATGACAGACACAAAATTATTGTCAAATTAGAACTGCCCGCTCTACAATCCTAAACATAAAAGAAAACGGAAGCATAAAGTGGGATCAAACATACTGGTATCATGGACTGAAATAAAATATAAGAGTACTGTATATAAGACTCCAGCAGCCACATGTGCAGAAGGATTACCTGGATGTGGGCCGGCGGTTGAGCCAACTCTCCTCTGTGACACTGGTTCGGGGGGAATGGCAGGGAGAGCCGAGAGGAGACTGGTGAGGTGACAGAGCTGGGCTGAAGGCCATGGGGTGCTGGTACTTCTGTTGCCAAAGCTCCACACCAAATGCCCCTCCTCCACATCCAGGAGACCCCAAAGGTGACCCATGAGGTGACCCCAAAGCCAGTCGGGCTGCGTCCTGCAGTTCTCCCTCCACATCGTCGTAAGTGCAAGAAAACGACTCGCAAGAAGATAGATCCGACATCCAGCTACGGGACGACAGGCTGCTACATGGGCTGGGACAGAGGGTTTGGTCACGGTAACAAGCGTCCACAGGTAGGTAAAGCTGATCCCGAGACCAAGACGCATCTGAATACCCCCCCTCCGCACCTCGGACATCCTGGCTGTGGTCTATGTGGCTGTTTGGGGCAATGGAGGTGATTTGGATACTAGGGCAGTCGAAGGCCCTGAGGTTCCCCTGGGCTCCGTACTGGGATCCCTGAAGTTGTGGTTGTGGCTGGGATTGGGGGGCCACATGATGTTGATAGATGTTTAAATTTGGGTCTTGGGGATCCAGAGTCTGTGTGGAAGATGGATTTGCCCTCACATCCAGACCTGAGAGATAAAAGAAAATGCAAAGCAGATGAGTAATTTGAATGGCCAACAGCAAGTGCAGTACTGAACAGATAGTTTAGTCAAATCAAAACAAAATAGACCTATGTACAGTACAACTGACAATACAAGACTTGAGAAAAATAAAAATTAAGCATTTATTTCATAATAATAAATATGTTGTTATTTACTATCTTAATAATGACTTATTTCAGATGAAATATTTAAAGAAAAAATAAATAATAAGGTAATTTTAAAACTGCATAAAATAAAATCCATAATACAATATATTACATACTTAAGTTAACTGCATTCATGTATGTACAGTAGCAGTGTTATCTTACCCTTGTGGTATTTTCAGATTATGATTGTTAGTATTTAAAAATAACTGTTACCTCTGGTAATGTGTCTATGTATAAATGTAAATAGATTTATGTGTGTGTGATTTTACACCTATGCATTATGTAACAAATGAGTGAATATTGCACAAGCCTTCTAGTCATCAATGCTGAGGAATTGACTGTGAACAAGGAAGTAAATATTTTTCTTTAAATATGTTTTCTGACACTGGAGTGGTTCAAAATAAGTCTCACTTCTTGCCACTCCATTTCGAGTGTCAATCTTTCATTTGTATGAGTCAATCTTGGTCTCAGATTGTACAGATCGTATTCATCTCTGTATTATATGATACAGCTCGAAATAAAGTATAAAGAATAAATTTGCCTTACCAATATAACTACCCTAAAGACATACAGTATAGCGTACATTTCCATGTTTGTCAAATGATGTCATATTATTGAAACTGAACTCAGACTAAAGTGAACAGTGAGTGTTATTTCACACTTAACACACTGTACCCAGTCCTTCCTTCGTGCTCACATATCAAATGTTACATTCAAAAGGGCGCTTTGTCAATACAGCACTCCTATATCTTAAAACTTGAATTTTTGGAGCATTATATACATTACTAGCCAAACGTTTGGACACACCTTGTTATTCATTGTCTTTTTTCTTTATGTTTACTACTTTCCACATTTTAGATACAAAGCAAGACATGGAATTATGTGGTAAAGGAAAAAAAAACAAAAAACAATGCAGTTAAATGTGAATTATAATATATATCATATTTTCTAATATCTCACTATCTTTATGATTATACCACATGAAATGATTTTCACTTCACATGTGTGTCTTGTCAGGGTTAAGAAATGCCAGTTGTCAAAAGCAACGATAAAGCCAAAGTGGCTGTTTTCAAAAAATCAAAAACAAGATTTGAGTTATTTTGTTTACTAGATTCTATAAGTTTAGTTTTGATGCTTTTTGTGAGAATCTACACTGTAAATAGTATAGAATAGATAACTTAAACATAAACAAAACAATATAAATAAACCCATACCCATACATAAACCCTAACCCTTTGTGTGTTACAATTGCTCTATGAAGTATATTTATCAGAATGATAAAACTAGTCAACCTGAGATGAACCCTGAATTCATAACTATTAATTTTTGTAAGCCTAAAAAGTTTGAAATAATCATGCAAAAGTATCTTAAAAGTTGGCAGTTGGATTATTTTGAGACCAGGAAGTAAAAGCAGCTGGGGGCAGGCTGTTGGCATAAACTCCGTCTGAGAGAAGCCACAGACCCAACCACAAAAATGTGTTTAATGAATTGCCCCTGGAACTGGTGAAATAAAAGAGCATTTCAAACAGTAAAAATGTGTCTCTCATACAGTTTATGATCATAAATATTTGAGAGGTGAAAAATTCAATTTGTATGTTCATTTAATTTACTGTGAATTAAATCTAAATATTTTATGTTCTGTTATTCAAAGGAAAGTCTTGTGTGCTAGTGCTACACAAATACTAAAATTATTATCATCTTAAGAAGACAGGGCTTGAGTTGAATGATTTAAGACATTTCTTAGTACATGAAGAAGAACTTTAGAGGAAGGAAGTCTTAAATCTCCACGCCTTTATCACATTTATGGTCAAAACTGCTGTAGTTGTTCAGATAACAGATCTTGACACGCACTCCCTTAAAAAAAGGATTAAAAAGGACGATTGGTAGTTTTTTCTACCAACTATGTTAATAAACTGATGTTCTTTAGATTCCTTGCTGTCCCCTGTCCCGTGGGAGAGTCCGTGGGTCACTTGTTTGCCTCCTGATTTACATTTTGAAGTTCGCCTAAATTTAACACAGGGCAGCTTCACAGAGACAGCTGGAAGTGTCACATCACCAACCGACAATCACAAACTTCCGCCACAGGTTTTCAAATTAGGGAGAGAGGTTATAGTGGTATAGTCATTTTGGTCAATTTGGAAAGCAACTGATGCATAGACTTTTCCTGTTTCAACAAGAAACAAACTGTACAAATTGTACAATACAAATTGTAATTCATATTATATTGGTAGTCTATGTGAAAGAAATGCTAATTAAGTAATGTAAGTACTAAGTTACTTTAAGTAGTTGGCCTAGTATTAGAAGGAGTAATCAAGTAAAGCAACAACAGGGGTATCCAAATCTTATGCTTATTATTATTATTTAACATATCCAAGTAGGTTGCTGCACAGGGTTCACTAGATTCACTACTATGTCCCTTGAATGCGATAAAAAAAAAAAAAAAAAAAATATGAAACGTATGAAACCTGCTATTACAGACATTTAATGTTATGGCTGCTTTTGAAAAACTTCTTTAACATTATGTTTCTCCTGTTATTTTTAATTTTATCTTAAGTAGCAGTGCCTACATTGCATAAAAATGTGGAATTTATTTTACTGATTATACAAATTACAAAATAAAACAGGTAAGACCTCTCCAAGCTTTGTAGCTATTACTGATAGGTCTATATATCGCTACATTTATATTCAACGCATTCCATATATTCCAGAAAGTACAAATATACTACAAAACTGTATTCTTTGCTTTACTTAAAACCGCTAAATGAGAAAACATGAGTTTGTTTTGCAAGGCTTTATTGTGATAGTCACTTCCTGTTTCGCTGACCCTTTTTGACGTACATTTGACGCTTTTGAAAAATCGCTAACAAACCCGCGTCCTGTGGCTTAAATCGGCACGTACCTGTTGGTTGTCTTCCGTCCTCCTCGAATATGAGTCTGAAGTCCAGCTCCTCAGCGCAATTTGCTGTGGACATTGGACTTTGGGGACGTACAAAAGTCCGTGAAAGATGCGTCAAACCGAGCCGTGCGCTTCTATCGTTAGACCTGCCATCGGACTCAAAGCAGAACTCAACTCAAACTACAACACGTCGACATTTACCGTCTGAAAAGTTGTTAATCCACACAGACACGAGTATAAAAGTCGATAAAATGATAGGATAGTTCGTCACAAGTGCCCCATAGCGGTGTAAAAGCGTTTGTTTTTGGTGTTTGTGCGCAGTAGTGCCGTAGTTAACTCCAGGTTGATCCTTGTGCTGCTTTCACGTACTTTCTGGAAAAACGAAACGACAGTTACAGATCACTCGTTGTGAAAACGTGGTAAACAAATAAATTTTATAAGTATTCATTGTAACATATCATTTTCATTACAGTTACTAATAGTAATTCAGATGTTTTTTTATTTTATAGTATTCACTATTCTACAAATAAAATAACACTGAAAATGATCAGACAAATAAAAAGGAAGTAGCCGCTATGATTAGGCTGTATTTACAGTGTGTTATGCCAGTGTACATCATTTTTAAATAAGATGCTTTAATTTCTATGTCTATACTTTATTTTTTAATACTTTATTCATTTACTAGTGAGTCTTAAATATGCTCCCAAACACATATAGTTGTTACATTACTATTTAATAATTATTTCGTTTTTAGGGTAGGGTGCTGGTTGCACACTGCTCTGTCAGTAAAAGAGTGGTCTGTGAAAAAAGGAAAAAAATAAATAAAAAGGGAAATAGAATTGTCCAGCTCCGTAATTTTTTCCTTTTCTACCGAATTTGACTTTTGTTGGTTTCCCAGTGTTCTTGAACGCACCACTACGCACAGGACTGTCGTCATGACGTTGGGTGTATTTCATATCAGGTTCAATTCAGGACTTCTGAGATCAGAGTTCAGCAAACTCAAGATTCAAACCTGACAGCTATCCTAGGTCTACTACCGAGAGAACTAGAAGAGATATTTGTAAAAGTGTGACTTTTGCATTTATAAATCCGAATATGCCCCAATGACAACCATGCCAATACTGACTACTACTAGGTTCAATATACTCAATAAAATAATATTTTTTAAGTTTGCCGCCATTTGAATATTGCAATAAAAACACATTTTGGTGATAAATTTGACAAGTAATTTGCAGTAAAAATAAATGAAGTAATTATATTATCGCTTAACAGAAAGTCATCAGACACCAGACTGACCATGTATTATTGGAGTAAACCTTTTAATATCATGCAGCATTTGTTTTTATAACAAAAATTAAAATAAACAAAAACATGCTTTGTTTTCCAGGGTCATCATGTAAAGTTGTGAAATGATCAACCTTTATAAATTACAGAACAATGAGTGGCTTTGTAACAAAAAAGGTTGAACTTTAAGAGGTAATAGTTGATTGTTAATAAATAATAACTAACTTTTGTAATAAGGCTACTGTAAGGAAGGCACACCTATTTCAATGTAATTTTTATAGCTTATACATAATTCAAACTACAATTACCCAAAATTATTTTGCAATAGTTGACCAAGTTTGGGAAATACGCCCATAATTGCTTACATAAGCCAGATGTAAACATATTCAAACCATCTTATCTTGAAATCTGTACCGAGATGTTTGACAAAATAAATTACAAAATGTGAAAGCTCATGTAAGGCATTTTGCTGGTTTTCAAAAATTTGTGTCCCACATTTTAATGTCATTCCTTCTGTATCATTCACAATACCACTAGTTCATTACTAAAACTAAAGCTTTCACCAGGCAATTATAAATTATAAGTTTTTCATCTGAACTGAAAATGATTTATATGCTTGATATTTAAGGTTCTGAATATACTTTTACACTACTGGCAAAGAAATTTATTTTATTATCACTAACCAAGGCAATCATTCATAAAGATTTGTTTAATTTTAAATTTTGCCCAAATAATTATAAAAATAAAACAAAAAGGTAAAATAATTGACAGAGGTCTCTATTTAAAAGTCCTGTTCAGTGCAGTCTCTGGCAGCCTCCTAGTTCTAATTCTTGGTCTGCTCTGAGTTTGGTGTGTGACGGTCACCATTTGTGACCAACTGTGTCTTTGTAATTTCAGTTTCTTCCCGACTATCCACCAGATGGCGCTTTTTGCTGCCCTCTTCATCAGAACCGTTCATTCCTTTAATCTCCCGCTTCCTTTTACAAACCAGACCAGACTCCTCTTCTCCAATACGTCCTTCTGGTATCCCCAACACTCTCAGGCACACTATAGCAGCGGCTTGTTCTGCAAACTTCTTTGATTTCTCCCTGAAAAAAAAAAGCATAAATATTAACTCTGATCCTTTCTTTGTCATGGCATAGGCATCCGACCACCACCAACACTCATGCACACATGACATTCATATCAGGGGTAGGTAAAGTGCCTTGCCTAAGGACACAAAGTTTTTGCCACTGGCACCACAATGTAGAACCTGGAATACAGAATGGTCTAAGTACTAACCAGGTCTGTCCATCCATTTGAAGTTTTGACAATTTTCAAAAAGTCTATGAAAATGAATGTGAACACTACTAATAACAGTCAGTAGTGTACATCTCAGATTTAAAACTACAAAATTGACAAATTACTGACCACAATGAAGATCTGTATTTCTTCTTTGCTACAGTCACTGTCGATTGAAATGCTCTGTCCTGAGTCCGTTGCACCTGAAACAGTCCAGTAGACCAAGAAAAATATATAAATATAAATGAACTCAATAATAATATCAGTACATTTTAAACATTAATGCAAAAAAGAGGAACAATTTACAGTCTCATACGAGGGTTGTTCCAATTTCTCTTTGCGGCTCCACTCCAGAAGGAACATCTTGGGTGTAATCTGGGGTGGATACTCTCTCCTAAATGGAAAAAAAAAAAAAATAATAATATAATATATATTATATATATATATATATATATATATATATATATATATATATATATATATATATATATATATATATCTATATTTCTAGATTTGTGCTTGACAGTGAAGACATCTTTCTTAGATATTTTTCTTTTTGTTTTCTTATATTCTTAGTATACAATGCTCACATACACACGATTTAGCCTGGACTGATCAGTACATGTAACATTTACCTCTCAAATTTCACAGCCATAGTGAGCACATCTCCATCCATTATGGGCCGATTCTGGAGGCAGTGACTCTGAAGAGCATCGCGTTTGGCCTGCAGCTCCTCCTGCACCTTCTGGAAGTACTCCTGTAGTCCATATGCCACACTGCAAAAACAAAACAATGAAAATAAATGAATGAACAAATCACTAGTTTTGTAATCTACTCTTTATTTTCGTTAGAAGTGACCAGTAAAATGGGGCACAAAAATATCCATTTATAGTACAATACCAACATCATGGTGGTCAACAGTGGGCAGATCTTACATATTCTTTGTGGTATCTAATGATTGTAATGCAATTATATTCACTTAAAATATGACAATATTACACATAAATGAATCAGTCCAAGACAAACCAGGAGTCATTGAACGCACCTGAACTCAGCGTTGGTTTGAGCTGCTTGGACCAGTTTTCCCTGAGGAGTCTCTACTTTGTCTCGGAGCATCTGACACAGACAGTACTTTGTGTTGAAGGCGTGGTTGTCATATCTGATTGCCTGCAAAAGACAGGTCTGTTAGTAGGTGGTCTTTTAATAACACATAATCAAAAAACTTTCAATTTGTTAAGGATTGTTTTCCTTGTTAACACAACCACCGATACTAAATCTGGGCAAGTAAAAAACATTTAAGAACTACTGGTTTATTCTTTGCCATATTGAAAGTTTGGAAAGTGATAGTGCTGGCCTCCTTCAGTGCCTTTAAATCCAAAGACTATCTCATTAACCTTTAGCTTACATTTGTCCTTATAGTCTGTGCTTCTTCCTGTCGTGCCATTGTACAACAAAGTAAAGCCTCCCTTGGTTCAAACTCAGACCTGTTTCTCATGTAAATACATATATCTCTCCTCACTCACATATTTAAGGTATTCCTCCATGACCGTCTCCACTGGTAACAGACCTTTGGGGCTGAACACTGAGGGGTTCCACATTGCAGCTCGGGCCAACATCACAGACGATGCTCCCGAAGCTTTCCTAAACTCCTCTATATCTGTGTAAGTCTTCACCAAGTCCAGAGAGCCACCACTGAGTAAAACAAGGGAACATCATTAGTTAATAATCTGAAATTAGATGCGTGTTAAAACTGGCAAGTAGGCATGGTTTACATTTACAAATATTATACATAAGTATTTTTGAACTCTCTCAATAACAAAATTAGATTAGAAGTGTGCTAAAGTGTTCCTGTAAATCTCTTTGTTGAGGTTCAAGTCTCAAAACATAATATTATACTCTTGTTTGCAAGACTATTTTAATCTTATCTATGGATCATGTGTCCATACTTTTGACATCTTTGTAATAATGGATAAAATACTAAATATTGTAATTTTGCATATTTTTATCATCAACCTCTAAAAACTTACTTGGCAATGACGGGAATAGAAACAGCTTTAGCTACAGCTTGAATGTAATCACAATGGACTGGGTGCCTGGGACGCTCATCTTTGAATCTGAATACAAAAATAAAAACACAATTAGCTGGATGAAATCTGAAAAATCTACATATTTCCAGTTTATGTCTAATAATTAAAATCACTGTGGAAACATAGTGCTTGTCACCTGCCATGTACACCAATAGCTGATACACCAGTCATCTCAATACGTTGAACTAGATTGATTGTGTCTTCCAGCTGCGAGAATAAAAGCTCAGTTGATACAAGCAAATGTAATTTTTGAAACAGAAAAATGGCCACAAACCGAGGGTAGGATCCGAATTTTGCATGTGACTGGCTTGTTTACTCCTTCAACCAATTTTCTGAGAATCTATAAAAAGAAAGATATTTAGTCATATTATAACAGCTATTATGTGTTATTAGTAGGGATGCACCGGCACAATACTGGTACTGAACATCAGCACTAATCCTGAAGAAGTTACCATGATATTAGTTAAACCAGGATCCCGTTTGGGCTTTTAACTGGCTGTAATAAGACTATTTACAGGCAGATTTTGGCCAAAAATGTCTCATAATGTTTGATTCATACAAAGCTGTTCAGTAGTGATGTGGAGGATAAATAACAGTTACATAACACAATTGGATCTCTTGTTTATTAAGTTAACTGTGCTTTAAGGAAATAAGTGCCATTCTCCTTCCTTATACTAGTATTGGTTGATATCGGGTATGGGCCAATACCTAAAGCCAAGTATCAATATTAATATCAGAACTGGAAAAGCTGGATCGGTGCATCCATGGTTATCAGTAAAATCTACAACTGCAAATGAAGAGGGCAATCTGATAGAAACCTATTCATTTAAAAAGAACTAATAGCAGGTATGTATGAAAGCAAAATTGGGCTTACTGATTCAATTTTATCTGGATCTGAGAGAAGAGCAGCTCCCATCCCACCCTGTTAAACATTAAAAACAGTAAACAAACTAAACTATCATGGCATCAAGCAACAAACTAGAAAGTTAAAATACACTCACCTTAGTGGAGTACTCTTTGGGACAGCCCATATTTACATCAATTGCAGCTACATCCTGTTCACTACAAATAGTCAGGGAGTTTGGAAAATATGAATATAAAACAATAAAATTTTATTATTTTATACTGTTGTGAATACTAGGTCATAATAATTGTAAACTAGCTTTTTTAAATGAGTTTGGTCATTTGATGTAACTATCCAAAAACTAACAAAATTATTAAAACAGAAAGTATTAATTGAATGATTTCTTTAGAGAAAAGTTGACAGAGAAAAGTTTCAAAAACTATTGGTAGCGTAATAACAGAATGGTAATATTATAATATAAAAAAAAAAACTTACACAAGCTTTGCCACAGTCAAGGCTCTGTCTGGATCAGCTGTCCCCTGCAGGAAGGAGAGAAATTAGAAGTTAGATATTTTAGTACATATCATATAATTACCTACATCTTACCATTTGGAAGACGACTCTGTCCTTTTCTCTCTCACATGTCCTGAACATCACTCTGTCATCTGGAGCAACAAAATCCACTGTGTCCAGCACCTCTGATAAGCAAAGAGATGTTTTACATACATGTTGTATATTTATGTTTTACATCCATTGCCAGTGGATAGGCTCCTGATAGCAATAATTTGGTATAAAACAATAAAGACTTACCATTAACCACTCTCTGACATTGGGCCATTTTAATATCAATCAGCTCCTAAAACAGACATGTTATTTAAATAATTGAATAAATAAGAATGTCCAGCTTCCTAAAGCACTTCCACTGTTGGAACTGGAATTAAATACAATTTAAAAATACAAAAATAAGGATGGTTTGTTTCATCGGAATTTTAAAATAAATATGTAGTGTGTGTGTGACGGTAGGTGGTGGTCGGCGGGGTTTAAGGCACAGATTGGCAGCCTCACTTCTGTTTGTGTACCCCAGGGCAGCTGTGGCTATAATAGTAGTTTACCATTAGTGTGGAGTAAATGAACAATGCACTTGGGTATGTTGAAAGGCACTATATGGTTAATTAGTTTAGAAATCTTTAGGAATGACTGCAGCCTTATCTCAACAGCCATCCTCACCTCGCAGTAGACTACATCAGCTCCATAGTCCAAAGCCAAAAGCCTCATAGGCAGAGTCCCCACTCGGACCATTGGGGCAAGGGCAGTGATGTTACTGAAGCTCAATCTTCCAGGCATGGTGGTTAGGGTCCTGCTATACAAGCCATAACAGCCATTCATTTTGTGTGAAATAAATGACAATACATCAATAGCCTTAATTGACACCTACACCACGTAAAGTCAAATCTTCAAGAAATAAATTATTGTACATGTGTACAATAATTTCTCACTTCACTGCTCTAATTTCAAGCTATGGTGGATACCACAAAGGCTACATTCCTCTAGGATATCATGGGTTTCCACGCAGTCTTCAGTTATTTAATTTCATGCATCATCCAGAAATTGCATGAGAAATAGAGGGACATAGACTATAGGGTAAAATGT
>NC_016195.1:0-17111 GCF_026225935.1 Boleophthalmus pectinirostris
GCTAATGTAGCTTAACTAAAGCATAACACTGAAGATGTTAAGATGGGCCCTAGAAAGCCCCATAAGCACAAAAGCTTGGTCCTGACTTTACTGTCAGCTTTGATTTAATTTATACATGCAAGTATCTGCAACCCTGTGAGAATGCCCTACTTATTCCCTACCGGAATTAAGGAGCAGGTATTAGGCACAACCCCAAGTTAGCCCACAACACCTTGCTTAGCCACACCCCCAAGGGAACTCAGCAGTAGTAAACATTAAGCTATAAGTGAAAACTTGACTTAGTTAAAATCAAGAGGGCCGGTAAAACTCGTGCCAGCCACCGCGGTTATACGAGAGGCCCAAGTTGACAAACCAACGGCGTAAAAAGTGGTTAGTAAAATACCCAACTAAAGCCAAACACCTTCAAAGTTGTCATATGCTATCGAAGGCAGGAAGAACCCCCACGAAAGTGGCTTTAAACAATACAACTCCACGAAAGCCAGGAAACAAACTGGGATTAGATACCCCACTATGCCTGGCCCTAAACTCAAATCACATCTTACACCCTCATTTGCCAGGGAACTACGAGCTACAGCTTAAAACCCAAAGGACTTGGCGGTGCTTTAGACCCCCCTAGAGGAGCCTGTTCTAGAACCGATGACCCCCGTTAAACCTCACCCTCTCTTGTATTTTCCGCCTATATACCGCCGTCGTCAGCTTACCCTGTGAAGGGCCCAAAGTGAGCACAATTGGTAATACCTAAAACGCCAGGTCGAGGTGTAGCCAACGAGAGGGGAAGAAATGGGCTACATTCACTGCTACAGTGAATACGGATGATGGACTGAAACAAACATCTAAAGGAGGATTTAGCAGTAAGGGGTGAAATAGAGTGTCCCCCTGAAACTGGCCCTGAAGCGCGCACACACCGCCCGTCACTCTCCCCAAACAAATCATCTTAATAAATAAAAGCCTACAAAAACAAAGGGGAGGCAAGTCGTAACATGGTAAGTGTACCGGAAGGTGCACTTGGAAAAAACAGAGTGTAGCTTAAGTAGAATAGCATCTCCCTTACACTGAGAAGATTCCCGTGCAAATCGGGCCACACTGAACCAAAATCCTCCCAACAGCTAGCTCACCACCCCAAAATCAACAAACAAACATTAATTAAACCCAAAACCCCAAAACAACCAAACAAACCATTTTTCCCCCTTAGTATAGGTGATAGAAAAGGAACAAGACGCAATAGAAAAAGTACCGCAAGGGAAAGCTGAAAGAGAAATGAAACAACCCAGTAAAGAGAAAAAAAGCAGAGACTAACCCTCGTACCTTTTGCATCATGAATTAGCCAGAAACCTTCAAGCAAAGAGCACTTTAGTTTGAACCCCCGAAACTGAGCGAGCTACTCCAAGACTGCCTATTAGGGCTAACCCGTCTCTGTGGCAAAAGAGTGGGATGAGCTTAGAGTAGAGGTGACAGACCTAACGAGCCCAGTTATAGCTGGTTACCTACAAAATGAACAGAAGTTCAGCCTTTTATATTCTTTATTCAACACTGATTATACCCCAAACTGATACTAAGAAGATAAAAGAGTTATTCAAGGGGGGTACACCCCCCTTGAAAAAAGACACAACTTTTTAAGAAGGCTAAAGATCAAAAACCAAAAGGCAACATACCTTAGTAGGCCTAAAAGCAGCCACCCACACAGAAAGCGTTAAAGCTCAAGTACCCTGCCCCACCCCAAATACTGACACCCCTATCTTAAGCCCCTAACTTAATAGTAGGCCCTCTTATGCAAACATAAAAGAGACACTGCTAACATGAGTAATAAGGGGGCTAAGACCCCCTCCAAGGCACCTGCTTACATCAGAACGAACTCACACTGAAAATTAACGCCCCCAACCCAAGAGGGAAGTGAGAAAACTAATTTAACCCAGAAAACCCCCCAAAACCTCAGCGTTAACCCCACACAGGTGTGCCCAAGGAAAGACTAAAAGAAAAAGAAGGAACTCGGCAAACACTGGCCTCGCCTGTTTACCAAAAACATCGCCTCTTGCAATCAAATATATAAGAGGTCCCGCCTGCCCTGTGACTTGTTAGTTTAACGGCCGCGGTATTTTGACCGTGCGAAGGTAGCGTAATCACTTGTCTTTTAAATGGAGACCAGTATGAATGGCATAACGAGGGCCAAGCTGTCTCCTTTTTCTAGTCAATGAAATTGATCCCCCCGTGCAGAAGCGGGGATATTAACATAAGACGAGAAGACCCTATGGAGCTTTAGACAAAAGGCAGCCCATGTTAAAACCCCAGATAAATGGAAACAACAAGATGGTATCTGCCCTCCTGTCTTTGGTTGGGGCGACCGCGGGGAAACAAAAAACCCCCATGTGGAATAGGGATTATACCCTTAAAGCTAGAGCCACAGCTCTCACTAACAGAATATCTGACCAAAAAGATCCGGCTAAGCCGATCAACGGACCGAGTTACCCTAGGGATAACAGCGCAATCCCCTTTTAGAGCCCATATCGACAAGGGGGTTTACGACCTCGATGTTGGATCAGGACCCCCTAATGGTGCAGCCGCTATTAAGGGTTCGTTTGTTCAACGATTAAAGTCCTACGTGATCTGAGTTCAGACCGGAGAAATCCAGGTCAGTTTCTATCTATGCTGTGCTCTTTTCTAGTACGAAAGGACCGAAAAGAGAGGGCCCCTGCTCAAAGTAAGCCCTACCCCCACCCAATGAAATCAACTAAATTAGGTAATAGGGCACCCCTTCTTTTGCCAAAGAAAAAGGCAAGTTAAGGTGGCAGAGCCCGGAAAAATGCAAAAGACCTAAGCCCTTTAAACAGAGGTTCAAGTCCTCTCCTTAACTATGATATCCACAATCTTAACACACATCATTAACCCCCTTGCATACATTGTCCCTGTCCTACTAGCTGTTGCATTTCTTACACTATTAGAACGAAAAGTACTAGGATACATGCAACTACGAAAAGGCCCTAATGTAGTAGGCCCCTATGGCCTTCTTCAACCAATTGCAGATGGTGTTAAACTTTTTATCAAAGAACCTGTACGCCCTTCCACAGCCTCCCCATTCCTTTTCCTCTTAGCCCCCACACTAGCCCTTACCCTAGCACTAACCCTTTGAGCCCCTATACCTTTACCCCACCCCGTTACTGACTTAAACCTAAGCATCCTATTTATCCTCGCCCTCTCAAGCCTAGCAGTGTATTCTATCCTGGGTGCTGGATGAGCTTCTAATTCCAAATATGCCCTCATTGGAGCACTACGAGCAGTTGCACAGACAATTTCCTATGAAGTCAGCCTTGGACTAATTTTACTAAGCACAATCATCTTTACAGGAGGCTTTGCTCTACAAACATTTAACATCACACAAGAAAGCATCTGACTAGTATTCCCAGCCTGACCCCTAGCTGCAATATGATACATCTCAACCCTAGCAGAAACAAATCGAGCCCCATTTGACTTAACAGAAGGAGAATCTGAGCTTGTTTCAGGCTTCAATGTAGAATATGCAGGCGGCCCATTTGCCCTATTCTTCCTTGCAGAATATGCTAACATTCTCCTAATAAATACACTTTCTGCAACACTATTCCTAGGAGCCTCCCACCTTCCATACTACCCAGAAATTACAACAATTAACCTAATAACTAAAGCAGCCCTACTATCAGTCTTATTCCTATGAGTACGAGCCTCCTACCCCCGCTTCCGATATGATCAACTCATGCACCTCATTTGAAAAAACTTCCTCCCACTAACCTTAGCCCTTGTAATCTGACACCTTTCTCTCCCTGTAGCATTTGCAGGCTTACCCCCTCAACTCTAAAACAGGAGCCGTGCCTGAAATAAAGGACCACTTTGATAGAGTGAAAAATGAGGGTTAAAGTCCCTCCGCCTCCTTAGGAAGAAGGGACTTGAACCCAATCTGAAGAGATCAAAACTCTTAGTGCTTCCACTACACCACTTCCTAGTAAAGTCAGCTAAATAAGCTTTTGGGCCCATACCCCAAACATGTTGGTTAAACCCCTTCCTTTGCTAATGAACCCCTACATCACAGCCCTTCTCATCTTTGGGCTAGTTTTAGGCACTAGCATTACTGCCTCCAGCTCACACTGACTTCTAGCCTGAATAGGCTTAGAAATTAACACCCTAGCCATCATCCCCCTAATAGCCCAAAACCACCACCCCCGAGCAATTGAAGCAACTACTAAGTATTTTCTCACCCAGGCAACAGCCGCAGCTACCCTATTATTTGCAAGCATTACCAATGCCTGGCTTACAGGCCAGTGAGACATCACACTAATAACTCACCCTGTCCCCACAACTATGATTACCCTTGCCTTAGCCCTTAAACTTGGCTTAGCCCCTCTTCACACCTGATTACCAGAAGTCCTCCAAGGACTCACCCTGACCACAGGCCTAATTCTATCAACCTGACAAAAACTGGCCCCATTTGCCCTTCTCCTCCAAATACCCTGTCCTAACCAAGAACTTCTAATCATCCTAGGCCTAACATCCACATTAATTGGAGGGTGAGGAGGACTTAACCAAACACAACTACGAAAAATTCTAGCTTACTCTTCAATTGCCCACCTTGGCTGAATACTCCTTATTATTCAATTCGCCCCCTCCCTCACCCTTCTTGCCCTCCTAACATATTTAGTCATAACAACTGCAGCATTCTTAACTTTAAAAAATAATAAAGCAACAAACATCAATGCCTTGTCAACATCGTGGGCCAAAGCCCCCCTACTTACAGCTGCCACCCCCCTAGTTCTCCTTTCACTAGGAGGCCTTCCCCCAATAACAGGCTTCCTACCAAAATGACTTATTTTACAAGAACTGACAAAACAACAACTCCCTACAACAGCTGTAATTGCAGCTATAACTGCCCTATTAAGCCTTTACTTCTACCTACGCCTCTGCTATGCAATAACCTTAACAATACCCCCAAACAACACAGCCGGGACAAGCCTATGACGACTACCCCCCAATCAACCCTCCCTCCTCCTAGCCCTTTCCACCCCTGCAACAATCCTTCTTCTACCCCTATCCCCTGCAATTATAGCCCTTATAAACCTCTAAAGAGGCTTAGGATAACACTAGACCAAAGGCCTTCAAAGCCTTAAGCGGGAGTGAAAATCTCCCAGCCCCTGAATAAGACTTGCAGGACACTAACCCACATCTTCTGCATGCAAAACAGACACTTTAATTAAGCTAAAGCCTTTCTAGATGGGAAGGCCTCGATCCTACAAACTTTTAGTTAACAGCTAAACGCCCTAACCAGCGAGCATCCATCTACCTTTCCCCCGCCTGCTGGGGACAAAGGCGGGGGAAAGCCCCGGCAGACGTCAATCTGCATCTCAAGATTTGCAATCTTACATGTTTACACCCCAGGGCTTGGTAAAAAGAGGAGTCAAACCTCTGTTTATGGGGCTACAACCCACCACTTAAACACTCAGCCATTTTACCTGTGGCAATCACACGCTGATTCTTTTCGACTAATCACAAAGACATTGGCACCCTGTATCTAGTATTTGGTGCCTGAGCCGGGATAGTGGGCACAGCTCTGAGCCTTTTAATCCGTGCCGAACTTAGTCAACCGGGTGCTCTCCTGGGTGATGACCAGATCTACAATGTAATTGTTACAGCTCATGCCTTTGTAATAATTTTCTTTATAGTAATACCTGTCATGATTGGAGGATTTGGAAACTGACTAGTACCTCTAATGATTGGAGCCCCCGACATGGCCTTTCCTCGAATAAATAACATGAGCTTTTGACTACTCCCTCCCTCATTCCTTCTTCTCCTTGCATCTTCAGGGGTAGAAGCTGGAGCAGGAACTGGATGAACAGTATATCCCCCACTTGCAGGAAACCTAGCCCACGCAGGTGCTTCTGTAGACCTCACTATTTTCTCCCTCCACTTAGCTGGAGTTTCTTCAATTCTTGGAGCCATCAACTTTATTACAACAATTTTAAACATAAAACCCCCTGCTATTTCACAATACCAAACTCCCCTATTTGTATGAGCTGTCCTGATTACAGCTGTACTTCTACTTCTATCCTTACCAGTACTAGCTGCTGGCATTACAATGCTTTTAACAGACCGAAACTTAAACACAACCTTCTTTGATCCTGCAGGAGGAGGAGACCCCATTCTCTACCAACACCTGTTCTGATTCTTTGGGCATCCAGAAGTATACATTCTTATCCTCCCAGGCTTTGGCATGATCTCCCACATTGTTGCCTATTATGCAGGTAAAAAAGAACCATTTGGCTATATGGGCATAGTGTGGGCTATAATGGCCATTGGACTACTAGGATTCATTGTCTGAGCCCACCATATGTTTACTGTTGGAATGGATGTTGATACACGAGCATACTTCACCTCTGCTACAATAATTATCGCCATCCCAACAGGGGTAAAAGTATTTAGCTGACTAGCAACCTTACATGGGGGTGCAATCAAATGAGAGACTCCACTTCTTTGGTCCCTGGGGTTTATTTTCCTGTTTACTGTAGGAGGCCTCACAGGCATCGTGCTAGCTAATTCTTCACTAGACATCATACTACACGATACTTATTATGTAGTAGCCCACTTCCACTATGTACTATCCATGGGGGCCGTCTTTGCCATCATAGCCGGCTTTGTTCACTGATTCCCCCTTCTTTCAGGCTACACTCTTCATGACACATGATCAAAAATCCACTTTGGTGTAATATTTGTAGGAGTAAACCTGACTTTCTTCCCCCAACACTTCCTCGGCCTGGCTGGAATGCCCCGACGATACTCTGACTACCCAGATGCCTACACACTATGAAACACAGTCTCTTCCCTAGGCTCCCTAATCTCCCTAACTGCTGTTATTTTATTCTTGTTTATCATCTGAGAAGCTTTTGCTGCTAAACGAGTAGTCTCTTCTGTTGAACTAACAGCAACAAATATTGAATGAATGCATGGCTGCCCACCTCCTTACCACACATTTGAAGAACCTGCATTTGTTCAAGTTCAAGCCAACCACTAACGAGAAAGGAAGGACTCGAACCTCCATAAACCGGTTTCAAGCCGGACACATAACCTCTCTGTCACTTTCTTAATAAGATACTAGTATAGAAGATAATACATTGCTTTGTCAGGGCAAAATCGTGGGTTAAATCCCCACGTATCTTACTTAATGGCACATCCCTCACAACTAGGATTTCAAGATGCAGCATCACCAGTTATAGAAGAGCTTCTTCACTTTCATGACCACGCCCTGATAATTGTATTCCTTATCAGCACTCTTGTTCTTTACATTATTGTGGCAATAGTTTCAACTAAGCTCACAAACATGTACATTCTAGACTCCCAAGAAATCGAAATTATTTGAACTATCCTCCCAGCCATTATCCTCATTCTCATTGCTCTCCCATCCCTGCGGATTCTGTACCTAATAGATGAAGTAACCAACCCCCACCTCACAGTCAAAGCAATTGGACACCAATGATACTGAAGCTATGAGTACACTGACTACCAAGAAATTGCATTTGACTCCTATATAGTCCCAACCCAAGACTTAACTCCCGGACAATTCCGACTTTTAGAAGTTGATCACCGCATGGTTGTTCCAACTGAAGCCCCTGTTCGAGTCCTAGTAACTGCAGAAGATGTACTCCACTCATGAGCTGTTCCTGCCCTGGGGGTAAAAATGGATGCCGTCCCAGGACGATTAAACCAAACAGCTTTTATTGCCTCACGCCCAGGGGTTTTCTACGGCCAATGCTCAGAGATTTGTGGTGCAAACCACAGCTTTATACCTATTGTGGTTGAAGCAGTCCCCCTAAACTTCTTCCAAGACTGATCCACCCTAATACTTGAAGACGCCTCACTAAGAAGCTAAACTGGGCCCACAGCGTCAGCCTTTTAAGCTGAAGATTGGTGCCTCCCAACCACCCTTAGTGACATGCCTCAACTAGACCCCTCCCCATGGTTTGCCCTCTTAGTTTTCTCATGACTTGTCTTTACCACAATTGCTATCCCAAAAACACTCAACCATGAATTCCCAAATGAACCTGCCCCCCAAACCACACAAACAGATAAAACCACTCACTGAACCTGATCATGATAGCAACCAGCCTTTTTGACCAATTTATTAGCCCTGTACTATTAGGCATTCCTTTGATTGCCCTTGCTTTTGTTTTACCATGACTTCTCTTCCCTGCCCCTGCCAACCGATGAATCACTAACCGCATGTTAACTCTGCAAAACTCTTTCATTAGTAACTTCACAGCCCAACTACTAAAACCCCTTAATACAGGGGGCCATAAATGAGCCCTTATCTTTGCTGCTCTAATACTATTCTTAATATCTCTTAATATACTAGGACTCCTACCCTACACTTTTACACCAACAGCTCAACTATCTGTTAATCTAGGCCTGGCAGTCCCCCTTTGACTTGCTACTGTCCTGATTGGAATGCGAAACCAACCCACAAAATCCCTAGCCCACTTTCTTCCAGAAGGTACCCCTATCCCACTTATTCCAGTACTTATTATCATTGAAACTATTAGTCTTTTTATTCGCCCTGTAGCCCTGGGGGTACGGCTTACAGCCAACCTAACAGCAGGCCACTTACTTATGCACCTAATCTCCACAGCAGCTTACTCCCTCCTATGCATTATACCCACTGTAGCAATTCTAACATCCATTGTTCTAGTTATACTCACAGTCCTAGAAATTGCTGTAGCTATAATCCAGGCTTATGTATTTGTCCTCCTTTTAAGCCTTTACCTCCAAGAAAACGTTTAATGGCCCACCAAGCACATGCATACCACATAGTAGACCCCAGCCCATGACCCCTGACAGGAGCAGTTGCTGCACTTCTAATAACCTCTGGACTAGCTATCTGATTCCACTACAACAAAATATCCCTAATAGCAATTGGGATAGTCCTCCTCCTATTAACTATGTACCAATGATGACGAGACATTGTCCGAGAAGGCACATACCAAGGACATCATACCCCTCCTGTTCAAAAAGGCCTGCGATATGGTATAATCCTTTTTATTACCTCAGAAGTCTTCTTTTTCCTAGGTTTTTTCTGAGCCTTCTTCCATTCAAGCTTAGCTCCCACCCCAGAAATTGGTGGCTGCTGACCACCCACAGGTATTACCCCCTTAGACCCCTTTGGTGTACCCCTCCTAAACACAGCCGTTCTCCTAGCTTCTGGTGTCACAGTAACATGAGCTCACCACAGCATCATAGAGGGTGAACGAAAACAAGCCATTCAATCTTTAGCACTAACTATTCTTCTAGGGTGCTACTTCACATTCCTCCAAGCCATGGAATACTATGAAGCCCCATTCACAATTGCTGATGGTGTATATGGCTCAACCTTCTTTGTAGCCACAGGATTCCACGGATTACACGTCATTGTTGGTACAACATTTTTAGCAGTTTGTCTACTTCGCCAACTTAACTACCACTTTACAGTTGAACACCACTTTGGGTTTGAAGCAGCAGCCTGATACTGACACTTTGTTGACGTAGTCTGACTATTCCTCTATATCTCTATCTACTGATGAGGCTCATATCTTTCTAGTACTAATGTTAGTATAAGTGACTTCCAATCACCTGGTCTTGGTTAAAATCCAAGGAAAGATAATGAATCTTATTTCTACTGTAATCTTCATTACCACTGCCCTCTCAATAGTACTAGCAGTTGTTTCCTTCTGACTCCCTCTAATCACCCCTGATCAGGAAAAACTATCCCCCTATGAATGTGGGTTTGACCCCCTTGGATCTGCCCGCCTTCCTTTCTCAATGCGATTCTTCCTAGTAGCCATCTTATTTCTACTGTTTGACCTAGAAATTGCCCTACTCCTTCCCCTTCCCTGAGGGGACCAACTCCCAAACCCCCTAACCACCTTTTTCTGAGCTGCCCTTGTACTAGTCCTACTTACCCTTGGTCTCATCTATGAGTGACTACAAGGGGGCCTCGAATGAGCTGAATAGGTAATTATTTTAATTAAAATATTTGATTTCGGCTCAAAAGCTCGTGGTTAAAGTCCACAATTACCTAATGACCCCGACACACTTCACTTTCTCAACAGCTTTTATTTTAGGCCTAGCAGGCCTTGCATTTCATCGAACTCACCTGCTATCTGCCCTCCTCTGCCTTGAAGGCATGATGCTCTCACTCTTCCTTGCCCTCTCCCTTTGAACCCTTGAACTCAATGCAACAAGCTTTTCAGCTTCTCCCATACTTCTTCTTGCATTTTCTGCTTGTGAAGCAAGTGCAGGCCTTGCCTTACTAGTTGCTACAGCCCGAACACATGGAACCGACCACCTACAAAGCCTCAACCTCTTACAATGCTAAAAATCCTACTCCCAACAATTATGCTCATCCCTACCACTTGACTTACCCCTACAAAACTAGTGTGACCCACAGCTCTTGCTCATAGTCTAATTATTGCAATCTTAAGCATATCATGACTATACTACCCCCATATAACTGGCTGAAACTCTATTAACCACTTCATAGCCCTCGACCCCTTATCAACACCCCTCCTTGTCCTAACCTGCTGACTTCTCCCCCTGATAATCCTAGCAAGCCAAAATCACATGTCAACTGAACCAACCAACCGCCAACGAATATACATTACCCTACTCACCTCACTTCAAATCTTCCTTATCATAGCCTTCTCTGCAACCGAAGTACTCCTATTTTATGTTATGTTTGAAGCCACCCTAGTGCCAACTCTAATTCTCATCACCCGTTGAGGAAACCAAACAGAACGCCTGAATGCTGGAACATACTTTTTATTTTATACTCTTGCAGGATCACTTCCCCTCCTAGTTGCCCTACTCCTACTACAAAATGCCACAGGTACCCTCTCTCTTCTCACCCTCCAATACACCCCTGCCTTCCCCATGGCTTCAGCTGCTGATAAGATCTGATGAGCAGGCTGCCTACTTGCTTTCCTTGTAAAAATACCACTCTATGGCATACACCTGTGACTGCCCAAAGCCCATGTAGAAGCCCCAATTGCAGGCTCAATAGTACTGGCTGCTGTCCTTCTAAAACTTGGGGGCTATGGCATAATGCGCATAATAATTGTACTAGAGCCCCTAACCAAAGAATTAAGCTACCCCTTCATTATCCTGGCCCTCTGAGGAGTTGTAATAACAGGCTCCATCTGCCTACGACAAACTGACCTAAAGTCACTAATTGCCTACTCCTCTGTTGGACATATAGGTCTTGTAGCTGGGGGTATTTTAATCCAAACACCTTGAGGATTCACGGGAGCCCTTATTCTAATAATTGCCCATGGATTGACCTCCTCTGCCCTTTTCTGTCTTGCAAACACCAATTATGAACGCACCCACACCCGAACAATAGTTCTAGCCCGAGGAATACAAATGATTCTACCACTAATAGCCTCCTGATGATTCATTGCCAGCCTAGCAAACCTGGCCCTTCCACCTCTCCCTAACCTTATAGGTGAACTGATAATCATCACCTCCCTATTCAACTGATCCTGAGCCACAATTGCACTTACAGGGGCTGGGACACTAATTACAGCTGGATACTCACTCTACATATTCCTAATAACACAACGAGGCCCTGTCCCCCAACACATTATTGCCCTCGACCCCTCCCACACCCGAGAACACCTTCTCCTAGCACTCCACTTACTACCCCTTATCCTACTAATTGCAAAACCAGAGCTAATTTGAGGATGAACCTCATGTAGACATAGTTTAACAAAAATATTAGATTGTGATTCTAAAGACAGAGGTTAAAACCCCCTTGTCCACCGAGAGAGGCTTGCCAGCAACAAAGACTGCTAATCCTTGTGCCCTCGGTTGAATTCCGAAGCTCCCTCGACTGCTTTCAAAGGATAACAGCTCATCCGTTGGTCTTAGGAACCAAAAACTCTTGGTGCAAATCCAAGTGAAAGCTATGCACCCCACCCCTCTAATAATATCCACAAGCCTCATTATTATTTTTACCCTACTTTTCTACCCCTTACTCACAACACTTTCCCCAACTCCAAAACCCCAAAATTGAGCCATTAAACAAGTCAAAACAGCTGTTAAACTAGCATTTTTTGTTAGCCTTCTCCCCTTATTCCTATTCATCTCTGAAGGTGCAGAAATCATTACCACCAACTGAACCTGAATAAATACCCTATTATTTGATGTAAACATTAGCCTAAAATTTGACTTTTACTCACTTATCTTTACCCCTGTTGCCCTCTATGTAACCTGGTCCATCCTAGAGTTTGCCTCCTGATACATACATGCTGACCCAAACATAAACCGATTTTTTAAATACCTTCTAACCTTCCTTATTGCCATAATCATTTTAGTTACAGCCAACAACATATTCCAAATTTTCATTGGATGAGAAGGTGTAGGCATCATATCTTTTCTTCTCATCGGGTGATGATATGGTCGAGCAGACGCAAACACTGCTGCGCTCCAAGCAGTACTATATAACCGAGTCGGAGACATTGGACTAATCTTCGCAATAGCCTGAATGGCCACAAACCTAAACTCATGAGAACTTCAACAAATTTTTTCTACCCCCCACAACCTTGACCTCACCTTTCCCCTCTTGGGCCTTATCATTGCTGCAACTGGCAAATCTGCTCAATTTGGCCTCCACCCGTGACTTCCCTCTGCTATAGAGGGTCCCACCCCGGTATCTGCCCTACTGCACTCAAGCACAATAGTGGTTGCTGGGATTTTTCTACTCATCCGAACAAGCCCCTTAATAGAAAACTACCCAATAATCTTAACAACATGCTTATGCCTAGGCGCCCTAACAACCCTTTTTACAGCAACATGCGCCCTCACCCAAAATGACATTAAAAAAATTGTTGCATTCTCAACCTCAAGTCAGCTAGGTCTAATAATAGTTACCATCGGCCTAGGCCAACCTCAACTTGCCTTCCTACACATTTGCACCCATGCCTTCTTTAAAGCCATACTATTTCTCTGCTCTGGTTCCCTAATCCATAGCCTAAATGACGAACAAGACATTCGCAAAATAGGAGGAATACACCACCTTGCCCCGTTTACCTCCTCCTGCTTAACAATTGGCAGCCTTGCCTTAACAGGCACTCCCTTCTTGGCAGGGTTTTTCTCTAAAGATGCAATCATTGAAGCCCTAAACACATCCCACCTTAATGCCTGAGCCCTTGTCTTAACTCTCATTGCCACCTCCTTCACTGCCATCTATAGTCTTCGTGTAGTTTTCTTTGTAACCATGGGCCACCCACGATTCAACACACTATCCCCTATTAATGAAAATGACCCTGCAGTAATCAACCCAATCAAACGACTTGCCTGAGGCAGCATTGTGGCCGGCCTATTTATTACTGCCAACATTATCCTCCCTAAAACCCCAGTAATAACAATACCACCCCTTCTAAAACTAGCAGCCCTGCTAGTCACAATCACTGGCCTTCTTATTGCACTAGAGCTGGCTAACCTAACAACCAAACAGTACAAACCAACCCCCACCCTAACAACCCACCACTTCTCCAACATGCTTGGATTCTTCCCAGCTGTTATTCACCGCCTCCCCCCTAAAATAAACCTAATCTTAGGACAATACATTGCCTCTCAAATAGTGGACCAAACATGACTAGAAAAAGTCGGACCCAAAGCTGTCTTCTCAACCAATCTCCCCTTAATTACAACAACAAGCAATGCTCAACAAGGAATAGTAAAAACCTTCCTAGCCCTTTTCTTCCTAACATTCACCCTGGCCCTTCTACTATTAACCCTTTAGACAGCCCGAAGAGCCCCCCGACTTAGCCCACGACAAACCTCTAACACAACAAAAAGAGTTAAAAGAAGCACTCATGCACTCAGTACTAGCATCAAGCCCCCTGAAGAATACATAACAGCAACCCCTCCAACATCTGCCCGTAATAAAGAAAACTCCGCCCCTTCATCAACTGTTAACCACAAACCCCCAAATCACCCATCTCAAAAAAAGCTAGCCCCAACAACCACCCCTACAAGATAGCCCATTACATTCACAGCAACCGACCGACTACCTAAAGTCTCAGGAAATGGCTCAGCAGCCAAAGCAGCAGAATAAGCAAACACGACCAACATCCCTCCCAAGTAAATTAAAAACAACACCAATGACAAAAAGGGAGCCCCATGCCCCATTAACATTCCACACCCCATGCCTGAAACAACAACCAACCCCAAGGCCCCAAAATATGGAGAAGGGTTTGAAGCAACCACCACCACACCCAGCACAAGACCTAACATAAAAACACACATAATATAAACCATCATTCCTGCCAGGATTTTAACCAGGACCAATGACTTGAAAAACCACCGTTGTTATTCAACTACAGGAAACTCTAATGACTAGCCTACGAAAAACCCACCCACTATTAAAAATCGCAAATGACGCACTTGTAGACCTCCCAGCCCCATCAAACATTTCTGCATGATGAAATTTTGGTTCCCTCTTAGGATTGTGCCTTATTATCCAAATTGTTACTGGCCTATTCCTTGCAATACACTATACCGCTGATATTTCCTCTGCTTTCTCATCTGTAGCCCACATCTGTCGAGATGTAAACTACGGATGACTAATCCGAAACCTACATGCCAATGGAGCTTCCTTCTTCTTCATCTGCATCTACCTTCATGTGGGCCGAGGACTTTACTACGGCTCATACCTTTATATGGAAACATGAAACATTGGTGTTATTCTACTTCTTTTAGTAATAATAACTGCATTTGTAGGTTACGTCCTACCATGAGGACAAATATCCTTCTGAGGAGCTACAGTAATTACTAACCTCTTATCTGCTGTCCCATATGTGGGCAACACCCTAGTTCAATGAATCTGAGGAGGTTTCTCAGTTGACAATGCTACCCTAACCCGGTTCTTTGCCTTCCACTTTCTTTTCCCTTTTGTTATCCTTGCTGTTACAGTTCTCCATCTTCTATTTCTTCATGAAACAGGATCCAACAACCCCCTGGGTTTAAACTCAGATGCAGACAAAATTCCATTCCACCCATACTTCTCATACAAAGACCTCCTAGGCTTCGCCATCATACTCACTGCCCTGACATCCCTAGCACTATTTGCCCCTAATTACTTAGGAGACCCAGACAATTTTACACCTGCCAACCCACTTGTAACACCCCCTCATATCAAGCCAGAGTGATACTTCCTATTCGCCTATGCCATCCTTCGGTCTATTCCTAACAAACTTGGAGGAGTCCTTGCCTTACTTGCCTCTATCTTAGTCCTTATAGTAGTCCCCTTCCTTCACACATCAAAACAACGAGGTTTAACATTCCGACCCCTATCCCAATTCCTATTTTGAACCCTTGTAGCAGATGTAATTATTCTTACATGAATTGGAGGAATGCCTGTAGAACACCCTTATATTATCATTGGACAAATTGCATCCTTCCTCTACTTTTTTATCTTCCTCTGCCTTTTCCCAATAGCAGGGCTGATAGAAAACAAACTTCTTCAAACAGCTTGCAGCTGTAGCTCAGTGTTAGAGCGCCGGTCTTGTAAACCGGCCGCCGGAGGTTAAAATCCTCCCTACTGCTTCAAAGAAGGGAGATTTTAACTCCCACCCCTAGCTCCCAAAGCTAGCATTCTAAATTTAACTATTCTTTGATTACATATATGTAATTTCCCCATATATTTATATCGAACATATACTGTATGTTAAATAAACAAATATATGTATTATCCCCATTAATTTACTTTGACCATTCATTCATCAAATGTCTTTCAAGGTATAACAAAATACATTTAAAGAAGGAACACATAACTGCATACTACAATTTATATTCAATTATAATATGACATAAAACTCTTAAATAACAATAAAATTACTAACCCATTCAAACAAGTCTCCCATAATATTATTTAACAAAGTTAGCCCCAAATGAAGTTAATCAAACCTGCTTTAGTTGCATCTGGAATGTTTAACACATCTAGATCACTATTTCAAGAACATTGATTGATAAGTCGATCCCCATTCTTTCCACTCAGCAGATCCTTGGTCAGTTGGTGGTAAGACTAAAAAGACCGTGACCCCACATGCGAGCATTCATCCTAAAGGACATGGTTATTTTTTTTTGTCCTCCTTTCATTTGGCATTTCACAGTGCAGCGCTAAGGTATGCTGACAAGGTAGTACATTTACTTTGCTTTAAACCAGTTTAATTAATGTTAAAAAACTTGTATTAGAAGAATTGCATAACTGATATCATGAGCATAAATAGTTAAATTTTCCCCAAACATATCTAACACGTACCCCCTTCGGCACCTGCAAGTTTTTTTGGGTAAACCCCCCCTACCCCCCCTTCACTCGTAAACTCTTATTTATCCTGAAAACCCCCCCGGAAACAGGAAAGTCTCGAGCAAGGGCCACATGCCCAAAGTTGTGTCAAATATATTACAATAATTCACTTATTAATATACAAAATAAAAGCACCCAACCCTTACTTAGCCCTAACACATCTCACCCTTTCCTAGACAGGAAAGTCTCGAGCAAGGGCCACATGCCCAAAGTTGTGTCAAATATATTACAATAATTCACTTATTAATATACAAAATAAAAGCACCCAACCCTTACTTAGCCCTAACACATCTCACCCTTTCCTAGACAGGAAAGTCTCGAGCAAGGGCCACATGCCCAAAGTTGTGTCAAATATATTACAATAATTCACTTATTAATATACAAAATAAAAGCACCCAACCCTTACTTAGCCCTAACACATCTCACCCTTTCCTAGACAGGAAAGTCTCGAGCAAGGGCCACATGCCCAAAGTTGTGTCAAATATATTACAATAATTCACTTATTAATATACAAAATAAAAGCACCCAACCCTTACTTAGCCCTAACACATCTCACCCTTTCCTAGACAGGAAAGTCTCGAGCAAGGGCCACATGCCCAAAGTTGTGTCAAATATATTACAATAATTCACTTATTAATATACAAAATAAAAGCACCCAACCCTTACTTAGCCCTAACACATCTCACCCTTTCCTAGACAGGAAAGTCTCGAGCAAGGGCCACATGCCCAGAGTTGTGTCAAATATATTATTATGATACTTACT